>NC_142514.1:39370833-39692500 GCF_057876585.1 Rhinolophus sinicus | reverse complement strand
AAGCAACCACGCACCCCAGCACGAAGATTCACTTCCAATCCTGCTGTCCATGAAAGACTCTTCTCATGTAATCCATCCACAGGTGCATACATACACACACACACACACACACACACACACACATCCCATGCAGCAAACATAAGGCCTTCTCTCTTGACAACTTCCTAAGCACCCAGGTCTTTCAGTGAGTGGTGTCTTGGCCAGAGCTGGGTACATCCTGGAGAGGTGTAAAACTATGGTGAGAGAACCATACTCTAAACTAAGTGAGTCTGAATCCTGTTCTGTTACCTCCTAGTCATTTGTCCTTAGGAAAACTGTTCAATCTCTTTGAGCCTCCATTTCCTCATTTATAAAATAGGACAATAATAGAACCCCAGAGGTTTGTTGTAAAGCTTGAAAGAAATAATTCATGTGCCCACCCTGTTGTAGTTATGGCACTAGTCTTCATTGAATTGTATGTTACATAATAATATATGCATAGAATGTGTAACTGCATCTGATCTGGGGGCAGTAGCAGCTCCAGGAGCTATTCTAACCACCCCTTAGCCTGGGTTACATGGCCCAGCTTGACCTGGTCCCTCACTAACCCTCCACCTTTATCTCCTGTCACTCCGTGTGCTGAACACATTTTGTTATCACAGTCCGCATGCCTTCCATATACTGTTCCCTTTGCTTGGAATATTCTAGCTATCCCTCATCCCCACTCACACCCACCCTTAGCTTGGCAAAATGCTACCTACGGATCCAGGTTTAGCTGAGTATCATTTTCATTCATTCCTTTATTCAACAAATATTGTTTGAGTGTCTACTTAGTGCCTGCATTAGTTTCGCTTTCGGCAGTTTCAGTTACCCACGGTCAACTGTGATCTGAAAATATTAAATGGAAAATTCCAGAGATAAAGAATTCATACGTTTGAAATTGTGCACCGTTCTGAGTAGTGTGATGAAATCTCGGGTTGTCCCGCTCAGTCCCACCTGAGATGTGAAGCATCCCTTTAGTCCGGCTTATCTACACTGTATACACCACCTGCCTGCTAGTCACACCGTAGCTGTCTCTGTCATCAGATTGACTCTCCCAGTATTGCAGTGCTTGTGTTCAAGCAGCCCTTATTTCACTTAATAATGGCCCAAAGCACGAAGCAGTGATATGGACAATTCAGATATGACAAAGAGAAGCCATAAGGGCTTCCTTTAAGTGACAAGGTGGAAGTTCTCAACTTCATAAGGCATTTTGTCATCTCACATCATTATAAGAAGAGGAAAGATGAATACAGTACAGTAAGATTTTGAGAGAGAGGGACAACATTCACATAACTTTTATTACAATATATTGTTATAATTGTTCTATTGTATTTTTAGTTATTGTGGTTAATCGCTTACTGTGCCTAATTATAAATTCAACTTTATCATAGGTACATATAGAAAAAAACATAGTATATACGTATAGAGTTTGGTACTATCTGTGGTTTCAGGCATCCACTGGGGGCCTTGGAATGTATTGCCCATGAATAAGGGAGGATGATGTTAGTTTGCTAGGGCCGCCATAACAAAGTACCACAGACTGGGTGGCTTAACAGAAATTTATTTTGTCACAGTTCTGGAGGCTAGAAATTTAAGATCAAGGTGTCAGCAGGGCTGTTTTCCTTATGCCTCTCTCCTCCACTTGCACATGGCTGTCTTCACCACACCCCACCGTTCCCTCCCCTCCACTCCCCTCCACCCTCACCCCACCCCACCCCCGATTTCACATGGTCTTTCATCTGTTCTTGTGCATCTCTGTGTCCTAATATCCTCTTCTTGCAAGGATAGCAGTTATATTGGACTAGGGACCACCCATGTGACCTAATTTTACCTTAATTACCTTTGAAAGACCCTATCTCCAAATACAGTCGCATTCTGAGTTATCAGTGATTAGGACTTCAACATACGAATGGGGGGGGCAGGGGGCGACACACAATTCAGCCCTTAATAGCACCAGATTACAAAGCATTTCCTACTCCCCAAATAGGGATGAGAAGACACTTCTAAGTTCTCCTATGTATCTCCAATTACTTATGTCGGAATCTTTCGTTATGATGTAGAAGCAAAATGAATTGTGACTCCAGCCAGATTACAGCCCAGTACAGAAAGGCTCTGCATTGGGCTTAGTCATTGTGGTTGGTTTTTCAGATAGTGATGAGCAATACATAATAGATGACAATGGATATTTCTTGAATGAATGAATGAATGTCCTTTGCTGCCATGTCTGCATGCCAAAACCACATCCTTAATAGAAAACACTATCTAGAAGAATGTGTGATAATAATCCCTTACATTTAAAGGGCCCTTTACAATTTAAGGAGCCTTTATATCCCTCATCTTATTTCCCGTCGTAAATGGCTCTGTGGTGTGTGTGCAATTGTCTTTATTTGGCAGAAGGAACAACTGAGGCCGAGCGAAAATAAGGATTTTGGCCAAATTCCTTCTCCAAGCAACTAGTTGCAATAGGTCCAGGCTACCTCAGTGGATAACCACAACTTTTGAAATTACAGTGAAATAAATTGTAGTAAAATTTTCTGCCTCCCTTGAGAAACCTGAAGCTACCCTGGCAACTGGGGAAACTAAGACATCAGGGTAACCAAGAAAATGCATCTCAGCTCCCTTACATTACAGTTTGTTTCATCCCATCTTCCCAGGGTGACAGAGACTATATGTATTCCACTAATCTGAATTCTAATCTCATCCTTTAAAGTTTGAAAGTCTAAAAAAAAAAAAATAGCCTGAACTTCAAACGGCAACTTCAGAGCTTTGCCCTTTCCAGTTGAACATTTCTTGAGGAACAAAAAAAAAAAAAAATCGCCCAGTGCTTGTTGCTTTTGGAATCCAGTTCTTATTACTCATGTTTTTTTCCTCCAAAAGAAAATCATTTCACATTTTGGTAATGCCTTTTGGCAGCACTTGTTGGGAGCAGTCAACAAGCACCTCCAGGATGCAGCATGACCTGGCTGCAGAGGGAGAAGCAGGGCATGGGAAACTATGTGCCTTTTCAAAGCCGCCATTTGAAAGCAGGAGAGTCATCAGACGGGCTTAAAACAAAGTATGCTGTGACCCATATATAAAGGAGGCGTAAAATAATGCTACAAAACATGGGCTCTGGCACAATTAGAACTGCTTTCAGATCCTGGCTCGGCCACTTTCCCTGTGTGATCTGGAGCAGGTAGCTTAGCCTTCCTCAAGTTCAGTTTTATTATCTATAAAATGGAAACTACAATAAGACATACTTCCAAATATTGTGAGAATTAATAGATGAATGTATATAAAACTCTTATTTCAGTGCCTGGCATGCTAAATACTAATATTGACTGAGAGCTTACCCAGGCCATGCCAGTCCAGAAAAGGGGTCCCAGAAATGACTCCAGCCCCAGCACGGAAGTCCCATCCCAGCCCCTCCTTTCTAATCAGGGTACTCCTGATGGTGGCTCTCCTGATCCCAAAAGATTACAGTAGTTTTCCTCGTCACCTACTCTTGGCATCCGCTCTCTGCCAAACTGCTCCTCCCCAAACTCACCCTGAGCACGTCAAGTGTCCATTAGACTTTGGTTCTGACACCCCAGTACCCCTGACTGATATCCTTCCACCCCACCCCACATCCTCATTCCCAGTCAGGGCTCCTTGGTTGTGAGAACAGTCGGTCCTCACAACAAGCAAAATAACACAAAAGCCAGAGTGGTAGTAAAGGGGCTACATGGACAGTGCATGGAAACAAAATACAGTTGGACCTCAGAGAACATCAGCAGAAACCAATACAGCTACGGGTCCTCTGTTTCTATGTAAGCCTGTTAGAATCTTCCACCCCTCTCTGACCTCCAGATTTCTCTGCTTGGTCACCACAAGTAATAAGCGTAAAATTCAACTGCTCACCACTGTTTGCTACATTCTTTGAATCTCTTTCAAGGAACAATCTGGTTGTCTCAGCTCTCCTCCTACATACAAACTGCTCTTGAATCAGGTGCCCACCCATCCTCTAATTGGTGGTGGCCAGGAAAGTGGGATACGTGGCATCAACATGACAAGCCATGTGCCCTCCCTCACTAGGAGCTTCAGAAGTGGTTTAATGCTCAGAGAACAAGTTATGGGCCATCGTGACATCGTCTTTGTTTTAAAATTTCAATCTCTTTCGTAAAATGTTCATGTTGTTCTTTGACTGTGTTTCTGAGTTCATTAAACTGCCTTTCTGTGTTTCCTTGCATCTTGATGAGTTTTTTAAGAGCTGCAATCTTGAATTATCTGTCATTTAAGTCACATATTTCCATATCTTTAAGTTCCTTTTCTGGAGACGTTTCACTTTCTTTCTGAGCTGTCTTGTTGCCTTGGTTATTCATGGCAATTACTGATTTATTATTTCTCTTCCTAGACATCTACAGGAGTGGCTTCTGCAACAGGTTGATAGGAAGAGGTCTTTCTTTTGTTTTCCAGTATTTGATGGTAGAATGTTTTATTTTCTCTCCTACTGCAGCCTTTTTTTCTCTCTCACACTGTAGTGCTATGTTTTCTCTGCACTATTCCAGCTTCTCACACAATGGGGGGATTCCCTGGGAGACAGGCTTCTCCTCTGTTAACAGTTCGCCTGGGTCACAGGGGGCAGTGTCCCGGTGGGTATGCAGAGAGCTTTTGAAGTTCCAAAGCTCTTCCTGCACCAGATTCAGAGCCCGTATGTTTCAGCAGTTCTGTTTACTCCTGCAGGGATCCGTCCAGATAGGTGGGGCAGGGGCGGGGTGAGTTATGAGAGGTGGCCCAGAGCAATGGCAGCGCCCACCACCACAGCCAGTCCTGCTTCCACAGCTCCCTCCCCTTTGCCAGAACTAGTTGGGCTGTGATTCTGTGTCTGAGAACCATAGTTCTGAGAACAGCAAATATTCTGTTCTTTTGATCTGACACCGCTATTGTTTTGCTTCTGGCACTAGGCAGGTGGGGGCAGGGCGAACTCTGGAGGGTAGGAAGGGGGCGGCTAGTCTCAGTGCCTAAGGCTTCTGTTCTCTGCTCAGCAGTGAGGGCTTAAACCACCGTTTTCAGCCTTCTTCCTTCAGTCTTTTCTCCAAGGTCTCTGCCATGAGCATTGGGTTCAGCCCCCTCAGCCCTGTGGGCCATTGGCGGAGCCCCAGCAGTCCGAGTTCTTCCCTCTCCCACAGCTGCGGTAGGTCTGGGATGCAGCGAACTCGGAGCACTGAGCTAGGTCTGCATCCTGAGCCCACGTGTCTCCATCTCCACATTTTTCCCTACCCTTCTCCCCCGCTCATGTGATTTGGCCACCTTTAGGTGAATTTAGTAGTGGGTCTCTTCATCTTGCCTGTCTGCTGTGCAGGGAGTCCTTTGTGGAGTTATAGTTGTTAGATTTGTTGTAAATGCCAGGGGAGATTTACAGAGGCTCACCTCACGCTGCCATTTTGATGACGTCTCTGACATCATCTTTGTTGATATAAAGCCATTACTCTGTCCTTGGGTGGTTTTCACTTACAGGACTGGGCAGGTCTGTTGGGAGAGGGGAAGAAGAAAGCGCTAAGCAAGTGTGCTGGAAGTGGGGTGTACTGGTAGGGATGTCTTCTAGAGACAAAAAGAGGCAGGGTAATGAGGAGCATAACCAGAATGACTGTCTAGAGGCCCTGGGATGAGAGCCAAGGAAGTGGGGTCCAGTGTCAAATCACCTGAGTGAGGCAAGCATGGAAAATAGAAGAACCTCATCAAGCCCAGACCAGGAGGATCAGAGGCAGTGGGGAACCAGTTATGACTAGAAGTTAAGGAACTGGTTCAGAACTAAGATAGGGAATAGCACATGTGACTGAATCTTAGGAAGAATTTAGATTGTCTTGCCAGGGTGGATATGCCTTTTAAGGTGATTGTTAGGAACAGGTTATCCGTTTTACTCCAACAGTCACTACATACAAGGCTCTCATCCTACTGTGGGAAAGTACCCTCCTCCCATGTGTGTTAAACTTCAGATTTTGCTGATACCCAATAGCATCTCTAATGACTCTACTCTTTAACCCAATTTCATCTTTCAGTTCCCCCATAGTCCCCATCTCCCTTGGAACTTCATATAATTTCCTAGGCTCAACCAGAAGATAACTTGAAAGATCCTGCACTGAACTTTGCTCAGTCCATCACTCTCCACTGACCACCAACCTGTGTTGAGGACTAATTTTATGCACCAAATTGCTCCCCTTGAAGTGAGTTCCTTTTCTATCCCATATTTATACCTCCCTGCAGGATATGAAGTTGTCATTCCATTATTTCTCACTAAAAGGGACTCTCGTCCTGGGATTAGCCATCAGACCAAATGGCTTCAGCCATTGTTTCTCCTGAAAGGCACACTAGTACCTCTTATAAACAGCACCCTGGCTGAGCCTGGTCAGTGTGCCTCCCCATTTGTTTAACACTTCCCACCTCGCCTCTCCCCAGCTCCTTTCCTGCATCTTACACAACATCTGGGCTCCCTTCAACTCCTCTTTGATCAGTTAGTTTATTTAATAAGAATATTTGCCTAGGACCTACTCTATGCCAGGAACTGTTAGGCACATTGACAGTATTTTTACTTTAGTGTCCAAGATTTACACTCTACTGGGAAGATAAGACCTGTAAATCAACAATTATAATAAAATGTGATACAAGTGCTTAGAAAATGGGGCAAGAGGAAGCAATGAGAATAGGAAAATTGGAATTTATCCTAGGCTGGGGGAGTCATGGAAGGCTTCCAGGAGGAGGAACACAAATATAATTTTGAAAAGGCACTGAGCTGACTACCTGAAGAAGAATGAGGAGGTGCAGGGAGAGAGCATTGCAGACAGAAAGCACTACACGCAAAGGAAGAAACTGGAGCAGACTGTTGTGCTTGAAGAATGACACAATTTTTTCAGTTTTAGGGAATTTGTCTCTGTGAATCCATCATCTGAGAGGTGAGATTAGAAAATAAAGCAGGAGCAGGACCCTGAGGAGTGACTCCACACACTGGAGAATTTTGTGGAGCTATCTGTTGGCTTTAAGTAGGAGAGTGCTACAATCAGACACATGTTGAGGGAGCTCAACTGAGGACAGAGGTATGGTCCTGTCTCCCTCTGATGCCACAATAGGAGACCACCCCTCAACCTACCCACATCTACTGCAGGGCGCTCCAGAGACTGCCAAAGGCGGCAGGGGCTGGGAGGACATGTTTGGGGGCAGGGCAAGGAGTTGCTTGACCTCTCAAATGGCTTTGCAGTTTCTACTTTCCTGAGCACAACAAAGAAAAATAAATCATCTCTCAAATGGCAGGGGCCAGGGCTTGCTGCATGATTGTCTAATTAGGTGTAAGATTACACCACAGGTCTGGTTACTTGGAGGCCCCCAGGGATGAAACCCTACAGCATCAGACCAGACAAGAATAAGTGAAACCTTGCTCAGAATGAAAACAGGCAAGATATAAAAGCCTGCCACCAATCCCTCCTCATCCCCCAGCTACCAATTTGAATAGCCAGATAATGAGGGATTTAGAAGGAGCAAGATAAATGATCTGCTAAGATTTTACACTCAGTTTCATTTCTGACATGGATCTCTGATTACATACAGATAAGTTATGAAAAAATCAAGGGAGTGGGAGATGACCATAAGCACAGCTTATTCTTCTAATAAACATTATTGAAAAATAATTGCCTGCTATGTGTAAGACATTGAACTATCTACAGGGTACATGGAAGTGATTCCGACATGGCTCCTTCACAAGGAGCCCATAGCCGACTGGGGAAGAATGACTCAAAAACTCAGAACAGAAATTTCTGTTAGGATTTTTCTTTTTCTAGCTGATTGAGTGGGTTTTATGTGTACATGGAGGACATTCAGAAAGTTGTCCAGAAGACATTAGTTTGAGCTGAGTCTTACAAAGAAGTAGAAGTTCCCCAGGCAATGAAGAGAGGAAACCCTTTACTCAAAAGGATAGATATGAGAAAAAATAAGGCATTATGAATATGAAAAAATACGAATAACAAGGATCATATTTCCTTCATCTAAGAGTTCGTTGGCATTTGGGCATATCAATAATTATGCCTTCTTAAGGGGGAATAAAAAAAGACAGACATATTACATTAAATAAACATATATAAAAATCATCTACCCATGACAGTCTATATGGGTCCCCACTCTTATTGACCACTTTCTTATTATATATCCCATCAGTTTCCTTATGTCTTCTATAGATTCAGCATCCAAAGATTCGTCTGAATCATCTTTAGATATTAGAAGTTATATATAGCATAAGAGTGACTCACAAAAATTTGCAACACATGCCCCACATCTTGACCTCATTTATACCTTTATGACTGACAGTATAATTTTAATAAGTATCTTAGAATAGCAAGATTTTGTTTGTATTTCTTATTTGACAATACTCATAGATTTCCTCCCTTTAATTGAATTATGCAATACTAAAAATTAACCTCCTCTTTGTTTTATTATGTTATATTTCTTAGGCATTCATTCATTTTGTCTGACTCAAAATGAAATTATAAGCTTAAATGCTACATAACCATTAAAGAAATTGGAGACTGGTTTTAAATCTTCCCACAAAGAAAACTCCAAGCTCCAATGGATGGTTTTACAAGTGAATACCAAACTCTCAAGGAATAGATAGTTCCAATATTATTCAAACTCTTTTAGAGAACAGTAAAAGAAATACTCCCAACTAGTTTTATGAGGTTAGTATATTCTTGGTGCCAAATCCAGACAAAACTAGCATAAAAAATAAAAATTGCTAGCTATTGTCACTTAAGAACAGAGAGTTACTCTAAATGCCACATTTTCAAATTGTTTCTATCAATGAATAAAAAATATAATAAAATTTGACAAAGTTTTGTTAATTCCAGGAATGCAAATTTGGTTTAGCATTTCAAAAAAATTCACATAATTAATGGCATAATTCACCCAATTAGTAATAAAGAAAAAATAATATCCTTCTTGTTAGATTTTTAAATGTTCAATAAAATTTTATAATTTAAAATTCTTATGAAACTAGGAGTAGAAGGGAACATTTTACTGATAAAGATCATCTGTCAAAAACCTATAGTAAGGGCCGGCCTGGTGGCTCAGGTGGTTAGAGCTCCATGCTCCTTATTCCGAAGGCTGCCAGTTCGATTCCCACATGGGCCAGTGAGCTCTCAACCACAGGCTTGTGGGTTCAACTCCTGGAGTCCCGCAAGGGATGGTGGGCAGCGCCCCCTGCAACTAAGATTGAACACGGCACCTTGAGCTAAGCTACCTCCCGGATGGCTCAGTTGGCTGGAACACATCCTCTCAACCACAAGGTTGCCAGTTCGATTCCTCGAGTCCCTCAAGGGATGGTGGGCAGTGCCCCCTGAAACTAGAAAACGGCAACTGGACCTGGAGCTGAGTTCCACCCTCCACAAACTAAGACTGAAAGGACAACAACCTGAAGCTGAACGGCACCCTCACAACTAAGATTGAAAGGACAACAACTTGACTTGGAAAAAAGGCCTGGAAGTACACACTGTTCCCCAATAAAGTCCTGTTCTCCTTCCCCAATAAAATCTTTAAAAAAAAACAAACACAAAAAAAAAACCTATAGTAACACATAAAGGTAAAATATTGGAAGCATTTCCTTTGAGGAAGAAACAAGACTATTCCCTATTCCCTATTCACTCTTGGTCCTAGTCAATAACAAGAGAAAGTATATAAAAAGGATAAAAATAGAAAATATTCATGGATGTTGTTATGGTCTATATCAAAAAACCAATGGCATTTTTCACAGAACTAGAACAAATAATCTTAAAATGTATATGGAACCCCAAAAGACCCTGAATAGCCACAGCAATCTTGAGAAAGAACAAAATCAAGGTATCATGCTATCTGATATCAAACTATAGTACAAGGCTATAGTAATCAAACTACCGTGATACCTCGAAAATAAGACTTAACTGGAAAATAAGCCCTAGCATGATTTTTCAGGAGGACATCCCCTGAACATAAGCCCTAATGCATCTTTTGGAGCCAAACTTTATATAAAACCCAATCTTATTTTGGGGGAAATCACGGTAGCATGGTACTGGCATAAAAATAGACACACAGCTCAATGGGACAGAAGAGAGAGCCCAGAAACAAATACACGCCTATATGGTCAATTAGTCTATGACATAGGAGGCAAGAACTAAAGACAGCCTGTCTATTCAATAAAGGGTGTTGGGAAAACTGGAGAGATACATGCAAAAAAATGAAACTGGACCACCTTCATACACCATATGCAGTAATAAACTCAAAACGAATTAAAGACTTAAACGTAAGACGTAAAACCATAAAACTCCTAGAAGAAAGCATAGGCAGTAAACTCTCTGACATGCTGTTAGTAATATTTTTTCTGATGTATCTCCTCGGGCAAGGGAAACAAAAGAAAAAATAAACAATGGGACTACATCAAACTAAAAACTTTTTGCACAGCAAAGGAAGCCACCCACAAAATGGAAAGGCAGCCTACTGAATGGGAGAAGATAATCATCAATAATACATCTGATAAGGGGTTAATATCTAAAATTTATAAAGAACTCATACAACTCAACACCAAAAAAACAAAAACAAAAAACCCCAATTAAAAAATGGGCAGAGGACCTAAATAGACGTTTCTCAAAAGAGGACATACATGTGGCCAATAGCCATATGAAAAGATGCTCAACATGACTAATTATCAGAGAAATGCAAATTAAAACCACAATGAGACATCACCTTACCCCTGTCAGAATGGCTACATCAATAAATCAACAAACAAGTGTTGGCGAGGATGCAGAGAAAAGGGAACCTTCGTGCACTGTTGGGGGATTGCAGATTGGTGCAGCCACTATGGAAAATGGTTTGGAGGTTCCTCAAAAAATTAAAACTAGAACTGCCTTATGAGCCTGGGATTCCACTTCTGGGTAAAGAAACCCAAAACACTAACTCGAAAAGATACATGCACCCCTATGCTCATTGCAGCACTATTCACAATAGCCAAGATATGGAAGCAACCCAAGTGCCCATCAATAGATAATTGGATAAAGATGTGGTACATATATACATTGGAATATTACTCGGCCATAAAAAAGAACAAAATCTTATCATTTGTGACCACATGGATGGACCTAGAGGGTATTATGATAAGTGAAATAAGTCAGACTGAGAAAGATAAATACCATATGATCTCACTTATATGTGGCATCTAAAGAACAATATAAACAAACAAACAAAACAGAAACAGACTCACAGACATAGAGAACAAACTGATAGTTGTCAGAGGGAAGGGTGCTTGGGGAGCTGGGTGAAAAAGGTGAAGGGATTAAGAAGTACAAATTGGCAGTTACAAAATAGTCACAGGATGTAAAGTACAGCATAGGGAATATAGTCAGTAATGTTGCAACAACTATGTATAGTGCCAGGTGGGTACTAGACTGATCAGAGGATCACTGTATAAACTATATAAATGGCTAACCATTAATTATGCTGTACACCTGAAACTAATATAAAATAATATTGAATGTCAACTGTAACTATAAAAAATAATTTTAAAAAAACTGAAAAAAATGTAAATCATTATCACTAATAAGAGAGCAAGATGATTGGATAAAACATCAATATGCAAACACCAATTACATATTTAAAGAAACACTCAGAATAAGTAACTGTTAAAAAGAGAACCAAATAAATAAAAATTTTACTGTATTCAGGGATGGGAAGAGTTGATATCATAATGATATCATTCTTCCCCAAAGTAATCTATAGAGTTAAATTATTCCAACCAAAATTATTCCAACTAAAATTTCAACAAGAACTTTTTAGTAAAATTTGAAACCATTTGCACCTATCTTTAATGAATTCTTGCCCTACCAGATAGCTTATAACGCTATAGTACTAAGACATTAATGTAATGGCACAAGGATAGACAAATATGTCATTATAACGAATTAAGAGTCAAGATATCTTCCTGAATATATGGAAACTTGGTTTATTGCAGATGCATGGGAAAGATGGGCTATTTAATAAGTGGTGCTAGGAATATTGGGTAACAAATATGGGGGGAAATATTAACTATATACTACATCACACCATACATAACAATTTATTCTAGTGGATTAAGTACTTCAGTGTAAAAAGTAAAACTTTACAAATTTAGAGGAAAATATGTAAGAAGGTATTTCTAATCCTTGGTATAAGGAAAGATTCCATAACAAGCCAGAAGGCACTAATCACACACACACACACACACACACACACACACACACACACACACACACAATTGATAAATGTGACTACATTAAAAATAAAAGCTTCTGTTTATCAAAAGAGCTTGTAAAAAATAATAAACCAGTAGAGAAATTTTCCATATAAATAGGTAACAAAGTATTATTATCCAAACATATTAAAGAATTCCCTCTTAACCAATAAAGGAATAAGTAACCTAATAAAAAATGGGCAAAAGGCATAGGCAGACGTTTCACATAAAAGTAAACAGAGGAATACAAATGGTCCATAAACGTATAAAAATGCTCAGCCTCATTAGTGAACAGAAAAATGCTAACTGAAACCACAATAAGATACTCTTTCCTACTCACAGATTGGCAAAATTTAAAAGTAAGACAATAGTAAAAGTTGGCTGGATTTGGAGCGCTGGGTATTACTTTATGCTGGTGATGGCACTGTAAACTGGGATGATCACACTGGACAAACTATTTGGCATTAATTATCTTTGCATGGTGAAGACACACATATCCAATGACCCAGCAATTTCCTTCCTGGGGAACAGCCTAGAGAAACTCTTGAACATATGTAGCAGGAGATGTTCTCAAGAGGTTTATATGACAGCATTGTTTGTAATAGAAAAATAACTATAAATAACCCATGTGTTGTTAACAGAAAATGGATAAATACATTTGAGAAGGAATTCATATAAAAAATAAAAAATAAAAACCATGCAGCAGTGAAATTGAATGAACTACAGCTTCATGCATTTACGTGGATAAACCTCAAAAACATAACACTGAGTTAAAAAGCAAGTTGCAGGGTAACATGTGTGGTATAACACCTTTATTACAAAGCCCCAAATATATAAATGTCCACAATATATCATTTCAGGGTACATATGAATGTAATAAATTATACTGAAAACAACATGCTGATAAACACAAATCCTGGGTAACAGAATATGGTTACCCTTGGCAGAAAAGAGAGTTACAACTGAGAAGCACACTGAGAGCTTCAAAATATCAATAACTTTTTATTTCTTAAACTGAGGAGTGGGTACATGAGTATTTTTTTTAATTATTCTCTATACCTGATATGTACATAACATGTTCTTCTCTATGAATGAAATGTGTCATAATAAAAAGTACTGTCTGAGCACTACACAAAAGTCTGAATATTGGAATGTATAAAGAAAACATAATCATCTCCAATTCTATTACCCATAGATAACTATTGCTAATGTGTTTTTTTATATTCTTTTACTCTTTATGTCCCGCCTCATTGAAAAGCTATTTAAAACAAACACACAATGAAATTGTCTTGAAACCTTTGACAAATAGGAGCTAGTCCTCTCATGATAACATTTTCAAAGACAGGAGAGTCTGATATAATGGATTTGGAAGCTGCATTCACACACACACACACACAAACACACACAGAAGCAGGGACCACTCCATCACAACTTAATTCCCAAACTGGCTGCTGGAAAATTTATTTTAGCAATAACTACAAAATGCGTCTCAGAAATGTTAGAATAGGAAGACATATACCTTCAAATGTAGAAAATATGCTAGCTTTGTATACAGCTGGAACAGAAAGCGCAAATGGAGGGAGAAAGGAGTAGGAAACAACCAGACATGAATCTGGAAAGCAAAATTGGCACCAGATTGCAAAGGGCTTTGCCTGGAAAGCTAAGGAACATACAGACCTCTGGTTCATGCTACAGCAGCCATACATTGTGATTGTACCCCCTTCACCATACAGAAAAGAGACATGAGTCTATGCCCCTAATGTGTGTGTTTATATCTTTATAAACTGTATGTGTTTATTTCTCTACTAATAGACTAAGTAATCTTTTCTTCCCACACTCCAAAGCATTGCCTGAGCGCCATCTAAGAAATGTGTGCCCCTCTGTAGAGCCTTTGCTCTCAACAAGGTCTATGGAAGGATTTAGACAGGGACATAATATGTTCAGATGTACTGTCTGCTCAATCCATATTAGATAAGAACGTAAATGAGTTAATTCGTCAATAATAAGTGAGCAATCCCAGGGATGAACTCTGGTAGCACTGCCAAAGATAGGCTGGAAATGGAAAGACAAAGGAAGGGTTGCAGCTGTCTAGTTGCCCAAGGCGGGGGGTTTAGGTTAAACTGCACCCTTGCCTCCAAAGTCACCAGCAGGAGAAGATGGAGTGGGAGAGACAATTTTGAGATTTAGTTCATTAGTAAATTTGATATAACTGCAAAGCAGATTAGATGTGATAGCTAAGAAAGCGGCACTGGTTGAAGGTGATCACGACACCCCTAACCCACTTACACACAGAACACACACAGGAAGAGGAGCCTGGCTGCAAAGGAATGCGGAAAGGTCCGTTCTAAACCTGAGAACTTGAGAAGTCTACAGGATAACCAGTGCGTGGACCAGAGCACGAGGGAGGGGGGGGCAGGGATAGAAGCCCTTCACGGCAGTCTATGATCAAATACTTGTACAAGGCAAGCCAGATCACACATTCTTAGACACAACTGAGTACACATATGTATATAGAACTGAAACAGAAGTTTCACAAAACAATAATTGTCCTTATTTTTTTAAATGTACCCTAATATTTTTACTTGATTCTGTTATTTTTAATGTCAGTAGCAATTCACAAAATTAATTTTGTGGCTCCAGAGTTTGGAAAAACAATAGGCTAGAGAAATTACTTTAAATAGAAGAATTCATTCTCATCACCTAAGCATCGTGTTGTGAAGAGATACCGGACTATAGCATCTGACGGGCTTCAGTTTGATTTTTAGAGTTACTGCCTATGCACTGGGTGACTTTGCACAAGTTGGAGTCTCAGATTGCTCATCTGTAAAAAACTGAAATAACAGTATTTGCCTCAGAGGCTTTTGGTGATGATTACATAAAAGGGCAAAAACATGTTAACTGACACATGGTTTATACTGAATCACTGTTAGCCCCTCCTTTTTACTTCTCCAACCCTGATAGACAACACAAACTATTAAAACATTTTTTCCTATGAAACCCACCAATTTCCTGACAATAAATATCAAAGCTTAACTACTGAACCCAAAAATTAGAGAAAAAATGAAGACGGAGCTGACCTTGTTTTACCCAGAGATTTAAGGATGATTTATGCTGATATATGGATGCTTTGAAATCCTGCATAATCTGGTGTCCTGTGACCCAGTAAGGTAATTCTTGGCCAAAGGAAATTGCCCTGTGTTGCAAAACACTTGAGACCACTGTTATATTGAAGTCATGGCTCAATGAAAGGTCAGCATGGCCCCAGAGGGCAGAACTGAAAAAGAATACTTGTTGTTGAGGGATGTTTTAAAAACATGATTAAACACATAATCCAAAAAATAATAGTCTGATATCTCCCAAACCTGGACAGGGTTTAAAAATACATACCCTGGAAATAAAAAAATAAATGTCAAAGAGAAGAAAAGAAGGAATGTTGTTGTTAATAAAATGGGCTTCGGAGTCAAAGAAACCTCCTCGAATTCCTGCTGTGCAACTTAGTAATCATATAACCTTGAACAAGTACTCAACCTCTGTGCCTCAGTTTCTTCATCTGTACAACAAGGATACACAGCATCTGACCTACTGGTATACAGAACTCTTCTCATAGTGCTGGACACGCAGTTCAATAATGGCGTACAGGAAATCTTAGCTTCAAACAAAAAGGGAAATGGGCAGACTGAGTTAAACATGTTAGATGCATATTCTCGAATATGTACGAATATTATACAATTTATACCATCTGATAACTAAAGAAGGGGCATATTCCTTTGTGTCTATGCTGAAAAACGTAATCATTTTAATTGTACGTTTGCAACTGGAGGCATCTATTTTTTAGCAACCATCTCAACTATGACTGAACCCAGGTTTCAGAGAGGCAGGTTTGCAGTTCAACCCACTATCTAAGACCACATAACTAAGAACACCAGGCATTTAGGAAAAAATCAAACATTTTTTACAATCTTGTGATTTTCATCTTTGAAATCTTTGGAAATGTTAACAACAGCTATGTTTAGTTGTCAAACACATGCATTGCTTTTTTTCCTACATCGTATTGCCTACATCCATCCAAAAATGGGAAATCAGATTGAGATAAATCAGAACAATGGTTTAGGACTATGCCATCTTCTTTTGTGTCTTCATGATTACAGTGAGTTAAAACATACACAAACAGAGATAACACAAAATAGGCACTTTCATGCTTCTGAACTTTTATTCAAACTATGACTTCAATTTGGAGTTCCCTTTACCCTTTTCTTCCCCAAAGCGAACTCTTGTTCATTCCTCTAAACACAGCTCAAATATCATCTCCTTTGTCATACTTTTCCCAACTTGACCCGAACCTACCCACTGCGAAAAGAATTAAACATTCCTTTCTCTGCTACCATAGCTCTCTTTTCCATGTGACCAAAATATAGCAATGAGCCATGTAAATGAATAAATATGATTTCGTTTTAAAGGTACATTACATGAATGTTCCATAAGTTAGGCAACTGCTGTAGCAACCAAGGACAAGTAAAAGTATTTCACCTGCGTTTGTAAACTAGGTGGGCCATCATAATAGGCAGCAGCATTGTAGTGTCCGACCTGCAGGGAGAAGAGTGGAGAGTACAATTGACCTTGGGGTACCCTAGGCCCTAAATAGACCTGCAACTCATTAAGGACCTACTTAATTTGCAAAGCTCTAAATTTTATAACACCAAGATATGATGTTTCTAATATTGTTGCAGTTCCCAAGGCAATTCCATATCTGAACAAACCCCAAGCACCTTGAATGGAGGGATGGCCAAGTACACTTGAAGAGAGAACCATGAACCATGGGAAACTATTGGAAGTATGCACTATACCTCTTTCTCCTGGCTTCCCCCAAAGGGATCTGTGCCTTTAAACAAGGTAAACATACCTCTGAGAAATTACTAGGCACCAACCTCAATTAAACACTAAATCCTAGGACCTAGAACCCACCACAGCCGAGCAGGCAGACTGAAAACGTCAAGTGAGAAATAGAATTTTGACTCAACTTTGTTTCATGGTAAGCTCAATTGGAACTCCAAATTCATGCTGGAATTTCTGAATATAGTGTTGGAAACATATTCTCAGAAACTCACAGAATCCACACACTGGCTCCCTAATCCGCGAAGAAGAAGCCAAGTAGGAAATGCCCAGGGGAAGCCCCTGCAGTTTCCCCTCCATAGAAAAATAGTAGACCAAAAGCACTGTCATGTCCCTGGAGGCAGGAATCACTATGATTAGAGTCTTCATTAAAGAAATGGAACACATAGACATAGTGATTTCCACCACGTCCTCCGTACTTGCCAGTTTGCACACATCTGGGACACCATTTATATATAGAATGTAGTGTGATTGATTCTCCCAGAGCTCTTTGATGTGGTAACCTTGTGGAGGCTCTTTAATTATCTAGTTTGGATGATGTAGAAGATATGGGACTTTTGGAACCATGCTACTTTGTTAAAATTGCCAGTGACATCTAGAGTAAGAGGTAGCATATTGTAGACCACCAGAATTTCTGGTTCTCTTGGAGAAAACAATCTCTTTTTCATCAGAATGTGGACAATCCATGATGGGGGCTTTCAGCCTTCACTCTACATGTGGGAAAATGAAGACAGAGAGCAAAGTGACCCACCCAGGCTCACTCAGTCATCAGAGCCAGGTCTAACGCCAACCCACCCCCCAACCCCGCCCCCCAAAGTTCCCTACCCAACGGTAAAAGCACCTAGAGTTCACTAAGTTCATGATGAAGTGGAAGATGCAGGTTTGTAGACTACAAGCCATGGCTAGAAAAGAATATCCATCCTGGGAAAGACAAGAGACAAAAGAAAAAAATTCAAGAATTAACTGCTGGCTATGAATGATGCTCAGGATGCAATTTCTTCCCAACTCTGACATCATTTGGGAACTTACTTTCCACTGAATGTTGTTTTTAGAGCGTCAGTGGGGGCTAGTACCAAGGGAACACAATCGACAGATGCCTTTTCCTCTTTAGTTTCCAAGAAAGCAGGTGGCTGCAGCCAAGTCCCCAGGTGCCCATGTTCAGTCTAAAGTTCTCTGGGTTTGGGAACAGCCCCAATCCCATAGATTCATCATCTGGGTAGGGAGATGATTCAGTCCAATGACATTGGCCATAACCATTTGAGAGTCTTTTATGATGTGGTCCAACTGTACATCAGGGACTTGGCCAAGATGTAAAAGGATTTTTTTTTTTAAAGACTAACCCCTTTTGCTTTCAAATAAGTAGAACATTTGAAACATTCTCTAAACCACCCGGGCCCTAGGATTGAATTTCATGATGTACTTTATAAAATACAAGTCTTAGAAATAACATACCACTTTAGTTACCACGGATGTGTTCAAAAACTACGGCCAATGCACTCTCAGGGTAGAAAGGAAGGTCAATGAGGAGGATGAGTTTGCAGGGGGCTCTCAGAGTTTACATCTGAATGGAGGAAGAAACTTAGCTGGGTTTCTGAGAAGCTTCGAAGGCTGAAAGGAGTCTGAGAGTATGTTTAAAAGCCAGGGGGTTTTGGCTGTTTCTTGCTTACGGCTGGTGAAGCCAGGGAGGGGAGAGGACCAATGTTTACAGCAATGGTTACAACCCGGAGAGATCATTGCTATCTCTACAACAGTCATCTTTTTGGATAAGCTTCACATTGTGGGGAACTCTAGGGTGTGGAGAGCCCTAGGGTGACAAAGAGTATGTTCCAAATAGAACATGTCTTCACCTTCTCTAGTCTCATCTGCTGCTCTGTCGCAGCTCCTCCCCTGCCCAACCCACACCCCACCCCTTCTATTACAAATATCTGTGTCCATGGGTAACCCATCTGAAGCCACAAGTTCTCATGACCTGTATCTATAAGATGCCACATCAGAGAAACATTGGTCTCACTCTGAAAGATTTGAATCATAATGGAGAGTTACATGGTGATTTTGTCAAAGGTACAATTTGCACAGACTCCCACCCAGAAATCCTTCTCTTCAAATCTTCATCCTCATGGAAAACACTTCAAGTCCATCTCTTTCTCCCTCCCTTTTTCTCTCTCTGCACCCAAACTCCTCTAGTTTGCCATTGGCTCAGACCCATATCACTCACGTCTCTTTAATGTGTCATTTTAAGAACCACCACCACAAGCCAAGTGGAAATGCAGACTAGATCCCTGCTCTGCTTTTTCTCTCCTGGGAAGCAGCCATCTTTTCATCCATGCTTTATCTCTCTGCCTGCTTGTAAGTGCCATGAGGTCAGGACTGTATCTAACTGTTCTCTCTGTCCTCTGTCACGGCCTGAACAGCAATTAGTATACAGTAAAAGCAACATGAATGTTTATACACATCCTATTTTGTGGCATTAGTTATTTTAGGTACCATTTTAGGTACCATTTCTTCTGGAACCAGAATGTGAGACCCAGATTTGTCAGATACATTAAGACAGGATTTGACCCTTTGGGATGCAAAAGACCTGAGACTTCACGCTGACATACTCACTGTTGTCAGTACTGATACAGGTCTGTGCCCCGTGAATGCAGGAATGCTCATAAACTCTATTGCATGCTGGTAATGTAAGGAGCATTTATAATTGTGCTTGCTGCCTTTCTGAGTATATTCTTAATAGGAGACAACTTCCATTTTGACAAGGTGCCAAGAAGAACCAAATCTACCACTTAATATTTTAAACATCTGATAATGGTAAACATTTTCCACAAACCAGCTTCTGGTCCCATACATTTCAAATATCGCTTCTCCTCCCCTGTCCCTATATTTCTGCTGCCACACAATCGCACATGTGTTCATGGTGGGATCCTGCCTCTGGCCCTGGTGGAAATAGTCTTGGAAGACTTTCCTACACAGGACGGCTACCACAACTTAACTCTACAGGAAGAAGACAATGATTCACATTAGCACATCTCCCTAAACCCAAACCCAAACCCAAACACATCCCCACCCCAACTTCCCCTCAACCAAATCCCAGCAATGCCTGCAGCTCCTCCAACACAGGCCAAGACAAGAGGAAGTGTGACATATTGGATGGAAGTTGGAGCAAAGAGGCAGTGGCCTCGACTAATTTAAGTGAAGTGCCTTCCTTTTGAATTTTGTCCAGATTTATACGACCATGCAAGCACATTGCTAGAAGCCCTCTCAGAGCCTTGGAAGACACCTGGACAAGTGAGGTTCCCCAAAGCCTAAACATCATTAACTTAGGGTAAATAAACATCTTCTCAGTAATCATAAATACTCTTCTTCACTTGGATTCCATGAGAAAATTAGATGATCTGGCCCACTCATTTCCTGGCCTAGCATTTATCTACAAAGATCTCTTATATGTTAAATCACTGAGACTTATTAGGAGGCAGGAAAGCTCCTCATCATGTGCTGGTAGATAAATGTTCTGGTCTTTTTATAAGTGACTGAACCCTGTGATTATACCCAATCAATCTGCATTGGTCAATTACCATACATCTCGCAACCATCATCTGCTTCAAGGTGATAGAGTAATGAGGACTCTCTGGAAAATAGACCATGGCCTAGGGCACAGAGACCAAAGGTTTGTTTTTAAGTTTTCTCTCTATGTATTCAAAATATGAATTGATTCTCTGGAATGTGCCAGTTGCTGTTTCATATGCTAGAAACAGACGAATGAATGAGTTCCCGCTCTGATGAAGCTTACACTTAAGTGAGTGTAGAGGAGTACTGAGAGAAGACAGAGAATAAATAAGTAGGTAAACAGGCATCAGATAAGGATATAAGTAAAAATAGTTTTAGATAATGAGAACTAAGGAGAAAAATAGAACATGGAATTTGCTGGAAGGAAGGTTGCTATATTACATAGCACAGTTGAAGAAGAGCTCTCTGAAGCGATGACATTTGAAATGAGACTGAAATGAAAACAAGAATTCAGCCATAAATAATCATATGCTTTACTGTATTGACAATAAAGACAGCAGCAAGAGCAAAGGCCCTGAGTCAGGAATAAGTTACATATAGTCAAAACACAGAAAGAAAGCCAGTGGGACTGGAGCAAAATAAAAAAGAGCAGAAACAAATTACCTCACAAAGGTAGGCAGGGACATATCCTAGAGAGCTTGCAGGCCACAACATGGAACTGAAATTATTCTGAGTGTGACTGAGGAGCCATCGAGAGGAAGAGGTTTGTGAGGGAGGGTTTTGAATGGGAGAGTGACATTGTCTGGTTTATGTTTCCAAAGATCACTTTAATTCACTGTGTGGATTCTTCATTATAGAAAAGCAAGAATAAAAACAGGGAGATCAGTCAGGTGATTATCTCAGTAGCCCAATAAGAGATAATGATCCTTTATATACCTGTTTATTTTTTTGTTTTGTTTTGTTTTAAGAAGGAAGGAAGTCAAACATTTTAAATGGGGAAACTTGACTCCATGAGGGAATCTGTATCATTTCTGAAAGTTTTCAAACTGCATTTACTCTTGAAGAAAGGAGTGGCCTCGTCTCTCCTTCACCACACACCTCCTCTTTCTTTGTCAAACTAGACTTAATTCTTCTGTGGCTATTCCACCAATCCTCCCCAATTCCGTCAGAGGATTTTCTGTATCTAGTCAATAAATGGTTCCTGACAGCCTGCTCTGTGCCTGTAGGGGTGTGTGTGTGTGTGTGTGTGTGTGTGTGTGTGTGTGTGTGTGTGTTCCCTTTGAGGCTACTGAGATGGCTGAAGAGAACATGCTAGTTGGAGAGACAGACACGTGTAAAACTGAGGACACAAAGAGCTAAACGCTACAGCTGAGGTGAGGTTTTACTTCTTGCTCTTTGGATCCAAGAAGAAGTAAGAGGTCAGGACGTGGGAATCAGACAGGGAGTTGGTGTTCATATGTAAAAGGACTTCTGACTGGGGGCTCAGTAATAAGACTGGGGAGGATACCTCTAACGTAGGAAGGACCCTGGGTCATCAGGGCCCCAACCTTTGGCTGCGAGTGAAGGCTGGACACCGTCCTGGTTCAAGACTGGGATGCTGGGCAAGGCTACAGCTCTTGACCCAGGAGGAAAGACCAAGGCAGAGCCCTGACTTATGACTCAGGCCAACCACAGCATTGAAAACGCTCAGGTCAGAGCTTCTTGGGTGCCTGGGTTTGACTGTGACACGAAGCAAGGACCCCTTTCGCTCTAAAGGAGCCTGAGTTGGAGGGAAACAGAGGACAGCAGGAAGCTGGCCTTCAGGTCTTCAGTGCCCAAGCTTTCTTATCAGCTTGCTAGATGTGGGGTCTGAAAGTTATCAGCCATCAAACATAAGACATAGAGTCAAATTCTCGATTCAAATATCTAACTGCCTACTTGACATCTCCCCTTGCCGGTCTAATAAACATTCGAGTTTACCACGGTCAAAACAAAATTTCTGATTTATAACACTTTCGCCCCTCAACTTGACCCTCCCTAGTCTTCCCCATTTCAGTAATTGGCACCATCATCCACACATGTGCTCAGGCCAAAATCCTAGGAATGATGGTTTAAACATCAGATGGTAACAGGGGAGATGGAAGGAAGTAGGTGGATTTAGGATAAGTGTTGGTAGTCTAGCTGGATATGGGTAATAAGTAATGCAGAGAAATCAAAGGTGGCTCTTAGGATTTAAACTATTTTTAGTATCTCTCTGTTTTCACTGTCAGCATAGACCTTATATTCTCATTCTTCCTCTTTCCCTTGAAGAAGGATAAAAAAAAAAAAAAAGGCCCTTAGTGGTTTTTAGACAAATGGTGGTAGAGAAGTAGCCTGGCCCACTGGAAAGAACATAGATTTATAGCCAGTCAGATCTAGGTTGAACACTTTTCTCTACCATAGCTGGGTGATCTTAGACAAATTATTTGTCCAGTCTAGCCTTTGCTGTCCACAGCTATAAAATAGGAAGACTAATTGCTACTGTACAGAGTTATTGTGAAATTTAGAATTTACTAACATATGTAAAGCACTTAGGATTCTGTTTCACACATGACGGGTAATAATTATGGAAGGAAAAAGAAGCTTTGTTCTCCCACGAATAAGCCCCATTGTTAATAGTAATAATATTTACTCTAGGCCCAAGTTCGACTTCTCAGCCCTGACCTGGTTCCTCCTGGAATGAAATTGTCTCTGAAGAGACAGATCATGGGCTTTGGAGTTGCCTCTAAAATTGACTCGCTAAGTGACCTTGGGAATTTTTTCAATCTCAGAGACTCAGTTTTCTTATTTGTGAAGTGATAGTCATAGGATTTTGATGAGTGTTCAAAGAAATCACCTATGTTTAACATTTGTCTTACCCACTAGACTGCAAGCTTCCTGTAGGTAAGGCCACATCTGTGTGGTTCGCTTCAGTGTTCCCAGATCCGGGCCCCCAAACGCCCCACCCCAGAAGCTGGAGTTCTGATACCTGCCGCCAAATAGCTTACCTGGCTGTTCACTGCCTACCAACCATCTGCTACCAGACTGTCCCCAAACCTAAATGCCTTCCCATACATTGCATTGAATGCCCCCCACTGGCCCACCTGGCAGTGCCCATCTGCCTGTAATTCATTAGACAGAGAAGTCTGACAATAACAAATAAGCAGTCTCCATCATGTCCCCCTCTACCCAGCCCTGGCGCAGCAGACCTCCTTGACACCAAGCCTGATCTTAAAGAAAACGCAGATCATGTTTCAGCAGCTATGAGCATGAGCAAAGCCTTCAAGGCTTAAAAAGGGCATGACAAGCAATTCAGGCTGAGCGAGGACACTGAGGAAGGTAAAGCGGTTGGAGGGAGCTGGCACCCAGACTGTGCAGCTTCCATGTCAAGGAGCCACCAAGGGTTTTGAACAGGAAGAGATGTGATTAGAAGCTCCACCAAGAACATGACTCTTGCAGCGTGTACATGTTAATTCATGAGAAGAGAGCCAGAGGCAAGGAGACCTGTAAGAAGGCTAATGCATAGAGCAGGCAAGTAGCCTGCTCAAGCTCAAAGGGCTTACAGGAGAAAGAGTCCCAGCAAATATTGTACATTTTCTATAATTCATCCTAAGGAAACCCCTGGATGACCTTGAGTCAGTGATGCAGACTGCAGTCCTGGCCGTAATCTGCCTGAGTTTGGCAAGCCACTTCACCTCTCTGGGCCTCCCTTTCCTTATCTATATAATGAGGGGCTTGGATCAAAGGGTCTTTCAACTCTGCATTTCCATCTGCTTTTCACAAATTCATTTCTACATTTGCAAGCACTTGTGAGAGACTGATAAGGCACTTTGATTGAAACCAGAGAGCTAAGGTGTCCAGGGAGACCCCACCAGGCTTCTCCAGATGTGGGCCATTACCATTTAGCACTAAGGACCGCCAAGCCCCTAAAACAGAACATTCAAAGACATTACTCCGTAACTGGCCATTTCTCCTTGTAAGTTTAAATCAAAGCACTACAGGAATAAACTGTTCCCACAAGGAGATAATATTGTTTCTCCTGGCCCGGCAATGCCATAGGTATGGTGCTTCTGCTGATCCTTCTCTACTTCATGGATCTCAGAGGCCATAATCTATTTCCAGAGGTAGCCAGCCAGCTGTCAGGTAACTGGATAGGAGTGGAAAGTACAAATAATATGGGAGCCTGATTGTTCCCTCCTGCTGGGTGTCTCCTTGACTCTTTGCTGAAACCAGCCGCTGGGAGGACAAAAGCAAAAGATAACAAACAAACTCAAAACAAGTCAAAACTAGGAAAACAGGAAAGGTGTTCAAAGCAGAACCCAGGTCATGGGATGAGGCAGTATGGTGCAGTGAACTGGGAGTGTGGAGAGTCAGGGCAAGATTCCAGGCCACCTCTGTCCTGGTATACAGAACCAGCTTGTCAGCTGGGAGTTTTTCAGCTCTCGAATTCTGGGGTTTAACCTCGCCAATGTGGGTCAGATGATTTCCAGCCCTTGGATTTCCAGCGGGAGAAAAAAAACACAAGTTTTGGAGTCTTGGAACCTGTATGTCACATCAGGCTCTGCATTTACCAGCATATGAGGTCAGGCAGCTTGTTTGGCCTCTTGGAGCCTGTTTTTCCATCTGGAAAGCATGGAGAGTAGCATCTACTGTATTTCATCAAATCTAACACGCCATAAATTGTAAGATTCACCATTGTTTATGTACACGTAAATAAAACACTGACAATTAAATCGCAATATCAGCCTCACTTAGCACATAGATTGCGAGACGCAACTTGATCTTAGAGATGCTCATGTACAGAAACGTGGCATCTTAGAATCTATGAAGCATGGCACTCACAAGGTTATGAGCTCCAAAAGTGAGAGCCTCTGTGGGAAAAAGCCGACCTAGTGTAGTGCTAGGGACAAATACATATTTACGATTATCGTTATCATTGTCATCATAAAAAATCATCTGAGCCTTCTGCAATTTCCTGGGAAGTGGAGTTCGACATTGTCACTGTGCTGTGTCTTCTGCTGCTTCTCTTCACCTATCAGCTAATCCTTTAGAACACTTAGCAAATATCCACTACATGCTGTCAGGATGTGTGCCTGGGAAGAATGCTAAGACCAGGATGACCACGGCTTGAACCTTCTGCCTAAGGCTCCTGTCCCACCGACTGTTTAACAGAGGTCCTGTCTCTGGGCTGGCTGGTAGAAGGCTGGCAGGGTTAGGACCACTATTTGGACTTCTGCCCATCCAAATTCCTGCTGCTTTAAAAGGTGACCGGAAGATGCCCAGCCTCTCCAGTGATCTTTTTTTTAAGTTTCATGTTTTGCTTTTAATCTCTCCTCTCTTGTATTTTTAAATTTTTAATTTTCTTTTAAAAATAGTTTCCTTAATCATCTAACCACATATATGTATGTATATATTTTTGAACTTGTTACTTTTGTTTTTAGCTTTTTAATTCTTTTTTTTATTTAAAAAAATAACTTACAGTTTAACTTTTTCACCTCATAAGTTATGGCCCACAATCATCATCCTTTTAACACTCTATTTTCATATTTTTATTCATTGCTTTTTAGCCTTTTATCTTATTTTTAATCTCATTCAGATTATCTCATTATTATTTATATTTCATTATTTTATTTCAACTCTTAGCCTTTCATTTTACTAGATTTTGAATTCTCTGTTTTTGTTTCTCAAGGATGCCCTTTATATTTAAAAATAAGATTACTGAAGTTTAAAATTATCTCCTTTCCTACTTTATTTTTAATTCATCTATTTCTCACTTAAATTTTTTCTTTATTTTTTAAATGTGTTCTTATAATGACAAACAAGAAGCACAATTTCTGGGTCAGATAAAAAAGAGGAGCTCATCAAGAAAAGACATACACATGCTACATCATTCTAACAAAAACAGGTAAAATTAATATATGCTGTTAGGAGTCAATATGATGACCCCTTGGTTGGGGCATGAGGGACAATCCACATCACAGATGGTCATTGGATGCTTAGAGATGCAGCTGGAGGGGAAAATGCAGGAAGGTATGGAGGGAAAAGGCCTTAACTCTCCCTATGCTATTAAGGAAGTTCATCCTCCTTGTCCCTCAAACCTTTGAATACTCCAACACCGAGAGGTTAGCCTTCCTTTCCCGGGTCACGGTTCTCTCTGCGCAAACAATACACCTGCCTTACTTGCAATCTCACTCACTCAGCCACTTTACAGTATTATTGGCCGTCTGCCGTGCTTCAAACAATGTCTGGCACTGAGACATTAGAGTAAATAACAGATGTAAAGAAGATGTTGTGCCATATTTTAATAGCTCATTTCCTTTTCCCTCTCCCTGCTAGACTATAAACCCTGGAAAGAAAGGGGCATCATTTGAGATGGGCAGGGGAGTGCAATAGAGGCACATCACAGGACAACCTAACACTTTAAGGTGTGTAGTGGGTTGGGAAAAGCTCGAGGGAAACTGTCTGGAGGAAGTTTCATCTTAAGTTGAGAGCTGTAGAATCTAGGTAAATGGAGTAGGCAAGAGCGAGAGTGCTCCAAACTGAGATGATTACATGGGCAAAAGCTCACGGGCGAAGAGCTTGGAATGCCTAAGGAACTGAAAGAAACTCAATCTGGAAGGTTCTCAACACTTAATACCACAGCCCTTTAAAATCTATTAAGTTTTGTCAAACTATGCCAACACATGCCTCATGCATGGCTGGACAGGTAGGAAGGAGGTCTCACCTGAGAATCAAGTCTCCTTTTGAGCCATGAGGTAGCTATGACCCTCCACCTGGAAGGAGCACAGGGACAAATCTGAGCCAGGCTTCTGTCACCCTTGCCTGCTCTTAGCCTTGTATTCCCAGGTTGCTTCATCAACCTTCGGGATACATAACACGGGTGAATCCCAAAATGATTGTGCTGGGTAAAATAAGCTAGATTTCTTTTAAAGAGTACATGATATGCTTGCTTTTATTTAAAGTTCTTTTAAAGGCAAACAAGTTTATAGTGACAGGAAGCAGGTCAGTGGTAGTCTGTGACGGTGGGGAGTCCAGTTGAGGAGGGCCAGCAGGAAGGGATTATAAAAGACTACAAGGAAACTTTGGGTGATGACGGATATGTCCACTATTTTGATGTGGAAATGGTCCTATGGATGCATGCCTGTGTCAAAACTTATAAAATTATACTCTTTAAATGCATGCAGTTTATTCTATGTCAGTTATACCTCAATTTAAAAAAAGGAAAAAGAAAAAATTCCTTCACTGGTTTCACATCAGCGCATTGCCATTTGAACTTTATTCTGAACCTTTATTGTGGCCCACAGGCTCTGCTTATTCTGGCTCAAGCCTACCTCTTTCACCTTAGCCCACATGTTTTCTCCTCTACTGCCCCAGTCACAATGGCTTCCCTTCTCCTCCCTCCAAGCCCTTTCACACACCAAAGTCTTTCACTTGCTTTTTCCTCTTGGCTGGCTCTCAGCTTCAGTGCTTAGCACACCCATTACCTCTGAGTGAGGTCTTCTGGATGACCTGGACCAAAGAGTTCCTCTCTTCCATGCAGGGTTGACTTTCTTCATAACATTTGTCATCATCTGAAAGTAGCTTTGTTTATTTATTTATTATTTATTACCTACTTGTTTACTAAACATCTCTCCTTCCTAAAAAGCAAATGTTTTAAGGGTAGAGATCTTCTTATCTTGTTCATTGCTTTCTCCCCAGTGCCTGAAGCACCTGGCCCATGGTAGAAACTAAGTAAATATTTTTGAATGAATGACTAAATGCAGTACACTGTTGAAGTCTTGAAAGTAAAAGCCACTCAAGTGTTCACTTTTCATTAAATATTAACATTCTATACTTGTAAGAGAGCTTGGTTTTAAAGCATTTACCTTCCTAATTCATACTCTTAATCCATTCATCTTTCTGACTCTCAGGAATGCTTACTTTTCTCTGTTTACAAGCCAAAATCAGCTTCTTTGACATATATAAACTCCAGGCTGCTTTCTAACTAGGTCCTAATAATGCCCCCTATGATATTATACTTCATCAAAAACTCAAATTTAAAATAAAGAATTCAGAACAGATTCCTTGTCTAAAAATGCAGGGCATAAGGAGACAAAAAGCAAGTATTCTGATATGGTTGAAGGGTTGGGGTAGAGGGAAGAAATGAAATAATATTTTATGCTGACCTACTATGAGCCACTGTGTTTGGCAAATACTATTTATGAAAATGAGTAAGTCTTCTGATGTCAAAACCCACTTTCTTCCCAATAAGGGAAGTAGCTACAGGTAAAGCTAGAATAAGAGAAAGAATTCTGTTATGAATCATGATAAGCTAAAATCTCAGTGATCAAGCATAAAAACAAGTTTATTTCTAGCTCACACAAAGTCGCTTGTCAGTCCAAGTAGCTATCTAGGGCAGCTTTCCTCCGTATTGGATCAGCATTCGAGGATTTTTCAATTTTATGGCACCTCCATTGCAATGTATACATCCATGATCACAAGAGCAAGGGAAGAAGGACCATGGAGAATGGCTTTCCACCCACAAATGACCTATGTTAATTCTACTCACATTTTATTGGCCGAATCAGTCTCATGGTCTTGGTGAATGTCAAAGGCTGGAAGGACAATCACCTCCATGTGCCTGGAAGCAGGAGACCAGAAATACTAGTGAGCGGCATAAAGGTCTTCCTCAGGTTTCAGTCATGGAAGACCTTGAGCTCCAAGAGAAGAGAGTAGACTTACACTGTTAGCCAGTGTACAGCCCTGGAAGGTTTTAAGCATTGAGTGGCATTATGAAGAATTGAGGCTCTATTAGACTAGACATCACACTAGATCTAAAACAGGGATCTGTTTTACCATGAGGCCTGATTTCAACCTATGAATCCCAGATATGTTAATTGTGTTTATGCCTGTCAGCACATAGACCTACATGCCTAAGCATTTGCATTTAAGATAAAGGGCACTTAAGACCCATCTCGAAGTAAATAACGATGTGGACATGTGTATTTGTCCAGCACTGCAGGTGGGAGGTTTCTAATCACATCCCTACCTCTAGTCAGTTATTACTGCCCCATACCCCCAGCCCTGCCAAAACATCTTCCAAACAGCTGGAAGTTCTATTTGCTGACTTTGCAAAAGCCCCTCTTAAATTCTTCTTTTCTTAGAAAGTGGCTCTGGCCAAGTGCTGAGAAGTTCCCAGCAGATGGGATACATTTTCACAGAACCAGGGCCAAAGAACTCCTATCTCTCTGTGCATGGCCACAGGCTGGACAGAAAACATCACCTGAATGCTCTGCTTTTCACACCTGTCAGAAGTCACAACTCTGTGTGTGCCTGCTTTCTGCTGAAAGAGACTTCCCTGATTAAGAAAATATCTTTAAACAAATATACATTTAGACTTCTTTTCCACGGTACTGCGATTCCCTTCGTATACCCAGGATCTTGAATCAAAGCCAAAAAGATGTTCTCTAGTCATGTGTCTTTGAAAGCTGGAGCTTGGAGCTGTCCATTTCCCATTTAATTTATGAGAGAAACATGTTCTGGGTACAATCACATGCCAGATATAGTCATTTCTTTTTCCAGGTCCTTTCTTTGTGGAGTTGGAATATTTGCCTTCTTCAAGTTCAGGCCTCTTCTTTTTGGAACATGTTATGTGCAGTTTGGGTTCCCTTGGAAGTGAGCCTCTTAGATGGAAATTAGCATGCAGGAAGTTTATTAGGCTATACTCGAGATCTACAGCCATGGAAAGAAAGGAAAGGATGCAGGATGGGGCAGAAAGAAAAGCCAGGCTGCATTAAAGGCTTCAGCTGACCCTACTGGGAGCTCAGAAGCTGGAGAGGCCCTTTGGAATTACCCATTTTTACAGCAAAAACAGTGGGCTTTCTTCACTGAGAACTCATCGGATGTCCAGAAAGTACAACCCCAGGAAGTAATCCCGGATTTGGATGAGGAAACTCTCTCTAGCCTAGGGCAAGTTCCAGAGAAGGCCAAAAGCATTTCCAGCCACTAGGGGGGATAAGTCATTCATTGCTGGAGAGGCATCGAGATGGCACATTACAGCAGCCACGAGGTCAAGTTAGGCATTATGATGTCATGGTGTAGCCTACTGGACCAAAAGAGCATGAGACCTAGATCAGCCTCCAAAATATGGGTGACCTTCAGTCAAGCAGCACTGAGTAACTCAGGCCACCACAGGGGCTGTGCCCCCCAATAAAGATCAGACCTGCAGTCCTCAAGCTCTTGGCATATCTGATCCTGCCCTAAACTCTGTAACACAGTCCAGGACAAATTCCCAGGTTGATCCAGCCTGTAAGCGGAAGCTGGAAATAGATATGTCTCACTCCACAACTTACTTTTGGTTCCATTCCTGAAAGGCTGATACTGGCTAAGAAAGAGCCCACTGCCGTAGATCATCGTGTGTCTTCAAATCAAACCAATTCACCCACACGGAGGATAACAGGTACACCAGCCCCTTTTGCTTTGCTCGGGATCTTACTCTCATTCCCACATCCAAGCATTGCCTGGCTTACAGATTTCTTTCTCTTCCTGGCCTCTGGGAAAGGTTGAAGGAAATTTACTTCCCCAACTGGTGTCCTCATCCTCTGTGCTTCCAGCTTTCCATCCCCCTCTAACTCTTCAGCTCCTGGATGTTTCAGGTAATCTTTAGATGCAAGCTAAGAGGTGCTCGGTGTTGTGAGTTGAATTGTGTCCCCCCAAAATGATATGTTGAAGTCATAACCTACAGTACCTAAAAAGTAAACTCATGTGGAACTAGGGTCTTTATAGAGACAATTAAGGTAAAATGAGGTCATTAGGGTATGCCTAAGCCAATATAACTGGTGTCTTTATGAAAAAGGGAAATTTGGACATAATCACCCACACAGGCAAAATGCCATGAGAACATGAAAGCAGAGATCAGGGTGAAGTATCTATAAACTAAGGAATACCAAACATAGCCAACAAAGCATCAGAAGGTAGAGGAGAGGCGTGGAATAGAATCTTTCTCACTCAGACCCTACTGACACCTTGATCTTAGATTTCTCGCCTACAGAACCATGAGACAATACATTTCTATTGTTAGAAGCCACCCAGTTTGGGATACTTTCTTACAGTGGCCCCAAGACAGTAATACACCTGGGAACGTTCCTGTTCATAGTCCACACCCCTATCATGCTAGAAAGGCCTACCACAGGCTCCCTTGACACAAGAAGACTAGACATTACACCAGGGTCACAGAGCCATCAAGTAAAAGAGATGATAACAGGACATTAGAAGCTATGTCATCTGCAAATCAAAACCACAGTGAAATACAGGCATACCTCACTTTATTGCGCTTCACAGATGTTGCACTTTTTACAAATGGATGGCAAGATCCTTCACGAGCAAAAGGATCACAACTTGCAGTGGTCTGGAACTAAACCTGCGCTATCTCTGAGGGATGCCTGTATCACCTCACACCCATTACAATGACTGCTATCATACATACATACATACATACATACATACATACATACATACATACATACGTATTGGCAAGGATGTAAAAGTTCCTCAAAAAACTAAAACTAGAATTGCTATGTGATCCAGCAATCCTACTTCTGGGTATATAACCAACAAAATTAAAAGCAGGATCTTAAAGAAATATTTGCTTACCCATGTGCGTTGGAGCATTATTTATAACAGCCAAGGGGTGGAAGCAGCCCAAGTACCCATCTACAGATGAATGCATAAAGAAAACGTGGGATACACATACAATGGAATATTATTCAGCCTTAAAAAGAGAAAAAGGAAAATCTTGTCACCTGCTACAACATGGATGAACCTTGAGGACATTACGCTGAGTGAAATAAGCCAACCACGAAAAGACAAACACTACGAGCAATCTAGAGTAGTCAAAATCATGGAAACAGAAAGTAGAATGGTGGTTGCCAGGGCCTGGGAAAGAGGGTACTAGGGAGTTGTTCAATGAGTATAAGGTTTCAGGGTTCAAGGTGAAAAAGTTCTAGAGATCTGTTATACAATAATGTGAATACAGTTAACACTACTAAACTGTACACCTAAAAACTGAGAGAATAAACTTTATATTATGTGGTTTTTTAACCACAATTAAACAGAAAAAGAAGCTAGAGGTAGGTCATCTGGCTCCTGGCCCAGCACTCTTTTTGCCACAGCACACCATCACTCACTACCTGCAGCATCCACATCGATGTTTTGTAGAAGGACCAGGGGCAGACTGGTCATTCAACAAAAGCACTGCCCATGCACTGAGGCCAGTAAGTCAGGAAAGGAAGGGGGTGGGGGGAGACATTCATCAAGCATCTATTAGGGAATCTCAAAGTATGTATTATTTCACAAGACCTTATCAGCAATGCTGTGAAACAGTCCTCATTTCTCCATCTTGCAGATGATAGACAAGAAGCTCAGGGGTGAAGGGACCTGTTCTAAGCCCTGCGGGTGACAGAAGGCTGATCTGGGCCCTCCACCCACCACCCCAGCCTCCTGACTTGGCATATAGAGATTTTAGGAGCCTTCCAGAGGCAACTAGAACGCTCTCTCTCTGCCACACGCACTCACTTGTGTGTTCTTGTCTGTTTTTTTCTTTTCTTTCTTTCCTTTTTTTTTTTTTTTTTTTCTGGAAGAAAAAACTGATCATCTAGTGAAAAATATTTTCCTTAGAGATCATTTAAGGTTCTTGGCAATTTGGATTGCCAAATATCGCAAAGGAGAAAGAAGTAAGACGTGGGACTGAGGGTGAAAAGAAAACATTCAACCAGTCCTAAAAGGCTTGGGAAATGCTTCAGGCATGTGTCCCTCGCCACCTCCCCAGACGTTCACACAGCCTTTCAAGTTGGCAGACCCTTGGGAGGCTGCACGAGGGTGGCCTAGGCCAACTCTTGCCAATCTCAGGAACCCTCTCAAATCCTGCCCATTGAAAACAAACCAACTACCCCCACCCCCAAATCTTGGTGTGTTCGAATTTCTTTCCCTCCTGCCAAAACCTGATTTCCTGTTTCTAAGAAAAAAACTTTTAAAAAACCCCTTTAAAAGAGAAAAAAATTATCCTTAAGGCAGCTTCAACATCAAAGAGCTCTTAGAAAGTAGGGTTCTGTTTGGTTAAGTGCTCACGAATCAGAAAAAAATTCTGATTAAATTTCCCCCTTTAAGTGCTAAGGATTTTTACTGGACTTGGGCAAAAGATTTATGGACAAAACATAGATTTCGGGGGGCTGTAAGAGCATTCACCTGGTTCAATCTGCTCTTTGCAGAGTTGAGGAATCTGAGGCCCAGAGAAGGAAAGTACCTTCCTTAAGACCTCACAGCAACGAAGCATCAAAACCAAATAAGTCAAGGCTCTTCATTCCCAGTCTGGTGGTGTTTCCACACAGCTGCCAATTTTTCTTGAAGCTGGAAGTTGCAAGATTTTTTTCTAAGTCGAAGGTAATTTAGTTTGCAACATTCAGAAGGAAGCTAGCAACTGATCTCATTGTTTTAAAAGAGACATCGAGAGTCTAAAAAACAGACATAAATACCTGTACTGAGCACTTATTATGAACATGCATTGTTCATTTAATCACCAAAACAATCCTATGAAATATTTACTGTATTCTCTCTATTTAAAACAAAAAGAAAGAGAGAGAGAGAGAGAGAGAGAGAGAAAAGAAAGAAAGAAAGAAAGAAAGAAAGAAAGAAAGAAAGAAAGAAAGAAAGAAAGAAAGAAAGAAAGAAAGAAAGAAAGAAAGAAAGAAAAGGGAGAAGAGAGAGGGAAAAGATTCAAATTCTGGTTCCAGCATTTCTTCTATTTTTTGAGTGGTCAAAATGTGCCAGGCTGTTTCTAATACCTGATATCAATTAATCCTCAAAGCACGCCTAAGAAGTAGGTATTATCATCTCCATCTTACAAATGAGACAATCAGATCTTTGAGAAATTTGTCAGCTTTCCCGTTCTCCCCACCAGGAAGTGGTAGAGCTGGGATTGGAATCTAGTCTGGACTTGAAAGCCCACACTTTCTGTCACCCACTTCACAGGGTTGTTTCGAGGGTCAGATCAATTTATGGAAGTGAAAGGCCTCTGTAAAACCTGTAAAGAATTTAACAAATTTGAGGGATTATCATTTTTAAGTCTAAGTTGCTGTATTTTCCTACGTTTCCACTCCAGCTTTTAGCAACAGGATCCTAGAATGAGGCAATGACAAGGCGCCCGGGTCTCTCAGCTGAAAACCATTTTCCAAATAAAAGGTTTGATTGAGCGCACTGTTGTTTTCCTTGGGCAGGTCCCAACCACCCAAATGTTTAATTGGATTGGAAAGTTTTGATCCTGGTGACCATTGTTGGAAGCAAATGAGAAACGTGGAGCCTTGCTCTACTGACCCTGCCGAGGAGAGCAGGGCCCAAAAAGCCACGGAGAGCAGTTATCCTGTGAGAAGTGATGCTTTACAAATCACAGCATTATTAGATCAAATGCCAGTTCACTCATTTGCTTGTTCATTTGTTTTCTTCAACGCTATCTTACAAACATCTTTCGCAAATCGTGCCCTGCTTTAGGCATGCAGAATAGAGAGAGGATTAGCCACAATCTTTCCCCCCTGAGGAGCCCACAGTCCTAAGGATTTATGCTAACACCGCCCATGAATATCCCCCTGCCCTTTCTGGTCAGAATTTATTCTTCCTTCTTCCCTTCTCCACAGCAACTTATGCTAACGTTAGGAGCTGACTCCTGCCCTCCCCACCCCAATTCATATGTTGGAGTCTTAACCACCTGTATCTCAGACTGTGACTGTGCTTTGAGATAAGGCCTTTAAAGAGATAACTAATGTAAAATGAGGTCATATTATCATACTAGTAATATTAGTAACCATATTAGTAATATGGTTACTTTAGTAATATGAGGTTAGATAGGCCCTAACCCAATATTACTGGTGTCCTTATAAAAAGAGATTAAGATACAGACACACATAGAAGAAAGGCCATGTAAAGACACAGGGAGAAAGTCATCCACAAGCCAAGGAGAGAGGCCTCAGAGAAACAACCCTGCCATATCTTGATCTCAAATTTCTAGGCTGCAAAATTGTGAGAATATTGTGAGAATATTAATTGTGAGACCCCGTCTGTGGTCCTTTGTTATGGCAGCCCTAGCAAACTAATACAGCCAGCTAAAGCATTGACTGTGATCTGCAGATCATGAATTATTTTTGTGTTTACTGAATTAAAGAAATAATGAATAAAAAACAAGTGGGCCAACCCTCAAGAAGTCTGCAGTCTTAAGAGGAGACTAATATTTTTTTTCTTTCATGTCCTGTACTAGGTGCTGGAGGCACTGGGACGAAAAAGCTGTGGGCCTTCTTCATGGAGCACATACTCTAGTGGGAGAGTCAAACTTACAAACATATTACGTGTAGTAATTTAAGTAGCATGATGGGGGAATGCAATGCCCAAGGGCACAAAGGAATCTCTTAACCCAGTTAGGGAAGTGATGGGTCCGGGGGCTTCTCCTGAAGAAGAAACTCCCCAACTGTCAGGAAGTACTAACAGCTATTATCCAGACCATTCAAGGCATGTGCACAGACTGGGTATGAAAGGCCCAGCCATGGCAAGTCAGAGCAAGAGAAACAGCAGGAGACAGAAGGCTCAAGGCCAAAGCAGGGGCCAGGTCATGGAGGGCCTGCAGGCCAAGTAGGGTATGTGGATTCTCACTGAGGTAATTCAGACACTGAAGGCTTTCAGGCAGGATTTTGCTCATAGTTCACTATTGTATCTTCCTTCAAACTCAACCTTTCACATAAGAGGCACTCTAGGAGGATTTGTTGATTTCAGTTGAAGTGACTAAACCTAAAGATGGTTTATACACTCACTTGTTACAAATAAATAATCACATTTCTCTTTCTCCTCTTCTCCACTTAACCAGACTTCCCTCTTTCCTCCTTCGAGCTCTTCTGTGAAACCTGCCCAGACAGCTCAGACTCATAGTGACCGTTCTCTTAATTATATCTCTTATTACTGGTCATACCTATGCTATGTATTGAGAGGACCTGTCAGGTAATAGAAACTCAAGTTAGGTAGACCTGGGAGTCAGGCCTGACAAGCTCTGGGACATTAGGGCAAGTCATTTCAGTTCTCTAAACCTCTGTGTGCTCATCTTTAAACTAAAGGTAACAATACCCGCCAGTATCCATTCTAGTTTTTACTATTATGGTAGAACCCCATCCCATTTTACCTGAGCACACATGTCACAAGCTAAAGGCTGTATTTCCCAGCCTCAGCTGCAGCTAGATGTAGTCATATGACTCAGTTCAGAGCAATGGGACCCTAGCAAAAGTGAAACATGGAACTTTCAAGTCACTTCTTAAATAGCGGCTCAGCTATTTGCTATAGGACTTCTTTTATTCTGTCAGCAAGTTGGGAAATGGGGACAACCAGAGCAGGTATAAAGCCAAACCTGCAGATGACAGACTGACCTACCAGCTGGGTTCCTGGATGCCCTGTGAGAACAAGAGAAGTCTCACCCACCCTGGACCACTTACCTCTGCACTATTATGTAATAGAGGAATTATTCTGCTACTGAATACCTAGGTCCATTCCTTGCACCAGCTTCATCTATACTCTAGGTCACCAACAGCCTTATTTCGGAGATTGTAGATAATATATTCAAACTACATGACACGTAGTAGATCTGTGATTAGTCTATGCTAATAGCTGTTGTTTGGATGGATTGATACAATGTGGTAAGTCGCTAAGTGTGGGTGGCAGAAGAAAAGGAACAGTGCAGCAGACTCTGCGATGTCACACCCGGACTGTGGGATTGACGGAAATGGTGGACGGGTGAGGAGGAGGAGTCGGGGAGGGAAAATAAAGGCAGGCTTTAGCCGTGTTGAATTTGAGTTGGAACAGAAAAGAGATGCCAACAGCCAATTTGAAATTCCAGCTGCAGCTGAGTTCTAGAAACAGAGACTCAGGTGGGGTGAGGGAGTTGAAGCTGTGAGACCGGATGAGGTTCCTAAGGGAGAGAGCCGCAGACACAGATATTGGGAGGATAATAAGGAGGCAAGTCTGGCTGGAGCAAAGTTTCTTGGGGTGCAAGAGAGAGAGAAAGGATTGGAAAAGCAAGCTACAGATGCCCTGCTGAGGAGTTCAAATGTTACTCTACAGGCCATGGGTGACCTTGGATGGTTTCTGAACGGGGCAGGGAGTGATGAAGAATCCAGCTGTTCTACAGAGGGTACTGGGGGAACACACAGGAATGCACTTCCTCTGGAAGACAGTCAGCCCCCAGGTCCAACCATTTCACTGGGCTTTTTACAGATATCTGTAAAACACAGGGAACAACTTCAGTAAACATTTGGCTTCTGGATTCTGGGTTATACGATTATAAAGAAACTTAATATAAAAAATTGGATAAAATAACTTTGAAAAGAAGTCTGAGTCTGTGTCATGAACTAGATCAGTCAAAGCACTTTAAGGCTGAATATTTTGAAGAGATTCTTGTGGAGATGATGAAACTAAAGATTTGGTGAGAGGGACCGCATTGAATGGAAAGCAACATCTTGAAGACGGAGGAAGGAAAGGCATCTCTCATTCATCCTTTCGGTCCTTCAGTCAACAAATATGCATTGAGGGTCTGCTCTGTGTCGGTGTGTTGCTGGGTGCTGTCAGTTCCATTTAATGGAGGCCTGAGACAGTAAATAAATGGGTTGGGAGTTGCCCAATGCTGTGGTGAAGATAAAGTTGGGTGAGGGGATGACAATGAAGGGTGCAGCTGTCTTACCTCAGGGAAGTTCCCTCTGAAGTGAACTGAGAGCCCAGACACAGGGCAGTGAGGGAGCCGTGCAGTTTTCAGAGGCAGAAGGAAAGGCACTGAGGTGAGGGAAGGCATAGCACATGTGATAGCTGAGAGGTCACGGCCAGCATTACTGAGGCAAGTGAAGTGCCTAGGGTGCAAACTTTAAGGAGGCACTCACTCTCAAGTTACAGAGGGCTCATTTGCTCACTCTTCCTAGGAAACTTGATGTAAAGGTCCCAAGAGACCCTACTTGCCTGGAGGGGTTATTTAAAGGGCGAGAAGAAGGTTTGGATCTGCTTCTTGATTGATTATAGAATCTTCACTAAGAAGAGCAAGGCTTATTTCCCAACATGACTTGGCTGCACAACCTCAGGCAAGCCCCTTTCCCACTCTGGACTCACATTTTCTTTACCACACCATGAAAGGATTGGATTCAATGAACTCAAAGTCCTCTCATCACCACCCAGGTCCAAAATTCTATGATTCTATGAACTCAAAACAAACTTCTGTTTTCAAAAGGAGCAGGAGTGTCACATAAAGGTTATCAAAAGCTCAAAGAAGGCAAAGCGTTTTCCTCGTCTTTTCCAGGGATTTTCCAAAGACACTTGGGAGCTTGTTTCTAAGATCCAGTTGGCCCAAATTTGGCCAGATTCTGAGATCTCTCTCTCTCTCCATAGGAAGGAAGAGCCTCTAGATTTGTGATGACTCGACCATCACTAACAGCCTCGAAATCTGCCATCCTGGTGAGTGTCCACAGCGGGCACCTCCACTGACCAGAATCACAGTGGAAACCATGGAAGGGAATCAGTTAATAAAGAGGAATGCTCTGTTTTGAACAAAGAGGTGTTTGTTTTTCTAACAAAGCCAAGTTTTCCATTTATGATCCTGAGCCAACATAGGTATAACTGCCCCATGACCCTCTCTCTCATAGGTTTTTCACAAGCTAATTTTGTTCCTTCCAGATTTCTAATAATTGCCCAGGGAATTAGAGTTTTTGAAGAATTTCACATTTTGACACCCAACTCGATTTCTGCACCCAGCATCTGGGGCACGAAGTATCATCATCCCTACTGTACAAATGAGGAAACTGAGGCTTTCAGAGAGAAGAGCTTGGAACAATCTCCCAAATGGGTGTCAAATCTGAAAAGCTGAAAGTGAAACCCTACAAATTTGATGCCCTGAAAGCTCATGATAACTAAGGGTTAATGACAAGAAACACCCCTGCCTGTTTCATTAGTGAAGTAAATCTCACTTTCACATTTTACCAATATCCACTGTTTACTTATCATGTCCCAGTTTTCCAGATCTTCTCATGTCCCAGTTCTTCAGGAACACAGGTGCCACACTATGCCTTCCACCACGGGACACACATTGACCTCTTCCTCCTTCAATTCCCCCTCAAAAATGCCACACATCAGCTCCAGCAAAGAGGGCCCTAGGGGGATCACCATGCCACAGGTTCTGCCATCAGCCCTACTCCAACACAACTTTGGGCTCTGTTGAAACACCCCTGCTATATGGGGCCCTAAGGAAAATCTTAGCAGGGCCTTAGGGTGGCCTCCGCCCTCTAAGGGTGGAGGGATGGGGACATTTAGATCCAGGACATCAGCTATTCTAATTTTCTACTCTTGACTCACAGTGCCCTGCCCAGAAAGGCCATTGCACCCCAGACTACCACAGTGCAGAATGCCAAGATTTAGTAATTGTGTTTGCACGTGCAGGATGAGCCAATGAATGGAAACTCTGGCCCCATCTAGAGGGAAGCACAAGGTTCGTGTTTTCCCTGAAAAAAGTTGATAGCAAAAGTTGGGAGGGGCAAGAGCTGGGAGAGGAGAGATGGTAGTCCCTTGTATAATACAAAGCACTGTTGTACATATGCAGAGAAAGCCAGCTGGGGCCACCACCCAGAGGAGGGGAGACCATGACAAGGGAAAGCAAGCTGCAGAAGGGAACTTGATACATCAGTTTGTTTTCACTTTAGGTTTTAGCATCCAAGTATTTGTTTTGTAGAAAATGGGAAAGCACAAGTTCAAAGATTCAAGTCCTTCTGCAAACTGTTTCAGACAGTTCTAATCAAGTAAGAATTGAAATTAGACTCAAGAAGAGCTAAGACATTCAGAATGGATTCTAATTTCACCTGGAAAAATCTCTCTGACTTGAACTTCATAAAGTGCTTTCATTTGCTACTCTTAGCTCTAAACCATCCCAACAGTCTTTCAAAAGATTCCTTATTATTTCCATTTTGCAGATGAGGAAACTGAGGCTTAAAAAGTGAAGTGACTTACCTAAGGCATAGCTAGAATTCTATCCCAGGTCTGTGTGAACCTAGGATGTCTAGATACCACATGCCTGAAAACAACCCAATGAAACAGGAATTCATTATAGCCCAGATTCAAAGAGGTTAGGTGACTTTCCCAAGTTTGCACAGAAAGTAAGTTCAGACATCAGGAGGTAAACCCAGGTTTCTTGGCAACAGAACTAGGACTTTTTTCACCATACCACACAGCCCTAGTCATCTCTCTGCCTTGATCTCTGTCTCCAAACTGCCAAAGCAGCACCTAGTATGTAGTAGGTGATAAGTAAATATTTGGTGGATAAACAAGTTCGTCTTTGAAGTGAAGTTTTATTGGGAAAGTAGATGATGGTCTTAACTGAGTAAGATAGTCAGTGGTTCATTTTGCTAAAGGCTTAACTCTGAATGTGGAGAAAAGCTCTCCAAATGCAGCTATGAAATACATCCCTGGGCTTCTCCCCAGTTAAGGATGGGGACAACTGGAGAAAGAACCCACTGTTCCTCTCTGATATGGGAATAAAACCATAAATAAGGCTGTCATGCTTTTCTTCTCCAGGACAACCAGGGTATAAAGATGGTACTTCACTACATTGCAATATTAGAGAGAACAGGACTCTAAGCATCCAAACTCTATTTTTCCTTTCAATATCTTTCATTTTTGTTAAGGTATAATGGAAATTGTAGAACAAGAAACTGCTATGCTTACCTCTAGGAAAAATTCACTCGTACATCTATCTTATACATTCTTTCAAGTACTAGGCAAAGTACTAACATCTAAAGGGTTGGGTTGGGGCAGTGAATAGAAAGTGGTACTACCTCGTGCAGGTAGGTCTTCCAGACAGGACCTCATTTAATCCTCACAGTGAACCAACAAAGGAGGGATCCCCATTTTATAAGGGAAAACACTAAGGACCAAAGAAGCACTGAAATTAGCTAATTTCCCCACGATTAGTAAGTTGCCAAGCCAGGATTTCAACCCAAGTCTTCCTGAACTCAGAGCCTGTGTTCTTTTCCATATTGTGCCATGGTTAAAGTCTACTAGTGATGGGGATTATCACAGAGCAAACTGCTCTACAAGAGGCTCACTTACTTTATCTCACTGAGAGGTGAGGATCAAATGAGATGGAGAGAGCAGGGATAAGAATCCCCATTTTATAGATGAGGAAACAGACTTAGTATTGAAAGTGATATAGACATAGACATAGACATAGATATAGACATAGACATAGACATAGATAAATCCTATTTTATAGAAGAGGAAATTGAAGCTCAGAGATAATCAAGTTATACATATATTTACATATATGAATATCGTGAATATTGGGCTCCTACGAAGCACAGTGCTGACAGAACCAGTTTACATTTCTTCAAAAATCTGAGTTTCTTCTTTAGTAAAGTGGGGATGAAGAGCTGAAGCAGGGGATCCTCTAGAAACTGTTGCATTTGGAATTTGAAGTCAAGCTTTTGTGGTTTAAAAACTCTTTAAACCTTGTGATGAGGATTTCAAAGCCTTTCACTGACTTTCTTCTTCTATCTTGATGTTATAAAATATGTGGCTCCTAAAAGCACCTAAATGTAGAACATTTTACCGATTGCTAATCAAGGTCGATGTGGAGACAAATACTTCACTGCCCCTGTGTAGAAAGTCTTCAACTCTGATATTTGCATGAATAATGCACTTGTGGAGTCAAAACCATACGTTCTACAAGTACAGGAAGGCTGCGTCTGCGTCAGTCCTGGCTGGTATGCTGCCCATGAAATAGTGGGAGGGAAAGCATTGGTCATTAACTTCCTCCAGGAGAAGGACAAAGAGATCCTTCAGTCAGTGCTCTATGCCACGTGCTTAAAATTAAAATGCCTTTGTCTTCTTGAGATGCAAAAAAAGCTAAACCCGACAAAAACATGGAAGACACAGTCAGAAACGCTTGGCCAGTCTCTGCAGAACGATTCCTTTGCAGCCAAGGTTGTTGAGCCGCAGCCAAGTGCTTAGGGAAGGTCAGCAGGATGTCAGAGGAGCCCAGGTACCACCCTCATAGACCAGGCACAGAAGAGGAGCTGTGTTCCAGAACTTTCTGGACAGCCCAGGCAGGAACTGTGACCTGAGCAAAGGCTTGAGCTGGGAAACTGAACCTGGGGGCTAGGGCCACGTTGGGAAAGATCATCAATGTCTGGGTCAGAAATTTGGACTTAACCCACCAAATAATGCTGAAGATTTTAGTATCACAGAAACATGACAATAGTTTTAGGAAAGCCAGTCGTTCATTCATTCATCAAATATCTACTGCACACATTGCCAGGCACTGGTCCTTTCATTACTGCTTTCCTGGAGACTGGCACGGTTCCCTGGCAGGGTCAGGGAGAGTTCCACAGGTGGGGCTTGAACTGAGGCTGGCAGGACCAGCACAGCAGGTCCCTAATGAGGAGTACAGGGGATGGTACTTTATGTCTGATGGTAAAATGAGGAAGGAGAGCGGAAAGGGTGGGTGATGTCACTGAACAAGTAGGCAAAATCCACATCACAAAGGACCATGGGTTCCCTGCAAGGGCTTTAGACTTTCTCCTCTGCCCAACAGGGAGCTATTTAAAAAAAACGTCACTAGGATGTGACATCATCCCAATAGCATGCTTCCATGGAGAAGGGAAGGGGCAGCCAGACCTGGAGGTAGAGACCACTTCAGAGGCAGCAGTGGGAAGTTTCTACGGCAAAACCCAGGTAAAAAATTGGATTAGAGCAAAGGCTGGAGGTTAGAAATGAGGGAACAAACAGGAGAGATATTTAGAAAGAAGATGCCATAGGTTGCCCTTCCTGAGCCTAGAAGGAGGCGTACAGTTTTCTGCTGGGCAAGTTAGGGAAGGGAAGCAAATTCCAAGTAAAGAGGTACATCGTGAGAGTGTAATAAATAAAGGAAAGGAGCTGTGGGGTAGAACCCAGAGGCACCACCACAACCACATCAGGGCCCGGAGGAAGAGAAGTCATCCAGGAGGGGTCCTCTTCCAGAAGCCAAGAAAGGAGCGCAGCTCAACCAGCAAAGAGCCCATGGGCAGAGGTCAGGGAGGAGGAGGCCCCCTGCCGAGAACGGAGGTGTCGGTCATTAGGAACGAGGTTGTGATGACCCTTTTACTTCTTCGGTGAAGGATGAGTCAGTCAGGTGACAGCCGATGGCAGTGAAGATTGGTGAGGCTGTGGGGGCAACCAGACAGCATAAGTTTGGCCATGAATAGATGAAGAGACGCGTGTGGCTTTGGTGGGCAAGTGGAGTGCGGAGTGGGCAAGGGAGGGGAGGAATTGAAGTATCTTCAAGCTGAGCGAAGCAGCCCAAACTAAGGCCTGAGGAAGAGATCAGAAGCAGGAGAGGTTGAAGATGATGAAAAGGAAGGATTTCTTGAAGGCGGAATCCGTGTTGTAAGAATTAAAACTTCTTAGTAAGCCCATTCCTGCCGGTGACTATCAGGGTGACCCCGGTAGCCAGCCTCCAAGGTGACCACCAATGATCTCTGCCTCCTGGTGTTCACACCCTGTGTGGCCCCCTCCCCACACTGGACCAGGGTGATCTGTGTGACAAAATACAATATGGCAGAAGTGATGGTATGTCAATTTTCAGATTAGGTTATAAAAGACGCTTCCCTCTCTCCCTCTCCTGCCCCCCTCTCTCCCTCACCAATTGCTCTGGTAGAGGCCAGTAGTTATGTCGTGAACAGCCCTATAATGATACCCATATGGCAGGAACTCTCCTGCCAACAACCCTATGAGCTTGAGCTTGTCCACTGACAGCCCAGCCCAGATGACCACAGCCCCAACTGACAGCGTAAGTAGAGCCTCATGAGGGACTCTGATCCACAACCACTCAGCTAAGCCCCTCCCCGCTCCCTCGCCCTCAGAAACTGGTGAGATAAGACTTGCCTGTGCTTTTATGTCTTTAGGTTCATCTTGGGGTAATTTGTCATACAGCTATAGATAAGGAGAAAAATGCTCTTCCTGGCATGGGTGATGTGAGGATAAAATGAAATCAACTATGGCATGGCCTAGGGGTTCGTGAAGATAAAGAGGAGAGAGAGGGGCAGACTCAGAGGTTCAGGTGAGACGAGTCACGGCCTCCTTATGACCTAGGAGGTAAAGAGCGGAAGCTCCCAGTCCCCGCCTGTACTGAGCACAGCCCAGGCCGGCACGGCGAGGACCTTGTGCAGTGTCTCACTGAAACCCCAGGACCTTCCTTGCAGGATTATTACATTACACAGTTTTTCCCAGAAAGAAACCAAGGCTGGTAGAGGTTTGTTTAGTAATTTGATGCAGAGGCAGAGCTGAGAGGAGAGAAGAGGGGAGAAACTGAAGTCCTCGGGCTTTGTTCAGGGCAGAGGATGGGGTGGAGGGGCTTAAGGAGAGGCACGGACGACCCCAGGCAGGGGGAGGAGGAAGGTGAGAGCAAACCAGACAGCCCCTCTGGAGGCCTCTCCTCCCTCCAGGGCAGCCAGCTCCCTGAGCACAGGACACTTCCCACCTGTCTCTAATTGAAAGTCTGGCTCACTTTTTATCCTTTTAAAGTAACAACTCAGGGTTGTATTCAGGCCATCTGTGTTTACCAGAAAGGGCCATTTTTCCACCCCACTGACGTCCAGGAAAGGCGCTGTAAGAAGGAACAGAGCACGCCTCCCCGCCCGTGGCCTCCTCCCTGACAGCAGGCCCAGCCTGGCTCCGTGCTTCTCCATCCAGAGATGATCAGCGTGCTTTGTGAAATGCTCTGGAGAAAGGAGACTTAAGCAACCCCATGCATTTCATGTGCTTCTGGAAATACCCTCATACTTGGGTGGTGGCGGCCGTCTGACCATCTTCCTTTTTAAGTGAAAATGTCCCCAAGACTCACTAGACACGTCAATGCTTGTCTTCTCCAGAAATCAACCAACCACATAAGAAATCTTTCATTAACACACACATTCATAAGAGTTTTCTTTTTTAATCAACTGTTAAGTTATTGCCTTATTTCCAAATTGGTTTTTTTTTTAATGTTATAGAAATACAAAGAAATCTGTGGCTTAGTCATCTAAGTAAACAAAACGAGTAAACCTCAGAATTTTTTTTAAATAAAAATATGGCTGAATTCATTCAGTGATAACATTTTTCTCTCTGGAATCATTCTTTTGCTTGGTGATAATTGCAATTCACAAGCGCGTGTGTATTTTGCAGTTTGCAAAACAACTAGGTCAACCTTCATATCGCCTGTGTCCAGCAGCAGGTCAAGGTCATCACTCCTTTGCAGAAGAGGGAACTGGTGAGCCAGGAGGCAGGATGGCAGTGTGGACAGGTGTGCGTTTGGAATTAGACAAGCCTGGGCTTCAATTTGGTCTCTTCTCCATGCTGGCCTGGGTGAGTTTCTCAGGCTCTCTCAACCTCAGTCTCCTCATTTGTATAATGGGAATGACAATCGTACCAACTTCAACAAGTTAAAAGTCTTCCCATAGTACTTAGAACATAATAATTCGTCAGCGAGCAAATGACATCTGTTTATGTGTTGTTGTTGTTACTTTAATCTACACCATAAGCCTGTGAGGATTAGAGGCAATTGTAGGGACAGAGTCCCAGAGAGCAGTTTCCAGGCTCTCAGCCTCACGTGGAAAGGTGCTGGCTCTGTTATTAGATGCCATCGGCTGTAATCAGATAGCCATCCACTGTAACTAGTTGGCCATCAGCTGTAACCAGTTAGCCATTGGTCACTGATATAACTGCCGCGGCTACGCTAGCAGGCGCAGATTGCAGTTAGCAAGTGGTTTGTTGGCAGAGAAGCGTGGACGGGGGATTGCGGGTCGTGTGGCTCCTACTTTCTGTTTCTTGCCCTGCCACCAGCGAGACTGGGGTGCAGCAAGACCCCCTGTTGGGGTCCTGGCGGATATTTGCTTTTGTGTCTCAACCAGCCGCCATTGAGAATATAGTAGTATGACTCCCCTATCTATGGCTCCGTGGGTGTTACTTTTTGGCCTCACCATATCCTGCATTTTTGTGCGGGGAGTGGGAGCTGAGACCTGCATTACAGCAATGTTTATAAAAATGCTAAACACAGTGCCCAGGACACATAAGGTGTTGTGGGGACAGAGCCCCAGAGAGCAGTTTCCGGGTTCTCGGCCTCACATAGAAAGGTGCTGGCTCAGGTAGTAAATGGCCATCAACTGTGATTGGATGGCCATCAGCTGTGGCTAGTTGGCCGTCAGCTGTAACCAGTGAGCCATTGGCCACTAATATAACTGCTGTGGCTACACTAGCAGAAAATGGGGGCTAGCAAGAAGATGGTGGCTGAGCCTGCAAGCGGTGCAGTGAGGGTTACAAACAGTGTGGCTCCTGTTTCCTGTGTCTCCAACCCAGCTGTCAGCGAGACTATTGTGATGTGACTCCCCTACGTATGGCTCTGTGGGTGTTCCTTTTTGGCCTCACCATATCCTGCGTTCTTACGTGGGAGCAGGAGCAGAGACTCCACCGGATGCCCCACACGACAGGTGTTCATTTTGAAGACATAAAGCTAGGATTATGAGTCAGGAGTTTCTAATTCCTTAATAATTAATCTAAAAAAAGAAAGAAAGAAGAAAAGGGGAGGGGAGGAGGAAGGAAGAAAAGGAGGAAGGAAGAAAGGAAACATTTTACTGTCTGTCCTAAAATGATGCCTGGCTGTACCCATGGTTTTGAATATTCACATTTCTCCAAATGAATCCTGAGTGAAGCAGGGATCATCTATCTTACAATTTCAGTGTCTCTCCATCCCCTAAAGGATAAATGCATCTCCTTATCCTTATTCAAGCCCTCCCTAAGTGGACCCTGCCTCCCTTTCCAGCCACAGTCTCTTTGGGGAACACACACGACACACACACACATCCTTCCACCTTCCCAAACAGCCTCTGCCTGCAATGCCTTCCCTTTTTTCACCTGGTGAAAATCTCCCCGCTCCCCTACTCATCAAGCTCTGAGGGAACGTCTTTGAGGACAAGGGCCACAGCTCCTCATTTCTGGCCCCTTAGCACCCAGCACAGGTCTGGCACTGAGGAGTGTGTGTTTGTTGAGCACATCAGCAGGAATAAAGCCATCCATGGACTTCGTTCCTGGAAGAGCAGCCAACTGCAGCAACCTCCCAACCCCCAGGCCTGCTGGCTGGAGGGAAGCCTGCTGGGAGAAGGTGGTGGAGACAGCAAGCACACAACACTCTGTTCTGCTTTGCTCATCTCCCGGATGTCAGGATGATGGAAAAAGTGCATCTCACCCTGGTAATCACAAATCATCTGGGCGTTGCTCTGGTTTTTCTTTAAAAGGATTACTAAAAGGGAGGGACCGTCCAATTAAGGCCATGTGGAGAAAGCATCCCGCATTGCGAGATAGGTCATTTCAGAGGAGAAAAAGAACTCTTGTAGCTGGCCTGGCTTTGGTCCACAGTCCGTCTCGCTCCAGGTCCTAGAAATGCTGCCACAGTGGGGAGAAAGGTGACTGCAGTCACAAGTGACATGCAAGTGACATGCATTGGTAGCTACAGGAGACCAGACATTACAGCACCAAGGTGAAGCCGCCCCCCAGGACACATGCCTCCACTCCTTGCAGACCTGAGTTTGGTCCCAGCCCTCTCACTTGCAACCTTGGTGGCTTTCCCCATCCAGAGTCTCTTTGTTTCCTGTTTGGTAAACATTGAGTTACTTGTTAAAATAAAATAAATAAAATAACCTCAGCATTGTGATGGGGATAAATGAGACTGTCAGCTCCTCGAGGTCAGGTAGTCTGTGACCAGCTGACATATTGCCTTCATCCTGGCCCTCAGTGGGCAGTTGCTGGAGGCACGAATGAACAAATCATCTTCGCCCTAAGCCCACATCAGTTATCCAGGTATTAACCCCCCCTTTCACTGCCAGAAAAGTTTATTCCAATAAATGTTTATTAAGCATTTGCCCTGAATGTGGGGAAGATGAAAGAGATACAACATATGACATGAGCGCTCCTCCAGGCTTTAGGACGATCTGAACACGAGTAAAACACAGATAGAAGGAGTAAGTGGACTAAGTAAAAGGGCTACAGGAAGTTGCCTCGAGTGAGAGTGGGCGCTGCTTGATCCAGCTGGGAAAAGAAGGAAGTGAAGAAAGGAGGCTTTCCAGAGGAGGCTGAATGCCAGTGCACTCATGGCAGATGGTGTTCAAACAATGGTGGGGTACACTTGGGGTTTATTAGACCAAGGGATGTAGGACTGCCGAGGCGCCCTTACACAGAAAAAAAATCAAAGATGATATTAATAGCTGGACTTGTACTCAAAAGCTCCTAGTGGAGTTTCCTGGAGATTTTTGTGGATTTCTTAAATGCAAATTTACATCTTGGGTTCATACTACCAGGCCACCAGCCGTGTGGGAGAGACCAGAGTTGAAAGTACTTGAGCACAAGACTGAAGGAGAGGGGACGAGGCTGAGTCCACTCTGTGTGGGCTGGGCCCTGGCTTCCCTGCTGCCACTGCCTCTATGGGGGCAAAGCAGAGAGCCACCCTGCTGTGCGTGACTTTTGAATGCACCATCATCCCCCAATCATGTGCATCAGTTTATCTCACTGTCATGGGATGGATGACTGACTCTTCCACAATGCTGGGAGAGGAGGGGGAGGAGAAGCAGGAGAAGGAGGGAAACCTCCCCGCTGAGCCCCTTCTAATCCAAGGCTAAGGGTGGGTGGATATGTCTTACTATTTTCTGGCTCTGTACCTTTGCACCCACTGTGTCCTCTGCTGGCATTTCCTTCCCCTCTGTTTTGCTGACACCTACTCATCCTTCAAGGCTCAGCCCAGGAGTACCTCCTCAGGGTGGTCTCCCCGGTACCCTGAGGCAGCTGCTCCCCCAGAGATAAGCACAGGGTACCCCAAGCCCAAGCACAGTACTTCCCACATTGCATTGGTATTGTCTGTTTGTGAATCTGAGACCCTCAAACATCAGTGAGATCCGTAAGGACAGGGAACCCACCTGCCTTTCCTTTTTTAATCCAGCACAGGAGCTACTGCATATTGACTATTGCTCAGAGGATGCATGTGGGAAGGAGAGAGGAGGGGAGAGTGTTTTCCAACAGTGCAAGTGCCCTTCTACATAATAGTGAAATCCCTGTCACTTGTAGTGGACAAGTGGCCTGTGCATCTTGGAGCAGAGGAACCTCAATGGAGGGCTCTGCAATGCCAACCTCAGCCAGGACTCACACCTAACAACTTCTAGGAAAGGCGAGTCTGGAGTTAGGGACCCACAGGACAGCCTCTGTGCTTGCTATTTTCTCTCTCTCTCTCCCTCTCTCTCTCTCACACACACACAAACACACACAGCTGCACATATCCAGATAGCCCCAGATAATGAGAACTCCTTTGCCTTGCTAACATTTTAACCCTTAGCATGTACCTTCTCAGATGTAACTTCCTTCAAATAGGACAACAGCCCTGCTCTGAGCAGAGGCAGATCTTATCCTTGCTTCCTACCTGGACCAAGACAGAAAGACTCATGAACAAAAGTCAAAAGACTGAGTTTAGATCTGGAATCAACTGATATTTGCTATAGAATGAATGTTTGTGTCCCCTCCCCAAATTCGTATGTTGAAACCTAATCTGACATGTGATGATATTTGGAGGTGGGGTCATTAGGAGGTGATTAGGGCATGAGGACAGAGCCCTCATGAATCCGATTAGTGTTCTTATAAAAGAGACCCCGGAGAGCTCCCTTCCCCCTCTGCCGTGGGAGGACACAGCTAGAAGAGGGCCATCTACTAACCAGAAAGTTTGCTCTCACCAGACATGTCATCTGACGACTCCTTGATCTTGGACTTCCAGCCTCTAAAACTATGAGATACAAATGTATGTTGTTTATAAGCCACTCAATCTGTGGTATTTTGTTACAGCAGCCCAAATGGACTAAGACAAGATTCAAGGTTGAGAACCTTGAAAAAATTACCTAGCCTTTAAGGCCAAAGCCAGAGATTCTGGGAATGTCAGCACTTGCCACTTACGGCGTGTCTGTGTCTCCTATGATTAAGCCCCTGTACCTGCTGTGTTCACTGCATATCTTCAGAACCTAGCCCTGTGCCTGCTACATGATAAGTGCTGAAACTGAGAAACAAGTGAATGAAAAGTAAATGTTCTCCTCTGAATTGTAAGTTGCTGCATGTAGCAGTGTCAGAGGCCCAATGGAGGAACGATGAGGGTCCCGGCCTGAGCCCCATGAGTCATCTTCACTGCTGATGGGCACCCAGCCCATTATGGACCACAAAAGGGCTTTGATCCTCACAACACCTCACACTTAGTGATTTATCCCCTCCTTGATGCCAGGTTCATCGTGGGAAGAGTTCATTTTCTCTGTATCCCAGTACCCAGCCCCCGCTCTGGCACACAGCTAATAGTCAGGAAGTGTCTGCCCATTCATTCATGCAGAACTCAACAAAGTAGTGACCTGATGCTCACAGAAGTAGCTTGTCCATGTAGCATATTGGTGATAGAACCAATGCTATGTGAGACCTCTGGACTTTCTACTATATTATACCAAGTATTGTGTGATTTCATGTGTGAGGCTGGGACGGACACTCAAAGGCAGTGACCATATCACCTGCCATATTGGCCACTGCACCCAACAGCGGTCTTGAGGACAGGGTTCTGCCCTGTGCTGGCAGGGTTCCAGCTGGGCCTCATGCAATGGCTGACTGCAGGTGTCCTTGGGAGTATCTAAGCTTAGACTACATCCACCTCTAGGTGTAAAGAATATAAGCTATGGTGACAGTTGTGGAGCGAGTTGTGTCCCCCCATAAGATATGTTATAGTCCTAACCCCCTGTACCTGCGAATGTGACCTTATTTGGAAATAGGATTTTTGCAGATGTAATCAAGTTAAAATGAGGCTATAGTGGATTGAGTGGGCCCTAATCCAATGACTAGCATCCTTATAAGAAGGCCAAGTGAAAATACAGAAGAGACAGTGAGAAGGCCAAGTGATGACAGAGGCAGAGATAGGAGAGATGTATCTACTCATACAAGCCAGAAAACACCAAAAATTGCTGGGAGCCACCAGATGCTAGGAAAAGGCAAGAAAGGATTCTCCTCTGGAGCCTTTAGAGGGAACATAACCCTACTGACACCTTGACTTCAGACTTCTCGCATCCAGAGCTGTGAGAGAATAAATTTCTGTTGTTTTAAGCCACTCAGTTTGGGGTATTTTTTTATAACAGACATGGGAAACTAATGCACTAACAAAAACCTAAAGTAAGAGATGTTTCTCTGCAGTACAGGCAAGAAGAAAGGACGTGGGGAGTGGCTTAGAAGGGAAATGAAAGGAGATGGAGACATACACTTGCAGACCCAAAGTGCCCTGTTACACACAGTTTTAGAAAGTTCCTATTTTTATCAACACAATCAAACAATATCAGCAGAGAACCGTGTGTGTGTGTCATTTATATTTACACAATTAGGGAACAGTGTTCTCTTCAGAATATAGCAATCATCTGATTTGTTTGTTCACAATGTGGAGAAAAGTTTGCCTCCTCAGTCAGCTGACAAGGGTCATTAAGACCTGCTCCCTGGTGCTGGCACACAGACATGCAAGATATGTGAGGTTCCTGCTTAAAGGGGCTCACAATTTAGTCTGGAAGACAGTACATTGAGTCGGGCACACATATAAGTGTTTGACAGAACTCCTTGCGGCACACCAGGGAGGCCAGGCAGGAAAGATTCACACAGGAGTTTGAGCCCAGTCACTGAGGAAAAAATGCACCCCCAGCTGCTTAAATTACAATCAATGTGACCAAAGTGAAAGATCGTTCATGAAAGAAGGAAGCACATGTGCAAAACCCAGAGCATGACCCATTGAGGGACTAATGGTGTCCTTTGATGGTCAGAACTCACCAAAAAAAAAAAAAAAAAAAAAAAAAGGCAGATTTGTTGATTATCTATTATATTTAACATATGTTAATTTCTCACTGTACCTATTCCAGTGTATGAGAAATTCAACTTATTTTTCTATAAAGCATTCTATTTTCTATTCTAAGCCCATATTCTGCCTAAAGGCAGAAATCCTGATGTAATCAATTTGAGGTTTTTGTTTTTTGAAAAAGAAAAAAGAAAAAGAAGTAGGGTTTTCTCAAGTTGGAGTTTTCTCCCTCCTGGACCAACCCCAAGACTGCATTTCAGTTCCCAAGATTGTACCCTAGTCCTGATGGGAGGGGGTGGGGGGGACTGGTGCATGGTGTCAAGGCACTGGAGGGAGGGTTGGGGAAGCAGAGCTGTCTCATTCTCAAGAGCATCATTCATTGATTGAATGTTACCCAAGGGGACCATGCAGAACCTGCTGCTCTTATCCCCTTGCCCAGCCTTGCAACCCCAGATTTACTCCATCTCAATGTTATGTCAATCTCTCCTGCTTTCAACAACATGAATATGGTGGTTTGTAACTGTGCCAACTAGGCTAAGCTAAAACTACATTTCCCAGAATTCCTTTTCTATACAATATCAGTTGGAGTTGGTCAAAAGAGAAATGTATGCAAGATTTAGAAGCAGAGGTAAAGAAGTAGCCATAGTTTTCTAAAGGCTGCCATATTTAAATGAGGTAAACAACAGCTGCAGATGTGCCAAAGATCTAGCATGTTCTCCTTCCCCCTCATTTGTCTACCTGCACCTTTCTCAGAAGCATTGGTTAGACTTCTCTTGTCTCTTAACACGTTGCGTACGGCGGGGTTTAAATCCCTCGTGAAGATTCTCGTGATCCGTACGCAACGTGTTAACTGCTCCATTCAGACCCCAGCTTCTCCCAAAACTGTGTCTTATTTCTATAATAAATCCTTTATTCCATAATAGTCATAATGGTTCTACTTCCTTCATTGAACTTTGCCTGATCCAGTAGAAAAATATTTGCTGTTCTATGTTGGCTCTCAGTAGCAGGGTTACTAATTATTCATTCTATCCTGACTCCTGTTGACGATAAAGTCCCACACCTGGAAGTTTTAGCTGGCTTCGTGGCCCTGCAGCTAGATTCTATTTTCAAGCCTTTCTTGCAGCTGGGGATGACTGCTTGAAAAAGTTCCAGCCAATAGGATGTGAAAAGAAGCCATGTGTAAAACTTCTGGTCATACCCTGAAAAGGAAATGCATCCTTTTTTCCCCTTCTTCCCTCTTCCATCTCACTGAAATGCAGATGTGGTAGATGAGAGCTAACTGTAGCTGGGGAGACCAAACCAACTGGGGATAATGGAATAATAAGAAAGAAGGTACCAAAGCCCCAGAGAACACATGAAGCAGAGCTGCCTTTCCTCCCTGGACCACTTACCAATCTAAACTTTTATATGACAGAAATAACCTATCTCATTTAACGTTACTTTGGGCTCGGTTAGAACTGACTCTGGGTGGTGATATATAGATGAAGTATTACAGAATTATACACTCGAAATCTATGTAACTTTACTAACCATTTGTCACCACGCAGCAGCCTACCCGTTTGTCTCCTTGCACCTGCCCCCAAAGAAAGGAGAGTCTGTGAGATGGATCCTTTCAGGGACATTGCTTCACTTTTGTGTGCTTGCACCTTCTATCTCCCTGTTTGGTCCCAGGAAGATGGCTGGTCAGTCAATGACAAGTAAGATTCCCCACGTGGGGGACAACTCAAGCCAGGAGCATTTGAGTGGGAACTAACAGGAGAACCCACGGGGTTCATAGAGGTGGGCACAGCCCCCCACCTTCCCTAGGCTAAGGGGAGCCTCTGCCTCTGTGGCTGCATTCCTTCCCACAACCTGCAGGGGAAAAGATTCAATGATGTGCTCTCCATCTATTCACATGCATAAAGATGTTGTCCCTTGGGGAAGTACACACATCCTGAGACTTACTGGTCCTGCTGCCTGCAGGCAAGAGTGATTGGCTTGAATCAGTTTCCTATTATGGTGTACGGAATTCGCAAATCTTGAGATTGACAAGTTTTATCTCCTTTACTTCCCCACTTAACTAATAAAAACTAATGTGTTGGCCCAATTAGGCACCCACAGCCCAGTCTTTGAGGCTGCCAGTCCCTTGGCCCTCACACTTAAACTCTATTCATGGCTACTGTCTTTTCTTAACACTGAGCCGCCCTCCTCGCTCCCCACAACCCTCGTCGTGCTGGACGCAACAACCATTGTCACCCCAAAACACTTTAATTAAAAAAAAAGAAGAAGCTAATCAAACATCCTATTACTCTTCCCATGTGGCCATGTTCACCCCACTCATCCAGGATGGGGCAAGATAAGATCCTTGTGGGACTGACGACATCCCGAACAAGGGGTTCACAGAGTCCCAGATGCTGGCCAGAGACTCCCCAGTCCCTCTTCTTTGGGAGTCATCAAGTCTATCTGGGGATTCCTTCACCTTCTGCCTCATATCTCCAAGAGGGACAAGGTGACACTTGCATGAGAGACTCACTCTATTGTCCTCCTCCTCAGCGCTTCCATCTTTCTACCGATTCAGAAAGCTTTGAGCTCTTCTTATGGAAGACAACAAGCATCATCCCTGGACTCTCAGCTGTTTAAAGCATAAACTTCATGCCCTGAGTTGGGCCAGACTTTGTCTTCTGTAGACTACTGATAAGAGTTTCAAATGCCCACGTAGAAATCCTAAAGCTGCCTTTTTAAAAAGTGTTTCTGCCCTAACAACCGTGCCCCACAAGCAGTTGAGTGTAGAACATGATGTCGGCTGCTACCTGAAAGGAAGAAGGGATAGCAATTAATACTTGATGGCATCATCTCCAAAACCTATGACGCAGTGTCATGCTAGGCACAGTTCATTTCCTCTACAACCCAGCCCTGAGGACTAATTTCTTCATTTATGAAATGGACATAATGCGACTCAGACCAATGAAGTCACTTGACCAAACTCACACAGGCAGGAAGTTATGGAACAGAACTTGTTCTCAAATTCATGCTTTTTCAGCTGCACATCTTTGCATGGAGTCGGGGGTTGGTGGCAGATGTGGAAGGAATATTGGGCAAAGGCTAAGTGATGAGTAACTTTGAAAGTTAAGTTAAAAAAAATGGATTTTGGTTTCTCTCTCTCTCTCCCTCTAGCTCTATCTCTTTCTGTGTTTTATTTGCTTGGTGTTGTACAATTTTGATTGATTTTCTTTCATTTTTATCTAAAAGGGTTAAATTCATGTTTAAAGTCGTCTTTTAAGGTTTAACTTTTTAATGTAGTAGGCAGAAATCTAACTATTAATAAACACAAACATTAAAATCATGTTCTCTTTCAGAATAATGAAAGATTCAAACAAGCATTGACAGCTTTTAAAAAGACACACTTTTTAAATATTATTTTGGTTTTCTAAATCAGTATTTATTGTATTGCATCAGTAATTTTGATGATTTAACTATAAATATTGAAACATTTTCCCCAGCCTACTAAATGAACCTCAAAAAAAGAATCTTGCCTTTTAAAACCTGTGATATCTACAATTATATGTAAATGTTATGTAAATGTTTTGAATGTTTTCCTGTTGAGCTAGAGTTCTATTTATCTTCCCTAATACCACCAGAATGATTTATTTTTCTTCCAAAGATTTAAAGGTGAGAGTAGGAGGGAGTCCTGGAAGCAGGGTGTATTCATTTCCTGTTGCTGCTGTAACGAATTACCACAAAGTTAGTGGCTTAAAACACAAATTTATTCTTGTACGATTCCGGAGGTCAGAACTCCAAACACATTTTCACTGGGCTAAAGTGAAGGAAGGTGTCAGCAGGACTGGCTTCCAGAGACTATGAGGGAAGAATCTATCTCCTTGCCTTTTTTCAGATTCTAGAAGCCACTTGTAATTCTTGATTAGCAGCCCCTTTCTCCATCTTCAAAGTGCCTCACTCCCATCTCTGTTCTGTCATCATATTGCCTTCCCCTTGGACTTTAACTCTTCATGTGTCCCTCTTACAAAGACAATTGTGATTACAAATACATCTGGCCCACTGGGTCAATCATCCAGTGTACACTCCCCATTTCAGGATTCTTCATTTAATAACATCTGCACAGACATTATTACCATGACAGATAATCTAGTCACAGGTTCTGGGGGATTAGGATGTGAACACCTTTGGGGATCATTATTCAGCCTGTCACAAGGGGGAGACTGGTTTGGAGGCTGGGACTGTGGGGATGGATGGAGACTGAGGATGTGTGTGGGTTGTGATACTACAGATGACGAAGGAAAGAGCAGAGATTCGGGGACCAGACAGACCTGGTCAGAACTAGCTACATACCATGTTTCCCCGAAAATAAGACCTAGCTGGACCATCAGCTCTAATGCGTCTTTTGGAGCAAAAATTAATATAAGACCCAGTCTTATTTTACTATAATACTAGGTCTTTAATATAATAATATAATATAATACAATACAATACAATATAATACAATATAATTAATACCTGGTATAATATTAATATAATATAATATAATACCAGGTCTTATATTAATTTTTGCTCCAAAAGACACATTAGAGCTGATTGTCCGTCTAGATCTTATTTTTGGGAAAACACGGTAATATGTAGGGCCCAGAGCAAAATGAAAATGTGGGGCTCCTTGTTCAATAAGTATTCATAATCTCAAGGCAACAAGAGAGCATTAAAACAAACACAGGGCCCTCGTGAGTGCACAGGTGGCAGCCCTGGAAATGGGTTAGAATCCAGTCTAGAGCACTTGCTAATTCTGGGACCTTGGACAAAGTTATAAAATCTTCCTCAGTCTCAGTTTTCTTATCTGTAAAATAGAAAATAACGCCTATATTATAGGTATAACCAATTACCAAAATTTTGCTGGCTTAAAACAATAGAACTTTATCCTCTCACAATTCTGGACACCAAAAGTCCAAACTCAAGGTGTCAGCAGGGTTATTTCCCTCTGGAGACTCTGAGGGAGAATCCATTCCATGTCTCTACTAGCTTCTGGTAGCAATCCTTGAGCATCCTGGGCTTATAGATGCATCACTCCAATCTCTGCCTCTGTCCTCACGTGGTCTTCTCGGGGGCTCCTTGTTAAATCTCCCTCTCCTTTCTCTTATAAAGGACACCAGTCATTGGATTTTGGACCCACTGTAAATCTAGAATGTCATCCCACAATCTTTAACTTAATTACATTTGTAAAGACCCTATTTCCAAGTAAGGTCGCATTCATAGTTATCAGGGGTTAGAATTTGGGCATTTCTTTTTTGGAGGGATACTATTCAATCCACTATAATAGGATTATCGTGAGTATTTAAGACATTGTATTTGAAGTGCTCAACAGAGCATCTGGAACATAGGAAGCCCTAAAAATTATATCCATTGTTATTGTTATTATTATTATTATTATTATTATTATTATTTTACATATTAAAAGTAAAATTGGACATATAGTTGATAATGACTTAACATCTTAGAATGTAGATCTAGAGAGAAAAAAAATGACTTACCCAGGAGTACTGGAAGGAGCATTGAGAAGCTAGTTTATTCCTAAAATAAGCTAAACAGAGAGAGGGAAACCCTGGAATCCAGACTTGCCACAAAGCAAAGGAGTTTCCAGGGAGCAGACATAGACACAGTGGAAGAAAGCCTGAAGTGGAGGCAAAACTGAGCACAGAGAGATCCCGTGGGATGCCCCAGCAGGTGGGCAGAAGATTCACCCATTTGTCTGTTCAATCTCCAGTCATTTATTGCACACCTCTAGAATCCAGCATGCAGGATATCAAACATAGCAAGAATGTTACATTTTGGAAAGAGCTCTACTATTTTTTTTTTTTTTTTTTTTTTTTTTTGGAGCAAGCTTTTAAAATTTGTTTGCTTTTGTCACGAAATTAATTTAAGGTTATTGTTGCTATTAGAAGAAAACAGAAGACCTGAGCAGACAGTTGTGGTACAGAGAAGACTCCACACTTCAAAACCAAACAGATGAGGTTTGAGTCCACATACTCTCCGCCAGACCTTGGTCATGTCATGTAACCCTCTGAGCCTCCGTTTCCTCATCTGTAAAATAGTGATAATAATGCTCCTCACCTCCCCATGAGGGAGGTCCTCCATGAAATGAGATAACATATGTGAAGCACTTGGTACAAGGACTGAAACAAGGAAGGTTTGCAATAAATACTCACTTTCCCTTTCAGGTGGGTGTTTCAGAAAGAAAGCTCCAAATATCCTTGCCTTCATTTGCCATATAATACGACACTCATATTCCCTAAGTCAACTTTCACCAGAGGCTAACGGGATGTTTTCTTTCAGTTCAAGCAAGATATTTTCCTGGCTGTGTTGTAGCTGGAAAGAAAAGCAAGAAATATAGAATATAGTGAACTTGGGAAATCTTTCCTGTAAAAACCCCAGCAGATTTATCACAGATGTCTGGCCCACTCGTGGCCTTCTCCTGAATTCTATTAAGAATAATAACAAACAATCAGGAAACTGAACCCCAAAGCCCAGAAAACAGTGTTCTGGGTCTCTGGCAAAGTGGGGTCGTGTACACACACAAGAGACCTGAAGCCCTCCAGGCACTTCTTGGTTGCTGGGACAAGGAAGTCAACAATTACTGAGCACCCTGCACTGTGTTGGACCTTTTCACAGGCATAAGCTCTTTGGATCCTTGCAAAGAGCCTTCGGTCCCTGCAGGCCATGTTTTTCAGATAAGAAAACCTGAGACTCAGAGAAGGTGAGTTGTTTATACCGAGGTTCTCAAGCATGGGAGCACACTGGAAACACTTAGGGAGCTTATTCAGAACACAGAGGTTCTGAATTGGCAGGTCTGAGGTGGGGCTCTGGCATGAGTTTTTTAAAAAAGTGTCAGAGACACTGCCAATGTATACATTGTGCTAAGAACTGCAGCACTGGCTTTGAGTTTGCCAGATTTGGACAGGAGTCCCAGCTATGCCAATAGCTAACAAGTTAACCGAATCTCTCTGAGCCTCGGTTTCTACTTCTGTCAAATGGGGATAATTAAGCAATCCATAAAGTTGTTTTAACCAGGATCAAATATGATAATATATGCAAAGCATTTGTGCTAGTGGCTAATATACAGTAAATGTTCAATACATCATAGCTAGAAGTATAATTACTGATTAGTCATGTGGTCTTGAGAGAGTAACTTAACTCTTAGATTCCAAGTCCTCTGCTGTAAAATGAGGAGCCTTAGGAAAGAATTTTTAGGACACATTTTGTTCCACTTAAACCTTGAATGGGCCCCTACTAACATGCTTCTCCAATGAGGAGGGAACTCATTGGCCACTTAGGAGATGAACCAATTCTGGGCAGACTTAAGCAAGAAAACTGATTGTTCCAGGCCAGTGTGTCTTGGTTCTGTCTTCTGAAGAGTTGCCCGTTTACTGCAGGCTGTATCTGCAGTGATGCTTCCTGAAAGGTCTGGACATGACTCCCACCTTGTTCTTCCCACAACACTTTCCTTCTGCTGCCTGGAGTTATAAAGTGGCTCGTGTGCAGCAGGGAAGAGCGTGATGGAAGTTGAGCTCACTACACTTGGGCTCCAGTACCCGGTGTGGCTCCTCTAGTTTGCAGTCACAGGTGCATAAAACGTAGGACCCAGCCATTCATTCCTTCATCCCTTCAATATGTATTGAGCAGCTGCTGTGTATCAGACACTATGCTGGGTGCTAAAGATACTGAGGCAAGAGACAAAGCCAGCCCCAGTGCTCATAAGCAAAGGAGACAGATCCATCACGAAATGGGGTCAGTGTTGTGACTGAAGGAAGAAAAGACGCGTAGGGGTACACCACGGGGACCTGGAAGCCAGCGTCCAGGTCTGTTTTATTCACAGCTCCCCTCATTCATAAGCACCTGATGTGTCCCAGGCTCTGGGCTAGGCACTGGCTATCTGGGTCATCATCAGATCTGGTCTCAGGGTTTGCGCTGCTCACAGCCCAGGTGACTGGACTCTTCTCATCCACCCACGTGTAGGACACAGCACTGTCACAAAAGTATAGCACTATATTTCTTAGCTCTACAGCGCTATACCTCTATAGCTCTAAGACTTCTCGAGCTTTATGCCTCTCTCGCTCTAGCTCTAGACCTCGATATAGCTAAACCTCTATAGCTTTATGCCTAGCCAGCTCTATGGCTCTCTATCTCTAGGCCTCGATAGCTCTATACCTCTATAGGGAGCCAAAAGCTGAGGCGGCACAGAGGAGGGAGTGATTGTTCCACAGACATGGCGACCTATATTCTAAGCCTGAAGTAGTCACAGAAGAAGGTGGGGAGATGTGGAAGGGCCTGCCAGACAGTTGATGAGAAAAAGCAGGGAGGTAAGAGACTCCAGGCATCCTAGAAGCAGGGAGGGAAGGTCAATTTCTTTCTGTCAGACAGATTCTCCAACACTGGTATGCCAGGCACTCTGAGGAATAGAGATGGGGGCCCCACACAAGGAGCTCAATCTAGGCCTGGCCAGGGGTAGCAGCAGAGCTGAAACCCATGACCTGTCTCAGAGGAGTCAGCAGGGTCTTGGCCCCACCCTGCAGCCCCAGAGGGTCTCATTAGACATTCCATGTAGGCTCCAAAGGAGGTGCTATGCACGGTCCCAGCAGCATTAGAGGAAGGGCATGCTCACTGTATGACTACAAACACATCCGATTTTATAATGCTCTTTGCCTTTTTAAATGTTTTGGTTTTTTTTCTTTTATAGAAGCATCTCCAAGCTGGCAATGGCTTAGGCCTCTTCTAATCTCTGCAAAACTGCATGTCTAAGCAGCTCTCCACGTAGTCAGTCCCCCAGGAGCTGCCCACCCAGCCACAGTGCTGTGGAGATGGGAAAGGCAGAGAGAAATGAGGCTCCCAGAACTGACTTGCCTGCAGCCACACACCTGCCGAGAACAACGCAAGAGGCAAACCAGGACGTCTGACAGCAGGCTGTGTGCACAGCGCCATTTTACCCAGCAAAGAACACAGGCCTCAGAGACGAGGCTGACGACTTCTAGCTTCGTCTTAGCATAGGGGATGCCCATAAAGTCACCTTCTCATTCATCTCTCCGTGCCCTCATCCAATGGGGAAAAGTGAAGGACATTTCAAGAAAAAGAGAGATTTCAGAGGAAGACCAAAAGAATTTTAGAGTCAGCCTGGCCCGGGTAGGGGTGGGGGAATAAACCACAATCTTTGGAGGTAGGTAATCAGGGTCCACACCTCAGCCCACTTACTGTCTGTGGGAAGAATCCGTTGTGAGGATTTAGTAAGAGATCAATGCATGAAAGCACCGGACACATACTAGACATTAATGATAACATTAATAGTAGCAACATAGGGCTTACTATGTGCCAGGCACTGTTCTGAGCACTTTATGAACACTAACGCTTAATCCTCACATCAACTCTATGAGGCAAGTACAAGCAATATTATCCCATTTGACAGATGAGAAAACCGAGGCACAAAAAAGATTAAGAAAGTTGCTGAGGGTCACACAGTAAGCAGCAGGATGACTAGGATTTGAACCCTGGCTCCAGAGACAGGGATCTAAACTAATGTGCTGTATTGTCCCCTTTTGTAAGCTATACCCCTCGGTAAAACAGAACTAGCTGCTTTTCACTTCCCCTAAAACCAGCTTTAGCAAATTTCAGAAATGATTCTGGCCTAGCACCACAGGCCTTGGTGGCCACTCCCTGAGCAAGTATCTCCTTGATTTTCTCCTTTTAGCTTTACCTCTCTGGGCTGAGGACATCTCAGTGACCCTGGCCCACGACCCACCTTTCCCAACCTGGTACAGAAACTCTCTCAAGTCAGCGTGCTTGAATTCTATTTAGACATTCTTCTCAGCAGCAAATAGTACAGATGCTTCACAGAGTGGGTAGCAGGTACAAGTTTACCCCAAATGTCAAGGGACAAAACAAATGGGTGCCTCTCAAGGCGCTCTTGTCCCACCCAGCAGCTGGCCACCCACTGGCTGCCCATCCAGCCCTGACCCCACCAAGCTGGTGAGTCTCTCCCTCTCCTGGTCATCATTTCTCATTTCTCACTCTGGGAGGGGAGAAAGGTCAGCATTGGGTGGGAGATACATTGCAAGGCAGACATCTCCATTAGTCAGACTGCACTCGCCCAGAGGACTGAGGAAGCTAAAATTGCTTGAGCATCTTCGGAGAGGGTGTCTCGGATGCGGTATGTATATACTCAATTTTTCCACCCATGAACTGGAGATATCTACTGTACAGTGCTATTTGAAGATGAGCTCAAATAAAGAGCCTTTTTTGTGTGTGTGAGAAAGGACGGCCTTTGTCATGCATCCCCTCAGCCAATAAGCTTCCTAATGTGCCCTTTTTTTAGAACTGACCCTAAATCAGAAACAAAACGTCAGTCACTGGTTGTAAAGAAAGCCTGTGGAGCCCTCCCTCGGGCAGCAAGATGCCTTGGAAAGAGCCCAGGCCTGGACCTGTCCCAGTTCAGCCTGTCACTTGCTGTGTAACTGGGCAAGTCCCCTTTCTACCTATAAATATGACAGCAGTAATAACAACAATAGCAAAGATTTCTACAGCACTTGCTTTGTGCTGGGCACGGTTCCAACGGCTTTCCTAGATTAACTCATTTAAATAAAATAAATAAGATGAAGCCTGGAACTCCATGTTTAGTCCCAGCTCTGCCTGTCAGGGACTGCAGGCCTGTGTTGGGGTTCCCTAATTAAGAAAGGTGTTAATGGCCCTTATCTGCTCCCAGATCATCAGGACAGATGGAATCCAGCTCTCCGTTGTCAGCACCAGGCTCTGGGGGTGTCCACAGCAGCGTGGTGGGTCTTTCTCCGTGAGCCCTGGGTGATTGATGAGGTGTGGGGGCAGCAACTGGACGAGGAACAAATGAGAGAGCAAATGGGGCAGGGTGATTAAACAGAGGCACGGAACCGGGCTGGCCGTGCTCTGCAGCCCCTCAGAAGACCCTCCTTGGACGCCTTCCAGGCCTGACACATGATCCTCCCCGAGCCACCAGCCAGCTGGGTCTTCTCAATGCAAACCTGGTTCAAATGGGAAAACACTTTTCAGTGGCCTCTCTCTTCTCATTTTCAGATTAGAGGGAGACAATGGACTTGGCTAAGGGAAAAGATAAGTTTGTTTCATGTGTTAAATCGGGTCCAGTTGCTAACAGCCTGCCCCCCATCTTCCTCCCACTCCCTCCCGCTGCCATTCTAGGCCTCTTGCTTTCTAAATAAGCCACAGACCCGGGTCCCTGCAAACCTTTGTCCAGGTTGACCCTTCTCCCTGGAGCACTCTTCCCTCTCCTCTCCATCTGGCCAGCTTTTTTGTGCTTTAGGACTCCAATCAAAGGTAACCTCATCATTCTTCTGAAAGGTTCCGGGCCCCTCCTTTGCAGGCTCACTGAGCCATAGACTTAGGTGGAACCACTGCTCTCTTCACACTGTGTCCTAATCACGTGGGTACATGTTCACATGCAAAGAGCACTGTCATTCAAGACCAGGGTTCAAGTCCCGGTTCAGTGCTTACTACCTGCTGGACCTTGGGCGAGTCAGTTAACCTCCTTTAGCTTCTGTTTCCTTGTCTATAAAATGGGAATAACAGTGTGCAGCTTGGCCAGCTGCAGAAGGAGTAACTGAGACTGTTGCGGAGACGGCCTGCAGAGCGCTTGGCAGGGGGCCAGTGCTCGGGGCAACTCTGCTCAGTGTCACCTCCTTTAAATGACTTGCCCCGGGCCACAAAAGATTAGGGGTTTGAGAATCTTGTATTTAGGAGATTTGGGTTGACTAGGGTCCCCCTGTACCATTCTTTAGAATAATTGTTTTTGTTCTCTTAGTAAAGGATTTTGGCTGCTGAGCTCTATTTTCTCTCTGACTCAGCCCTTCCCAGCAGGCTGTACTGTTTAGTGTGAGTTGCCTGGACTTGGGGAGCCACCCATCAGTAGTAGCTGAGAGTAGGCACGTCCTTGTAACGTGTCGGTCACTGAGCAAGGGGCTCCCCATCCCTTTTGTATCATCTCTGAGGTTGGCTTCCTCATTTTAGAGATGACGAAACAGAGGAGCAGCAGCCTGGGTGACTGTCTGCCACTCAGTGGCTGCACGACCCAGGAAAAGTTGTTTACACTCTCCGAGTTCCTGTTTCTGCTCTGGAAAGTGGGGGTGATGATAAAAAAATGGTGCTTAGCTCATGTGAGGAACAGATGAGAGAATGCAGGTAATGGGTTAGGTAAGATGCCTGGTGTCTGGGAAACCCATGCGCCACGCAGGCTGTGGCTGTCATTGGCAAGACCTAAAGTTAGCCCTTGATAATGTCAGACCCTTTCCTCCTACCTCACTGCTGAGCTTTAAGGTTTCTGCTCAGCCACAACAAATTAAGGTTCCTTAAATTCCCCACTCCCTCACCTTAAGCTTTTCACCCATGCTGTTCCCTTCGCTCTGCTCCCCAACAGCTCCAGCTGTTCTTAAGCCTCAGATTAAATGTCACCTCCTCCAAGGGGCCTTCCCTGTTACCTCAGGCTGGGTTATGCTCCTCCTATGAGTAGACTATACTCTCCCTTTCATTTCACTTGTTAGGTAATCAGGTAATTTTTCTGCATGGTTAAAAAAAAAATCCAAAGAACATAAAATGGTATACTGGGGAAACCTGGTTTCGAACCCTGCCCCATCCAACACACCTTTCTCATCCCAACAAATCACCACTTTCATTAGTTTCTTGTGTATCCTTTTAGAGCTACTTCAGGCAAATAAAAATACGGATTCTTACTTTTCCCCTTTCTGACATGAAAAGTGGCGCACTCCACACGCGTTTCTCACCTTGCTCTGACCACTTCACACTCTGCCTTGAAATCATTGTCAGTTTATAGAGCACTTCTTTATTCTTTCCTACAGTAGCTGACCATTCTATTGTATGGAATTTATGGAATCAGTCCCCACTGATGAAAATGCAGATTGTATCCCTGCTATGTTGTAAGTGTGCAGGTATGTCTATAGGAGAAATTCCCAGAAGTGAGAAAAAGGCAGTTATAATACAGTGTAATGTCTTCCCCGGTTCAAAGGGTTCAAACATAAGCCTCGTAAGGACTAGGACATGTGTCTTCACCAAGCACAGGGCCAGGGTTGAGGTCCCAGCTGGTCTCTGTACCCTCCGACCCCACAGCCCCACTTGGAAAGGATACCATAACCAGTGCTTTCCCCTTTTTAACCCCTCTCCCCATAAGTGACACTCAATGGACCTCCTTATTATATTCCCCTAAAAACTAATCCAGATGTATCTCGAAACTCCAGGAATTAATTTAGTTGAATGGTCATGTCAGATTGCTAAATACTAACCTATCAACATGCAGGAAATTGAATTTCCAACAAGCAGAGAGGATGTGGGCCTTCAAGTTTGGCCTGGTCCTTTGTCATTTGCCCAACCCCTCCCAGGTCCATTCTCAACCATACAACTTTCCAAGTCTTAGGGACTGTTCTGTGATGGTATTGCTAGCTCTGTGAAGAGCAGTGTCATTTATTAGTCACCATAGCAAGCTAGACTTGAGAACCATTCATTCTCTCTCCTCTTGTTCATTCCTTGGTATCATCAGTCATCAAGTCCTATCAATTATACCTTTCAAAAAAGTCTCATGTCCTAGTGGCTCCATCTCCACAGTTTCTGTGTTTTCTATGGACTATTCCAACAGGCTTAGCCTCAATCGCTCCTGTTTTACAGTTCATTTTCAGAGAGCTAAAATAAAATGACTGCCATACTAATATAAAGTTAGTACAGTTAGAGAGTCATTTAACTCATTAATGAGGGAACCAGCCTGATGGTAAAGCTGATTCAGAAAGTATTTGAAGAGCTGAGTAGTGATATCACGTAGCACTGCAGAAAGAACATTGGAATAGATTTCTTGTTAGATACAAAATGAGTTAATGTCCTTCAGGAAAATAAAAACAGAACTGTTGGAATTATTTTCTTTTTCTTTTATCAGAGAGAAATGATTTGCATTTCTTTCAGAAAAAAATTCACAAATCAACATGTAATTTCACAGAACCTAGACTCTAATCAATAGTAAATAATATGTCCAACAAAAGTACATTCCAACAGGGCAAGAGCCAGCAGCCACCTCCTATTTTTGTAAATAAAGTTTTATTTACACCACTCATGCTCATTTGTTTACATCCTGCCTTTGGCTGCTTCCTGGCTGCAATGGTATTGTTGAGTAACTACAATGGAGACCACATGGACCACAAAGACTAAAATATTTACTATCTGGCCCTTTACAGAAAAAGTTGTCAACCCTGCCATAGAGAATTAAGTAAGACTTGGGTGGGCCTGTTAGACGCTGCTCTGGCTTATACATGAGAAGGCACACAGACCTCTCTGCCTTATATCCATGTTGGGGACGATTTTTCTTACATCTCTTCCACTCTCACTTCCCTCCCAACCATTCTCCAAACTGTTAGCAGGGCAATCTTTCAAAATCATACATCTTACATTGTAAATTCTCCCCTTAAAATCTTCCCAAGTCCTTACCACTTGCTAAATTGACCTGGTTTGAATCCCTGAACCCCTGTGACCTCTAGTTACCTTGACCTGTGCTGAGGCTCTGCAAGGACGATGCATATACAAGCTCTGTGGACCCTGCCAGGCAGTGCACAAAGGTCTGTCATTACATCTGTGATCAGCAGGATTCGATTTTCTCACATCTCAGGGCAGCAGGAAGACTTTGAGCATTCTTGGTTTGAGAGAACTGGAGCTGAAAAAGAAAAGATTAATACCAACAACTCCTGAAGCTTCTGGGGAGAATTAAAGGCAAAACTTGTTTATAGGGCTTGACACCTGGTAAAGAGCTCAATAAATGTGAGCTTTTTCTCTTACAATCCACTTACCTCGTGTTGATCTGAAATGAGCATTGTGCTTCTGAAAGGGAGAAGCAGAGAGGAAGAGAGTGGAAGCTGGGGGTAGACAGGAAAATAATAGCGAGGACAACATCTGCTTTCTATTCCCCAGACTCCGGGGCCCAGGCCACTCTCCTGGTATAACGTTTCTTCGTTCCGTATAAACAGAGAGGATGATTCTCGTAATCTCGGCAACAAAATATGCAGGCATAAAAATGGGTCATATTTTACTTTAATGAGAGAAATGAGGGCCTGTTTCCTTTGCAGAGAGAAGCCTGGGTTGTTGTAATTAACACCAAATGGGCCCGAGACTGATCTCTCAAATGATGAAGAGTTTGTTGGGATTGGAAGAAACCTGGGGCCTGTGGAGCTGCTAAAACATTGCCAGACCTCCATGACTCCCACCCCTAACTCCCTCTTCACCACCCCCTTCCAGCCAGCTGCCTCTTCCCTGAAAAACAGGGAGGAGGACGAACTTTCATTAAGCTCTTACATGCTTTCATTAAGCACGCACGCACACGTGCTCGCATTTCATCTCCATTTTCCAGGTCAGAAGACTAAGGCTCAGAGAGGTGAAGAAACTTTCCTAAGGTCTCACAGCTTGGAAGTTATGTGATCTTTGACCATCTAGCATTAACCTCTCTTTCAAATCTCATCTGTCCCTACAACAACCCCTTTGTGTAATTTATAATCCAATCACATGGGACCACTTCCAATTTCCCATTCACGCCTGACTCCCTGCCTGTTCTTGTGCTGGTGTCTCACACTGACTGCCCTCTTTTTCCTTCTTTGTTATTGAAATCTTGCCTCACCTTTCAAAAGTCAGCTCACAATTGAACACGGCATGGATTGGTGGCACAGAACAGGCTTATGGACACTGCAATCACCCAGACCATATTCACACACCAATTCTGCCACCTAATTTACCTCCTCTCTTTGAGCCCCAGGTGCCCCTTTGTACAATGAAGATAACAACACAGAGGGGTGGTAAGGAGTAAATGGGTTAGCGTGTGTAAAACGCCTTGCACAGAGCTTGGACACACTAATTGCCCTTTATACCTCTTGGTTGGAAACACTGGCAATATTGCCAACCATCAGGAAAGAAACTTAAACAACAAAAGCATTTCAAAGGTATCCTCTCATGATGAGACTACCACTATCACAACTATTACATGACCTAACTCACTCCCCTTGGCCAGAGACACATTCTCCCACTGTGCCTAAGCCGACTTGCCCATCTTTGGTTGGGGACCACTCCAATGATGACAGCCTTGTGTCAATTCCCAGAGCTAGCTCTAGACTGCTGACCCCAGAGTTAGGAGAGACAATTGTCAACACCAGGTAGGGTATCTCACCTGTAGGAAAGTAGAAGTGCAGTGACAATGACAAATTCAAACTATTGTTCCCCCTTTTGTAAGACTGCCTTGGTGAGAATAAGCTGATATACCAATACTAACAAAAAAAGGGGGGGAAGGGGAGGCACAGGAAGATAAGATGGGAGGGGTACTTTAACTACCAAGATTTAGGGGGAAGTTCTTGGGGCATTCTACAAAATAATGACCTGAATATGTGCTCAGGATCCTCTCACTGTTCCAACTCCCTGGGATGAATTAATCACCAAAACAAACTTGGCTGGGCTGGTTATAGCAGCCTAGAGAAGTCACATATGGCCACCACCTCGAATACTAGGAAAGAAGACATAGAACAGGGGATTCACTTATGGTAATAACAAGGGAAGACCCAAAACCTTACCTGGAAAGAGGATTGCCTTTCTAGAAGAATCTGCAGTGAAAACCTCAGTTTTGAGGTCATTAGAAGAAAGCCCGATGAGTCAATCCTCTAGGAGGGGAAGGGGAACCATTCCTCAAATTAGCTATGTGTAACTCAAGGGAAAGTCAGCTATTCTCACAGGCATCTGAGTCAGAGGGGCGTGGCAATGTAGGGCTGAGGACACCCCCATTTCCACTGAGGCATTAGAACGGAAAGAGGCCTCCCTTTCTCACCCAATTTTAACAAACCTGTCATCAGCAACCTACTAGAAAATAAACTTCTCCCTATCTTCCACTGTCTATCAATCTCCATGACCCAAAAGACTCCAATGCTTGGTGTGCATACCCCCCAAAACAAGCATGTACAGAGCAGATATTATTAAAGTGATCAAAAGCCAGTGAAGGAAAGAGACCTGTCCCAACAACTAGAACAGGTGGCTTTCAAGGAGGCAAGATATAGTCAGAATTCTTAATGAGATATTTTGAAAGCACACACCAAAAAAATAGGTCTTGGTCCTTTACACATGATTTCTTTTTTTTTTTTTTTTTTTTTTAATTTCGGAAATATTTTTTTTTTTTTATTAAATATTTTGGGGTGACAATTGTTAGTAAAATTACATAGATTTCAGGTGTACAATTCTGTATTACATCATCTATAAATCCCATTTACACATGATTTCTGAACTTTAAAATTCAATAGAAAAATTTCAAAACTAAGCATTAATTTCCAAAACTATAGCATTTTAGAAAATTAAATATTAGAAAAATACAACCCACAATACAGAGCAAAAACTACATAAATTGAAAATCACATGTGAAAAGGTAAGAGACATGAAAGACATATGCAAGAGATATATTATGTAAGTAACAGAGTTCCAAAAAGGAAACAGGAAACATATGGAGGAGAATTAATAATGGAAGATACAATTAAAATTTCACTGAAGTGAGGAAAGACATGAAACTTCATATGGAAGTTGTGATGAATAGGAGTAATTTTTAGGTGACACGCACCTGGATATGCCCTGGCAAAATTACCAAAATCCAAAAAAAGAAGAAAAAATATTTATAAGAGTCTTGTGGCAGCCATGAAGATGTGCCTCTCAGATATCCTACTACAGCAAACCTAGTTAACTGATGGCCCCATCTACGACCTCTTTCAACCTACTGCCATGTTCACGCTGAGGCCATGTTTCCTGCAGACTGCTCCCAGCCAGTGACTAAATGTGCAGGGTCCTAGAGAAGGACCATTCCTGAGAGATGTGGGACTCTTGCCATGGACAACTTTGGCTCAAGGACTCCCTATAGGCCTGGTCAAACCTCTCTTGGAGCTGTGCTGTAGTCACAGACAACTCCTACCTCAATGCTTCTTTTCCACTCTGCTTTTATACATTTTAGACCTCCGTCATGGTCTGAAGAGTTCCCAGCCTTACCTGCTCCTGTCTCAATAAATCGCTTACATATCTAATCCTATTTTTGTGTCATCTTGGCTGACCTCAACTAACACAGATAGGTAGGTAAATTGTGTGTGTGGGGGGGGGGAAGGAGATGATAGATAAAAATGCTAGATAAATAGAAAGATGATAGATAGATAGATAGATAGATAGATAGATAGATAGATAGATAGATAGATCTGAAAATCTGGTTCTATATGCAACTCTGGTAATAGAAGACTGAATCACAATCTTTAGATCACTGAGAGGAAAATAATGCATTTCAAATGTCCTATATTCTGCAAAGACATCAATTTTAAGTGGAGGCTGAGTTAGATATCAATGGTGCTTATAAGTATTTCCAGTTGTCTGCCTTCCAGGTACTCAAGGAACTTGACATTATTCTGCCCCATTTGCAGTTTGACATGGTGACATTCTTTGGCCAATGAAAATGATCATGTCCCTTAGCAGAAGCATTTAATAGTGGCACAAAACTTTCCGGTGCTTTCTCCCCTAGCTGCTGTGATCTGGGAAGCCCAACTTGATACAGAGCAGGCAACACTCAGCTTTCACATGGTGAACAACCTCTCTAGGAAGTTCCCTGGGACAAGCAGCAAACTCTGCATGAGCAAAAAGGAAACATTTATTTTTTTAAGCCCTTGACATCGGAGTGGCATAAGCTAGTCTATTCCACTAGTGCAAAGGCCAGAGAAAAATGTAAGCTCCCTGAGGGTAAGGCCCTTGACTATTCTGTCACACCCCCTTTGCCCAGGAACAGCATGAACTACTACCAGATATATTTTTGTTGTTGTTGCTGCTGCTGCTGTTGTTGTTTTTGAAAGAAAATTTCAAACATCAAAGAAGTCAGGGTCTGTGCCCATGCCCCTAGCTGAGGAAATCACTTGAGAAGACTTCTAACCAAATGAAAATGAAATTAAAACAAAAGTTTCAAGATAGGGAAGGTAACAAGTATAAGAAAAAGTGGTGGGCAATAAATTTTATAGTATTTTATAGTTAAATCTAAAAGAATGATGAATGCTGGACTGGGAATTGTAATATGAGTTAACTAAGGATTTTTGAAACAGAAGAGGCATATTATAAAAAAAAAAAATATGGGATAACAAAATGAAAGTTCTGAATTTACTCAGCAAAATTTACCCGGAGGTCGGGGGTGAGGGGGGGCAAGATTCCACAAGGGAGTAGGAAAATGAAGAAATAAAAACATTTAAATGTTTCATCACTGTGGAGAGCACATGGCCAAGTAAAACATTGAGGGGAGAAAGAATTAGGAAGAGTTATTGAATTTTTATATGACGATACAGAAGTATTTAACTGTAAAGATGGTTAACAATTACTAAAATTAAGATCCCTGTTATTTGATCATTTATTCAACAAATACTCATTGAGCATCTAGTATGTGCCAGATGATTTTCTAGGTGTTGGGAATATATTAGTAAACACATCAGTAAATAAAACAGACAAGGTTCCTACTCTCATTCTCAAGAAGGAAGATCGGCAATGGACAGGTCATCAAACAAATACCAAGATAATTTCAAATGGTGATAACCACGATTTATTTTTCTCAGGTGAAACCTTAGGAAAGAATAGAAATTATCCATGTTAAGCAGAGGGAAGCATGGTGTTCTAGGCAGTGATTAAGGCAGCAAAAAGCTTGGTATGTTCAAACAACAAAAGGAAGGTCAGCTTGGCTGAAACTTGTGTGTGTGTCCAGGTTGGGGTTGGAGGATGACAGCACCTGGTCCCGAAGGTGATAGATCACATAGAACTTCACAAGGCTGAATGAGAATATAAGATGAACCCAAATGTGTTGAGAAGCCATTGAGGGGTTTCAGGAACGGGATTGCCATGATCTGACTTGTTTTAAGAAGATTGCTGGTTGATGCATAGAGAAAAGATTGCAGAAGCCTGGGCAAGAGTGAGAGCAGGGACACCAAGTGGGACATGAGGGTGGCTTGGATCAGGCGGTGGCAGTGGACATAGAAAACAGAGGGCAGACTGGGATTCTTTTGAAGACATACCTAATGGAACTTGCCAATGGATTAGATAGATGTCCCAGGTGAGGGAAAGGGAAGCATCAAAGTTGACTCAATTTTTTGACTTGAGCATTTGAGTAGATGACTCAGCGGGGACTACAGATTGGGCACTAGGGGGCAGGTAGATTCTAAGCAAAGTGATGTTCAAGTGAGTTCAGTTTGAGATACTTCTTAGACATCCAAGGCAGAGACATAGCCAAAATCATACTTAGATACGTGAGCTCAGTGAGAACTCGGACAAAGGAGAACACTCGTCAGAGACAAGGCACCTAAAGCCAAAAGGGTACTCAGACTACTCTGTTTTTATACCTACACATGAGTATATAAAGCACCTAGTCTGGGACTTAGCATATTTACCCAGTAAATAGTTCCCTCCCCTTTTCTTCTGGGGATGGTTGAAGATGGTCTCTGCTAGAATGAATACTGGGTCGTGTCAGGACACAGGATGACAGCAGTGGCAGAGACAGAACATGTCACCTTTTGGTCCTCAGCTTTCTCGGTGACTATAAAAACAGAAACAGATCAGCAGTGCTTATCTGGGATGTAGTGGGGGTGGGGGGATGGGAAGGGATTACAGTGAAGCATAAAGAAACTTTAGGGGATGATGAGTATGTTCTTTATATTGATTGTGTTGGTAGTTTCACAGGTGTGCATATGTACGTCAAAATTCATCAAATTGTAAACTTATGTAAGTGTAGATTATTATATGTCAATTATACCTTAATAATGTTGCTAAAATAAAAAGGAACAATTTCTACTTTATTTATCTCTCTGGGTGGTGTGTCCCTAGGATTAGATAATAATGATAAAAATGCTTGAAGTAAAAAAATGGGCACAAACAACATAAGACAAATGGAGTGTATTCTATTGTTGGAGACTTTTTGCTCTCTGTAAGTAGTCACTCTCTTATTTGGGAGTGGGGAGTAAGAGCTGAGAGATACATGAAAGCAAAATATGAATATGTTTCTGCAAAAACTGACAAGGCAGATTGGAAGGGGACTGTATTACTCAGGGTTCTCCAGAGAAACAGAACCTACATTTTGTGTGTGTGTGTGTGTGAGTGTGTGTGATTTACTACAAATTGTCTCACACAATTATGGAGGCAGACAAGTCCCAAGATCTATAGTCAGCAAGCTGAAGACCCAGAAGCGCTGATGGTTTAGTTTCAGTCCAAAAGGTCAGGCTTGAGCCCCAGGAAGAACTAGTGTTTCAATTCAAGTCCAAAGGCAGGGCAAAAAACAATATCCAGCTCAAAGTCATTCGGGCAAGAGTAGTTCAGCCTTTTTGTTCTGTTCAGGCCTTCAACTGATTGAATGAGCCCCTATATTAGGGAGGGCAATCTGCCTTCCAGTTCAAACGTTCAGTTCATCCAAAACACCTTCGCAGATAGAATAATATTTGACCAAATATCTGGGCATCCTGTGGCCCAATCAAGTTGACCCATAAAATGACCCATCACAGGGACAGTTACTTACTAAGCTCCTGTTTACAGCAGCCCTCTATTATTTCCTTCTATTACCCCCTATTACAGGTAGAACCCAAAGGGACAAAGTGGTATCACTTGCCCCAGAACATGGGGCTGCCAAATGGCAGAGCTGGAATTAAATTTCATTTCCCCTGAGCCTCCTGTACCAAGAGGCACTTCTTAGAATCCCCAAATTCAGAGTTGAATGAGTCCTTACAGATTATCTAGTCCCCATGGCTCATTTTACTGAAATCCAGAGATGAAGTGACAAGCTGAGGTTGTACAGCTAGGTATTGGGGAAGCTGGGACTCCCACTTCTGCCACACCACATCACCCCTGCTGAGTCTGGTTTTTATTTGGAACCTGACTCCATCTTTGGCCACTTCACCCAGTCTAGCATGTGTTGGAGAAAAAGTCTACTCTGAGATCATGTTCTGCCCTCAAGGCCTCAAGAGCGCTAAAGGTTTCTACAGGTGAGCGCCATTCTGCCCCCTCACCGTTTGCAGCACCCCTTCACAGGCTGTTCTGCTCAGAGAAGCCCAGATATTTCACAAGCAGTCAATTAACACCTCTTTTCCTCCACTGGCGGAAAAAATGATGCTCAGACTTCCTGATCAGGAGTGTGGGGCTGCCTAGTGGATAATCTCCTTTGGAGGAGGCCAGTTACCCTGTGGGAAAACTCATTTCTTTAAGGCTACAAATGACTGGATCCCAGGATGCCAGTGAGCTCCAGAGAAGAGATAAGGGGAAGAAAGCCAAGTAGGGCAAGGGGTAGGAGAGGAATGCTTTACCAGAAAGATGCTACCTGCAGGAAAATTCTTTACAGGATCCTAGCTAGCACTTGAGAACTTACTAAGTGTCAGCCACTATTTATTGTAAGTGACTCAGATTATCTCAATTATCAGAGTCACCCAATAGGGTAGGTACTTTTTTTTACCCCATTTTACAGATAAAGAAACTGAGGCACAGAGGTGTTAAGTAACTTTCCCAAGGTCACACAGTTGATAGCTACGGAGTGTATTTTTTACCTGTGTCAGTCCAACTTCAGAACCTGTGTACTAACTCTTAAACAGAAGTTTACAAAGCATACTTCCATCAATTATCTTATGTAATTTGTATAACCTGCCTATGAATTAGAGTTTGCTATTTGTGTGGGTCTCCTTTCTTGTAAAATGAAGTTCACGAAGTGGTGAGATTCACTCACGTCTACCCAACACAACACTGGTAGATTCATCATCTATGGAAATATTCATTGATTCATTCAAAAAAATGTTTATTGAACACCCACTCTGAGCCAAGCAGTCACTGCCCTCAGGGAGTTATAGACTATCAGGGTATATCAGTAATTACAATACAATCTGGGCTTTTTATTATTTTATTATTTTTACTGAGGTGTAACTTAACTCAGTAAATGGCACAATTCAAGGTGTACACATGTGTGTATAATTACCCCCTGAATCAAGATACAGACTATTTCCAGCACCACACAAGGCTCCCTGATACCAAGGGTCATTGCTCTTCTGACCTCTTACACTATGAATTGGTTTTGCTGTTTTTCACCTTCATTTAAATGGAATTGTTTAGTGAGTACTCTTTCATACGTGGCTTACCTCCCCTGACATTCATTCACGTTGCCTGTGTCATAGTTTGTTCTTTTTCTTGCTGTACCATATTCTGTTGTATGACTACACCGCAAACTGCAGGTTTGTTCTCTGGGAAGCCAACGCTGAGACAGATTAGCAAGCAGTGTAGTTATTAGGAAGTGCCTTTGGGATGGAAGCTGTGGAAGGAGGGACAGGAAGCAGGATTGGGAACAAACAGGGAGAAGTTCAGCGCTCCAAGCAGACCCGAGGACTGCCTCAGCCAACCCCACACAGAGCTCTGAAGCTAAAACGGCCCATCTTAGCCATGCTGTGTGAATGTGGGCTGCCCCAGGAAAGACAGCCTAGAGCAAGTGAGCTCTCTGCAGCTGGGGCAATTCTGGAAGGGACTGACAGCCTAAAGGTTGTCTGCTGGCAGCATCCCCAAAAGGTGGGGCTACAACTCCCACCTTGAAGAGGGTTCTGGGCAGCACATGACCATGTCCACCATACTTCAAGGTATTTCCCCATTCTCTTGTTAACGGACATTTGGGTGGATTCCAGTTTGCATTACTATGAATAAGGTTGCTATGAATATTCTTACTGATGTTTTTCGATGGACATAACCACTTGTTTCTATTAGACATAAACCACAACAGAATGGCTGAATCAGTCATAGAGTATATATCGAATTATACTATTCTACTCCTACCAGCAATGTTATAAGAGTCGCAGTTCTTCCAACTCCTAAAATTAAAGTCTCTTTAATTTTAGCCATTCTTGTGGGTTGGTATTTAGTGGTATTTCATTATGGGTTTGATTTGCATTCCCTTGACTGACGAAACACATAGCCATCAAATATTTGTCTAAACTCATGTCTGGTCATGATGGAGCCAAATTTGAGAAGGTAAACTGATTCTAAAGATACTATGTGTCTCCCTGTCCATCATGTTACCTCCCTCTGTACCAGGCAGACTGAATTATTTCTGAAGTAGTCGTTGACCTAGAACCAACCGTAATCCCCCCACCCCACAGCTGGGTTTGTGGTGTATATTTGTGACACTCTGGGGGAGATGCTACACTGCTGCTTGTCTGTTCAACAGCCAGGCCCTGCTTTTTCCTGCTCTCATACACTTTCTGATGAGGTGTCTGTCAGCTTCATGCTTAGGGGAGAAAGCAGTGAAATGCGAAAGTATGCTACTGGGGCTGCTGAGAATATGAAATGACAAATTATCTTATCATTTACGATATTTGAGGTCTTCTGTTACTTACAGCCAAAATCATCCTTACTCCTCCCTCCCTACGCCTCAACTAAACAGTTTGGAACTTTTCTTCCTGGCTTCTCCTTACAATGTGGGCTGATAGAAAATGCAGAAAACTCATCCTTCTAATATGTATAATAATGTCGATTATTTTAACTATTATGCAGAGCAACTCTGAGAGGCAGATATTAGCGTTATCTCCATCTTATAGATGAATAAACTACAGAATCAAAACTGTGTCCTGAGGATGTGAACATCTCAAAGAGCTCTTACAAACAACAACCTCAGTTTTTCAGAAACGACAGCCAAGACCCAGAGAAAGGAATTATTTTGCTGTGGTCACACAACCAGTAAGGTTGGACAAATATGATCACAATCTTGTTGCAACGATGTTGCTAAACTTTTTTGATATCAGAGGGATTATTCATTATGAATTTGTACCAACTGGACAAACAGTTAACCAAATTGACTATTTCAAGTGCTGAAAATGCTGCGTGAAAAAGTTAAGCAATCTGAACCTTTCGCCAACAATTCATGGCTCTTGCATCACCACACTGCACCAGCTCACACGGCACTGTCTGTGAGGGAGTTTTTAGTCAGTAAACAAATCACTGTATTGGAACACCCTCCCTACTCACCTGATCTGGCCCCCAATGACTTCTTTCTTTACCCAAAGATAAAGGAAATATTGAAAGGAAGACATTTTGATGACATTCAGAACATCAAGTGTAATACGACGACAGCTCTGATGGCCATTCCAGTAAGAGTTCCAAAATTGCTTTGAAGGGTGGACTAGGCGCTGGCATCAGTGCATAGCTTCCCAAGGGGAGTATTTCAAAGGTGACTATAGTAATATTCAGCAATGAGGTATGTAGCACTTTTTCTAGGATGAGTTCACACACTTAATTGTCTGCCCTTGTAAAACAGTTGAAATCTGATGGACGGAAGTCCATGCTCTTTTCTCTTTAGATTTCTGCACAAAACAATTCTCCCCTTAAAAGAAATTAGCACATAAGCATTAAAATAGAAACTTTGGAAAGTCAGAGTACACAGTCACTCCAGGTTTCAACTGCTCTATAAACAGTCCTCTGTTTCAGAGGATGCAAATCTGAACATCTCCCACAGATTTCGCAGAATACACATATTCTGACGCTAAGGAGAAAATGAATGCAATTCCAACACTCATAAAGTTAGCACCTTTGCATAGTTGTACAGCTTTCCTTAAAGCTGGAAACTCACTGAAAGCCGACCTGCTGAAGAACTGAGCTGAGCTTGGGTTCCTTCTCCCTTCCTCTAGGGTAGGGCAGAGGAAACCAGCCCTTACCCATGCTTCACATTTTACCAGCTCAGATTCACCGGAGAGAACTGCGAGGCCTTTTTCCTGCTCTCATGTCACGTCCTGCCAGGTTGTGGGAAGCGAGGAGGGCGGCGCAGGGTTAAGAAAAGACAGTAGCCATGGAGATAAAGCTTGTCAATCTCAAGATCTGTGTATCCTATACATTAAATAGGAAACTGATTCAAGCCAATCACCCTTGCCTGCAGGCAGCTGAACCTTAAGTCTCAGGATGTGTGTACTTCCCCAAGGGACAAAATCTTTATGCACATGAATAGATGGAGAGCACATCATTGAATCTTTTCCCCTGCAGGTTCTGGGAAGGAATGCAGCCACAGAGGCAGAGGCTCTCCTTAGCTGGAGGAAGGTGGGGGGCTGTGCCCACCTCTATGAACCCCCTGGGTTCTCCTGTTGGTCTCCACACGGCTCCGCCTGTCTTAGGTTGCTTTCCACATGGAGAGTCGTACCCGTCATTGGCTGATCAGGCATCTTTCTGGGGCCAAACAGGGAGACATAAGGTGCAAGCACAGTCCCTGAAAGGATCCGTCTCACAGACTCTCCTTTCTTTAGGGGCAGGTACAAGGAGACAGACGGGTAGGCTGCTGCGTGGCAACACTCTCAGGACACCGATTCTCCTCAGATTCTGGTTTTTCTTCTAAGGTCCTGCTTCCCTCTCTTCCCTGGAGATGCCACCATCCTCTCTTCCCTCTGTAGGGCTCCAATCACCCCACTCTCCATGCTGGATGCTAAGGAAGTCACCATCTTTCAGCTTCACAACACATTCTTACTTGTTGCCCCTAAAGATAAGTCCTTGATCTTTCTGTTATAATGAGCCTTACTATGGGAATTTAATGCAAGAGGGTAACTGAAAGTAGTTTGGCACAACTCAGAGAAGAATGGACCACAGATGACGGCAGATGAAGGTAGGCAAGAGGGCAGGGACCCCCCCCCCCCCATACAGGAACTCACAGGCCTTGTTAAGGAGTTTGGACTTATTTAGGAAGCAAATGGAAGCTATTGAGTGATTTTTAAACAAGGAGCAACACAAGATCAGATCTGGGTTTTAGAAAAATCACTCTGTGGCCAAGGTGGGGAGGTTGGGGAGGAGAAGAAAGGGACAAAACTAGAGAAAAAGGACAATCATCTGGGCTGCTTTGTCAGGTAAGAAGCACCCTCTCACTGGGGTAGGCAAGCAGAGAGAGAGAAGCTATAGGGAAGATTCCAATAATGGATGCACAGATGGGCTAGCTCATGTCTGAGGTCCCTTCCAGCCCTGAGACACCAAAGTTCACTGGGAGAAAACTTACCTTTCCCAGTCCAACCTCTACTCCCCCAAGTTCACAGGCTGTGAAACTGAGAAGTGCCATGGACTGAGGTGGGTCTGGGATGGAGTCCAAGCCTGAGTAGGTTTCTGTCTCCATGGCATATTTGAGGTCCCTCAGCCAGCACCCCCCATGGGGACAAGGGGTGGTTCCATTTTGTTGTGCAACAGCTCATAAATCCAGGAATTACAAACAAAGGGGATTCTGTTACAGGTAAATACCATTTGAAATACAATCTCTATAAGGGCTTTATGTTTGTCATGAATTTTATAAATTGTTGCAGTAATTAACAGGGTATAAAACAGGCTTCCGACCCCATCCAGGAAGGCCTTCCTGAATGCTTCATTGTCAGATGTGCCACTCGGGCTCCCAGAGTGGCGGTGCCCTGGGTTGATGCTGGGTGTGGGATGAGGGTGGGGGCGTGCAACCCTGGGAAAAACACCTCCATTCATGGGTGGTAGTTTAATGGGCTCATTTTAGGTGGCTTAGAGAATGACATCGAGATTTACCTCCTGGGCCCTTCCCTCAATAAATTAGAATGGGGTCTGGGCCTGGGAGACAATTAGGACCCTCCTTGCAATTCAGTCAGAAGCAGGGCAAGGAGAACGGTTTTCTCCCTTGCCGTGACTGCATGCGTTTGGGGAATTTTCCCACTTTTTCCACTTGTTTTCTTTCTCCCTGGGAAAACCATCAAACGCCTTATGGAAAATAAAGACCCCAATTCATGAACCCAGTTTTAATTTCTTTCTGGAAAATAGTACCTTCTTGAAGTCTCAAATGACCCAGAGGATTGATTCAGAGCCCTCCTGTTCCTGCCACCCTGGAGGATGCTGTCTCCTTCCCCACAGCTTGCAGGATGTCGGGAGACAGTCAATAAGCACAGTGTCCCTGGTATTCCCTCCTCATGCACTTTTTAATTAAAAAATGTTTCAGGCAGACAAAGAGTATAACTGGTATAAATAATATTTATGCATCCACTTCCTAGCTGAAAATGTAAAACGTTGCAGACCAAACTGAAGCTCCCTGGACCCTCTCCTATTTTCCAATGACGTGCCCTGTGGGATTGTAGCAGGAAGTGACACGGTCAGACGAGATTTGGGGGAGCCCACTGACTACTGTACAGCTTGGAGAAACCAAGGCTGAACACAGAGACAAGATCACAAGTGTGTTCCGCGATCCCGACCAAGCACAATAGCAATCCAGGTCCCACTCTGGACCCCTTCATGGTATGCATGGAAAAATCAATAGACAGAACTTGTAAGCACTAAAGGCAACTAATACTGGTATCTCACCTTCAAATTACCCAGCATTTTTCAAACTTACTTAATCATCAGATCCTCTCCATAACTCTTGTTTGTTAATGTATATCTTTTTCTTTTTTCAATTACAGTTGACATTCAATAACATATTAGTTTCAGGCATACGGCACAGTGGTTAGACATTTATATAACTTACAAAGTGATCTCCCAATTTTATATATATGGAAACTGAGACTCAAGGGGATTATATAATTTTCCCAAGATCAGACTGCTGGTTTTGCGTCCTAGCTAATGCTGCTATAGCTTTTTCCCTTGACCTTGTGTCTACGTAATGCCGAGGACAAACCCGGCTCATAGACAGCAGTGTGTACTCTGTAAATGCTCAGTGCATAAATGAATCACTCTTACTACACATCTTCTCTGTTCTTTGGAGATTTATTCACATATAGCCCAGTGTAATTTTTTGGCATTTATGTGCATAAAATAATGAACAATAACATTATTTCCTAACTTGTTAGTAAACTCCTTGAAGGAGGAGAGATCATGTTTCTTATCTCCAGGCACGAAGTAGGGATTTATAATTATGATTATGTAACAGGCACATAGAGTTCTATAACCAGAAGAGATATTGGAGGCCATCTGGTTAAATTCCTACATTTCACACATAAGAAAACTAAGACTTGGAGAGAAAATAAACGCCTGGCCAAGGTCCATAGAGTGAGTCAGGAGAACTGCATGTGTGTGGAGTACTGTCACTTTCTCCCAATTCTTCAGCCAGCAATTATTTAGAAACCCTTTGATGTGCCAGGCTCCTGGATGGGCACTGGGATACCATAGGCAACAAGACATAGTCATTGCCCTAAAGAGGTTAAGCCATAGCCCAGGGATCACAGGGGCTTAACAGAAAACCCCACTGTGTGAAGCCATGTCATAGAAGAAAATGGGGAGAGGCAGAACCAGTGGAGAAGGGGAAAGCCCATATCTAAAGGAAAGACATCCAGGTTCCATTTTTATACTCTCTGTCGACAACAGACAGCAAAATTAGACCATGTGGACACTGAGGCATCAGTTGTGAGCCTTTATTCCTTTACCTGTCAAAATGGGGATAATAATGGTATCTACCTCATAAGGTTATTATAAATATTAAATCAGTTAATATGTGTAAATATAAAATACTTAGAACAATGCCTCCCTCCTAGTAAATATCATGTGTTAGTCTTATTATCATTTTTGTTATCAACATCATCTTTATTGAACTACAAGAGCCAATGACTTCTTTGGCCATTTGTCAGCACCCACCGATCTATTTCAGGAATTCACAGAACTAGAAAGAGCCATAAGCGGTCATTCGTGCCATACCCTTGACTCCAAGCAAGACTGAATTCCGTCAAATTCAGGATGGCGGCTCACTTGGCTTTTCACAAGAGTCACTGGAGGGCTTTCTACAGCAGTATCACAGAACCATGCAATAAATAATTATCAGTCAATGAGAGCAGTCTCACGCCTATAAATTTGTATCTGGTTCATGACTCCAAACTTTCACCATTTTGTATGCAGATAGTGCGTGTATATGCATACCTATGTTTTGTGAAAGGCTCTACTCCATATCTAAGAGGGAAGGTGGGGCTATTAATATTTACCCTGGGGCAATAGGCATAAACAAAGACTATGTGATGCAAATCAGGTCATATGGTCAACTGGGAATAACACACACGAAGAAACAGTGTGAGTTGTATTAGGAGCTAGTAAGTTCCCCAGTGTCAGTGTCTCTCACTAACCTTCATTGGATTGAGTGGGGAGCAGGGATCCCTCTTGTTGTAACATGCTGGTGCCTTGGCCAAACAACTTAATAGTGGGGTAGTATTTCAGTTACAAATCAAGAACATCAAGCCTCACTAAGGTCCCTTCCAACTCTTGTGGGTTGGCCAGGGGGTTGGGGTGAGTCTCTGAATCTGTGCATTCTATAAAAGGCAGGACATTTTTATGGCCCTGGGGGACAATAAATGTTAACACACCAAAGGTGGCAATATAACAAGTATGCAAAATATCCTGAAGGGTCTTAAATCTCAAAGCTGCATGGCTGGTGTTTGATTGTCTTCGAGCCCCGACAAGTATAATGAATTGTCCAATACACTCTCCATCTGAGCAGCAGGGAGGAAGTGTTGAGCCAACTAGCTTGAAATGTTCCTCTTTTGAAAATTCATCTGTTTCCTCCTGAAACCGGAGCTGCCTTGCACACTATAAGTGAGTGCTTGTGCCCTTTGTGAGAACAATTGCAACTGATGCGAGCAGTTGTAAAACAAAGGTCTTCAGGATTTAGCCCCCGTGGCCATAATCTGCAGTACACAGCCAACTGTGCAGAATTGCTGGCCAGACTGAAAACTGACACCCTGTGTACTTGTAACTTCGGGTTCCGCTGATTAGAGGGGCTACAGGTTTTTCTTAATTGGGAGAAGTAATAATACCAATAACAGTTATGATTGCTGTTACAATTATGCCCACCATTTATTGTGTTCTTACTATGTAGGTATTTGTGTCAGGCCCTCTGGGAAGCATATCCTGAGACAAGTTAGGGATACAAGTGGTATATTAGGGGTAATGTCTATAAAAGTTAAAAAGAAGGCAGAATTGAGCGGGGAAAGCCTTTAGACTGGGATAAGGGATTTTTTTTCCTGGGAAAGGAAAGCAGAGAGGAAGCAGGTTTGGCAGAGAGTGACGCCAGCAGCATTGCAGAACTAACAACTGACTTGGCCAACCCAATGGGGAGCTCTCAGCAAAGAGTGCCCATTGGAGGAGTCCCACATTGGGCAGAAATGGACAGGCTCTAATAGCCCCAAGTGAGCAGTCATTGCCTGGGGCTGCCCAGGAAGAGTGTGTTCTCCAGTCAGAGGTTGAGGCAGATCCTGGAGGGGCTACAAGTGGGGGGTGGGGGGGGCTTCTCCTCGCCATGGCTACCACTGTATTATTCTACCTGTTTTATCACTGATGGGAAAACTGAGCCTCAGAGAGAAAAGTTGCCCAAGTACACGCAGCCAGTAAGCCGTGAGTTCATACAGGCCTGCATTCAAGGCCCATCCTCTTATAACCAGGGAAGAGGCAGAATTCCATGTGATGAGCAGGACTTGTGTCCCAGGGGACAAAAGATGACAAATATCCCAGAAGGATGGTGCTGTGCAGTCACCCAACCATCTGCTCCATGGGAGACGAGGCCTTCAGGCAGCACACTTCTGTCCAGTGTTGGAGTCTAACCGATACACGCTAGCATATTGTTATGGAGAGCTCCCAACGTCCAGACCCTGTGACTTCATCAGAATCACGCAGTGGAGAGCAAGAGGGACTCTCAGCCAGGCAGCCCTAAGAGTGACAAGCTCTGCCACCCTCCGTAGTCAACTACATGGCCTCCCTCAGTCCCCTTTGTCTCACTGTATTCACTCATTTGTTAACAAAAATCTTCGTATTCTGTTGCCAGAACTATGTTGGGGGCTGCAGATACCCAAAAGGAGACACGGCCTCTGTCCTCTGAGGGAATGTCAGGCTAAAGTAATGAGTGTTCTGAGGATTGTGGTGTGTGTACCTCCTGAATGGCAGAGTAGGTCTTCTAATCTCTACAATGTATATCAAGGGCCGACGAGATACTCAGTAAGTATGTGGCTGGCAGTATGCACAGAAGAGCTATGAATGAAGGGCTCAAGGCCAGCTTTCTCCAAGTTTCATGTTTCTGCACATAACACCTCCACTGTGCCTGTCTTTACCTTGAACTGAACACCCCAGTGCCTGACTGGCTCCAGCCTTCCCCATTTGGCCCAACTCAACCCCTGGCCTAGCACCTATGTTCCAATGCTCTCCTCCAGCCACCTAGACCTGCCTGGACAGCTGAGAGCATCATGGTGTAAACATTGTGAAACCATCCTGGATGAGGCCAGGGCCCAGGATACAATCTTCTGCTGGAATGCAGCCCTGAAGGTCTATACCACACAAGTCCAGCCCTCATCCTCTATGCTCAACTGAAAAATACTTCAAGGAGGAAAAGTATCACTGACTGAATTGAGATGAATTCGATTCAGCAATTCCTGGGCTCTGGAGTACGCAGTAGTCAGAACTGAAATGTTTGCTCTTGAACTGCTAGTGGGGAGACATATTCACACCCAGGAGTGGGGAATCTAACCACTGACCACGTTCTTCAGTAAGGGAACCAGGCTGAGGGAAAGAGTGTCAGCACAGAGTCAGAAGGTCTGGGAGTTCAATCCCAACTCAGCCACTTCCTCGTGGGCCTTGGGCAAACCATTTTGTCTCTCTGAGCCTCGGTTTTCTCAGCTATATAATAAGAATAATAATGTTTTAAAGGTTAAAGAGCTAATGGACAGAAAGCTCTTAGCCACCGTGAGTCACAGGCATGTGCTAAGGTTTAGCGAGAAATAAATACAAAATGTCTAACAAAATACCTAGAGCATGGTAGGTATAAAATAAATTATGATTTCTTACAAGTAGGATTATCTACTATTTGCCAGTAATAACTTTATTCAAAAATAACCCCACAGAATTATTTCTACTTCATAAAACATGTACAAATCCATTATCTTGTTTGATCCTTTCACCCCGGTCAAGAAAAGACTCTGATTCTCTATTTCACAGAGCAATAAAATGAGCCGTAAGTAACTGGCCGCTGGGTTCCTTGCTCAGGGTCACACTGCCCCACAGCCAAGAAGCTAACTCGTTTACCAGATCATCTGTCCCACAAACCTGGCACTTTTCCCTGTGTTCTTCTGGCCCCAATCTCTTCATAGCTCTATAAATTCCACAAGACCAGAAATCTCATTTCTTATTGCATTGGGAAACTCTGAGAACTAGGCCTCTGGTCCTACACAAGCTAGAATGAGAGAAGGGACCCAGTTTCTGTCACTGGGTCCATCCTCTGGATGATTCAGTGAGGGGAGCTTGAAAGCCTGTCAGACAGCCGGGATGAACGCTCACATGCGTCCTGAGAGGCAACCGCAGGATCAATCCTGTTTTACAGGTGAGGACAATACAAGGCAGAGAAGGAAAAGGAATGCACCATGGTGACGTGCGAAGAGCCCTGACGGCATCAGGAGCCTTGGGTTGAAGTCCCAGCTCAGTCACTGACTGACACGCTGTGAGGCCCTGATAAGTCATTCTTCTCTTCAGGCCTGTTTCCTTACTTCAGGATTTTCCTACAATTTACTCAGAAACCAACCACAAGGGCGAGCCCCTCTCAACATACACAGCGCATGCATGGCTTCTCACAGAGCTCTGGTCCCAGCTGGCTCTCACATCCTAAGGTTTCTAGTGACTTTCTTAGGACTTGAAAGACTCGTTGCTCATGTGAGTATGGGGGTCTCCTTCCATTCAAATGGAAGGGCCTTCCTGCCATTCAAATATATGGTACCAATTCAGGAGTAATCAGCCAGCCTTCCATTCCCCATCCGACTCGGAGCGGAAGCCTGACTATAGTTAATACCTGTAATTTGAAGGTGACGCTGTAAATGGAATCCAGGCCACAGCAGATGGGGGTGGGGATGGAAATGAGAGGCCACCAGACTGCCAGGGTGGCACTGGACACAATGAGGCTGGGATTCTTGCATTTCGATTGCCTCGGATCCTGTGGGACACAGGTGACTTCCTTGGGGGAATGCCAGACAAAGGTGAAGTGCAGCTGGGTGCTGGGTAACCTCCCTATCTGTCTGAGCCCTGGCTCTGCAAGTCCTCAGGCCTCATCCTGACATCCGGCCTGCGAGCTCCCCAGAAGTGCCCATAAGGACCATCGCAGAGGGTAGCTTGTTGTAAGATCTTGCCAGAGAAGCCGGATTACTTTGGACCCTTCTTCCCTAAACGTTACTTCACTCTAGAAGTCTTGACAGCTTGGAGACACTTGAGAAAAGCAACTGTGCATCAGGACTTCTCTACAGTTTACTCAGAAACCAACCACGCAGGGTGAGCCCAAGGGCCAGCCTCACAAGCTCACACACCTCTGTAATTTACAAAGCTCTGGTTATTAATATTTCCATTTATAAAAGAGTGAAGTGGGATTTGCTGGCTCCAGAATTCGTGCTCTCACTCATGACACTGTATTGCCACTTATGTCAGTCGGTGTCCAGAGGGAGACAGAAACCTGATTTGAACAGGGACAGATTAATAGAAATAATTGTTAACCAGTACCAGTGCTATAAGGAAAGGTAGACCTGTTTCATGTTCTGAGTTCCGCCGACCATATAATGCTGCAGAGGCAAGCATTAGCAAGGCACATAAGCTTGCATGTTCCTCAGATGTTACTGAGAACCTCCTCTCTGCTATGCCCTGTGCTGAGATGTTGGAATTCAGTGAACAATACAGAGGCAGCTCCTGCCTTCACAGAGTGCAGACTCTAGAATAAATGCCTCATATCTTAGGAAGGATTGAAAAACACTACCTTGGAAAATTGAAGTGCAACCTATTAGAATCACTTGAAATACCTGCACAAAAAGGGACTGGTATATCTGAACGATCTGAATCCCATGCCAATCCTAATGAATCAGAATTTCAATAGGTGCTCAAAGGACACAAAGCACAAACATGTTAATCTCACTATCTGAGCTATGGAGAAGGGGGCATCAAGGAAAGCCTTCTAAAAGACTAATAGCGGAAGAGTTCACCATTACTGCATGCTAACTAGATGCAATATTGTGAGCTCTTCTTCTATTAGTCTTTAGTGCTGAGCATCAAATAGGCATGATCTTCTTTTATCCGCCAGCAACCTACTATCATTACATTTGTTAATCATGCCAATCATTTGAGTTTTTATTATGATCCCTATTTTACAAATGATTAAAATGAGGCAAAGAGAAATTTAGTAATTTGTCCAACGTCATACAGCTAGTAAGTAACAGAACTTTCATCCGTGACACTACATAGCTATCCAGCCTGGCACCTGAGAAGTCAGTGGGAATTCTCCCAAACAACACTCTCCTCTCTCTGCCCTTCTGCCTGTTCTGCAGCCTCCTCCACTGATTGGCTAAAGGAATAGCATGAGCAAAAGCCCAGAGGTAAGAAAGAACACAGACCACTTAAGGTGGCTACGGAACAGAGAATGCTAACTGATGAGGCTAGATTATAAATGCTTCAGGCAAAAAGCATGTTGCAAAATCTATAGACCCAACAGATTGATGCTTTTAACTTCAGTTTAGCCCTTTAGATCTGCCTAAAACTGTGCTCATCTATGTCCTAAGCCGAGAGATCCCACCCTTGCCTAGACCACAGCCATGGCATAAAGACACTTATGAATCCAAAGTCAGGAAATTGGCAAAGCCCACCTTCAGGGCACTTCAAACCCCCCTCCAGCCCCAAAGATACCCAGCTCAGAAGCATGGATGCCTAACCCCTTTTTCTTATCACCCTTCAGCCTGGCTCTACCCTTCTAGACAATAGCCTATGGCCCAAGCCCAGCTTTGTACCTTTCCCTCCCGTCATCAGGATTAACTTGTCCTGTGTCCTTCTTTTACTCACTGAACTATTAGTCTGATTAATGAACAATACAATTAATTCATTGCTTAACAGTGACAAATACCATGATGAAACAGAAAGAACTTGTGTTTTGGGTCAGGAGAAATGAATTTAAGTCTTGGCTCAAAAGTTAACTAACTCTCTGAGACTTAGTTGTCCCATCTGAAAAATGGGATAATACCTACCCTCACAGAGCCATTGAGGGGTAAATGTTAAATAAGGTCAGTGAAAAGCCTTTTGAAAACTCTTTACAAAAATGATTTCAACACAGTTAAAATTGGTCACCTAACACCTTTCTGGCCCATTAAACCTCCTGCTGAAGCTAAATGGGAGTCGGGGTCATGCTTGAGATCTTTTTTAAGTTTATATAAGTCAGTGGTCAACTGTGTTGGCTGTGGAATCAGAACCTCCTGCATCTGATTCTGGCTCTGACACTTACTACCTATGCGACCTCAGCCAATTTGCTTAACTTTTGCTGTGTTTCAGTCTTCCCACCTGTAAAATAAAGATGATTGCACATACCGTGTGTCCCTGAAAATAAGACCTAGCCGGACTATCAGCTCCAATGTGTCTTTTGGAACAAAAAATAAGACCCGGTCTTATTTTACTATAAGACCGGGTAGAATAGAATATATTATACAATACAATATAATATAATATCCGGTCTTATATAATATAAGACCGGGTCTTATATTAATTTTTGCTCCAAAAGACGCATTAGAACTGATGGTCAGGCTAGGTCTTCTTTTCGGGGAAACAGGGTAGTTCACAGTGTTATTGTGAGAATTAAATGCAATAACACAATAAAGTTCCTTTGTGTAGTGCCTTATATATAGTAACTGCTCAAAAAAAAAGTTACTTGAAAAAAATTTTTCACAACATAAGGGCTATATTATTATCTCCATCTTAAAGATGAATAAACTGAGGCCCAGAGAGTTTGAAGTCTCAACCAAGATGTTCAGTGAGTAGATGGCATTGCTGAGCTTTCAAGCCAAGTCTGTGAAATGCCCAAATCTGCTCGTATCCCGTCTGCTCTATTGTCTTCCATTGGGGAACTTGGCCAGCAGCTTCTCAGATGGGGTCATGAGTTCTCTGAGAGCTCACTGGTAATGTGATCTCTTAGTTGGCCTGATCCTAAACCTTTTCCTCTAGAGGAAAGGCAAGATGGGGACAGGATTCTTCTGAGCAGCAGAGAAGGGAGCAAGGGCAATGAGAAGATGGGGAGGGCTGTGGAAATCTTAGAAAGTGTGCTGAGGGCAGTCTCAGCCAGACAGGTGGCAGGAAAGAGGAAGCCAGACACAGAAGGGACATGAAAGACAGAAGGAACAGCCTGGCCTGGGCCCCTGCCTCTTTTTCTCATCTCCCTCCATGTTAAGAGGGGTCCTGTCACCTTTTTATAAGACATCACCCTGGAGGAAACTACATTAGGAGGCTCATTTCTTCTCTCTCCAATGGAGAGCTCAGTCCCATTGGAAAGGGCAGAAACACCACGTATAAACAGCCATGCCTTCTCCAAAACTCAACAGCTGGTGCTCAACAGCTACCTTGTAGCAATGCCACTGATCCTGCCTCCCTCCCACAGGTACCAAGGATCAGATTTGGAAGGGTCCTCAGACGTCATCGGCTAGGACCCTTGGCTTTTAGGTGGGGAGACGGAGGCCAAGGGTGAAAAACTATGTAAAGAGGAATACATAGCCACCTCTGCAGGCCTTGGAGAAATATTCAAATCCTCTCCCACTTCACTCATTCATTCATTCATTCATCACCCATTTATGAATATACAGACACTGTGCTCAGAATTAGAAGCTAGACACCATCAGGGAACAGCTCAAAGGCATGATTTTTTTGATCCACTAGAATATTTTTCATTTTTAAATTAATTAATAACATTTAAAAATTATCATTTTTTTTTCCATAAACATCCAGCTATTTGTCTTCTTTTTAAAAAATCAGACTTGGCCACACGTCTTGGGCCTGAAAACATTTTAGACTGGGGCACACTGCTCACCTTCATGCCCAGCCCCCACTGCACCTTTAGCCCACCCTCTCTGCCCCTACTCACGTGTTGGAAGAAGCTCACCTTGGCTTGGCTTACTCTCTTAGGTGGTTTTTACATATGCTCATTCCTTGTGCAGTACCATGTCCTAAACTTAAATGTGTGGGCGTATGAGTTGCCTGGGGTTTTGTTAAAGTTCAGATTCGGATTCTGTTGGTCTGGGGTAAAACCTGAGATTCTATATTTCTAACCGACTGCCACGTGACGCAGGGGCTACTGATCTCGTCCAGGGCCACACTCAGAGGAGCGAGGCTCCCAAGAATACCTGGCTGTCTTAAATCTGGTTTTCACACAAACCTAGAACACATTTCACTCCTCATCTGCCTCTCTAACTTCAGTCTCTCTGTCAGGACTCAGTTTAGGTATCCCCTCTTCCAGGAAGCCTTCCCTGACTGCCAATGGTTGGTTAAGCCTCGTCCTCAACTCTCACACCCCATTGTTCTTCCCTCTTTCCCAATAACAAGTGAATCTGATCCAAGGTGAGGTCTTTCCCACCCAACTCTTAGGCACAGGGACTCTGCTTCTGTCACTTTCTTATCCCTACAATCCCAGGTATATGGTGGGTACTTCAAATTATGTGTTTAAATGAGGCTCTTTGAAATTTGCCTTCCTGTTCATTAATATGGCCTGGCAGAGGGGCAATGACTGAGAGCTGAGTAAAGCAGAGCATGAGGAGAGAAACAGAACTGAATTCAAATCCTTACTCACGAGCTGGGAAAGAGACCTCACACGTGCTGTCTCACTCTCTAAACTTGATTTCTCTGTAAAACGTACATATTTCTCAGGTTTCCTCTAAATATGAAATTAAATCACACAGCTCACCCAGTGCCTGGCACGCAGTGGGTGCTAAATAAATGCTCATCATGACTCACCGCCTTGCCAGGCCCTGGGCTCTGCAAAGCCCAGGGAAGAAAAAGCATGGGCCAATTGGAGCAATCTTTTGATCTGACAGATTCAAGTGATTTCAGATTTGCCAGCCTTCCTGGGCCTGCCTACAGCCCAGGGGCCTGTCGAGGTCCTGCCGATGTGTCTGTTCCTCTGATCACAAAAAGAACCAAAGCAGCAGGGCAGTAGCTGCAGCCCTGGAGCAGTGGCAGCAACAGACTGGCGTGGCCTTTGGCCTTTTCCTTTCTACCCATCAGATTTATGGTTTCAGCGATATCTTTCAGCCTCTCCCCAACTGGTTATTACGAGCCTTCTCTCTTGCCTTCTCTCTGTCCTCCTCTGTTTCCTAGCCTCTCCCTGCATCACTCACTGCAACCATCTTTGTGCAAAGCTAATCTTGGCTCACGTAACAGGCTGTGCTAGAAAGCGCACTGGCCAGGAAGCCAGAAATTTAACAATGTTGTTATTCTGTCTTGACCATTAGCAATTTGTGTGCCCTTAACTTTTCCAAACCTCGTGTACTGGTTACCAATGGCTGAGTAACAAATTACTCCAACATTTAGCTACTTAAAACAACAAACGTTCATAATTTCATATAGATTCTGAGCATCTGGAATGCAGGAGCAGCCAAGCTGGGTGGTTCTGACTCAGGATCTCTCATGAGGTTGCTGTTATCTAAAGGTTTGACTGCAGCTGAAGGACCTGCTTTCACAATGGCTCACTCACGTGGTCGTTGGCAGGAGGCCTTGTTTCCTTGGCACATCAGCCTCATGACATGACAGCTGGCTTCCCCCAGAGCAAATGATCTAAGAGAGAGCACGAGTAACCAGCACGGAAACCGCAGTCTTTCATAACCTCCTATCCGAAGTGATAGACCATCCCTTCTGCCATATACTATTGGTCGCACAGGCCAATCCTGGGACATTTTGGGAAGAGAATGCACAGGGGTGTGAATGACAGGCGGCAGGGTCATTGGGCCCATCTTGGAGGCTGGCAACCTGTCAGGGACTGAATTGTGTCCCCCCAAATTCATGTCAAATTCCTAATCCCCAGTAATGCAGAATGTTAACTACAGTTGGTGATTGGGCCTTTATAAAGGTAATTAAGGTAAAATGAGGTCATCAGGGTGGGTCCTAAACCAAAATGACTGGTGTCCTTTGAAGAAGAAAAGATTAGGACACAGGCACATACAGAGGGAAGACAATATGGAGACACAGAGAGAAGATGGCCACCTACAAGCCAAGGAGAGAGGCCTCGGAAGAAACCAACACTGCCGACACCTCGAGCTCTGATTTCTAGCCTCCAGGACTGTGAGGAGAAGCTCTGTCATTTAAGCCATTCAGTCTGTGGTAGTTTGTTACGGCAGCCGGAGTGTACGCATGCACACCCACACCTCAGTTGTTTTTTCTCCTAAATGGAGGTGACCATGCTCACCTCAAAGGGCTGCTGTGATGCTGACATCTGTGCCAAGTGCCCGCACGTGCCTGGCACAGAGGAGGCCCTCACTAATGGCCGTCTCCTCCTCCTTCCTCTCAGCTCCTATCTCCTCAGCTGTAAACAGGGTAGGAGTCTATGTGCTCAGGCTTCCCAGCTCTGTGCGGGGCTCAGTACATCCCAGTGGGAACCTGTGGAATAATTCTGGAACTGGGCTTTAGGGGTGAAAAACAGGTGGCTGGCAAAAGAAAACTTTACCTTCAGGGGCTGTTAGTACCTTCAGGCAGATTGCAGGGTGACAAGGTTTACAGCCCCCTCCCCACCAAGGGGAGGAAGGGAAGGGGCTCACACCCCAAGCCTCTCCCCTCTGCCCAGCACTTTGTACACACTATTGCCTTCCCTCTTCCCAGCATGCCTCTGATCTGGAGAGATGCAGCCCTGTCTCACAGACGAAGCTCCAGCATGTTCGGTAACTCGTACGAGCTCACACACACAGCTATGGCAAGGTCAAGCGGGACTTTGAGGCCAGGTTTGCCCACTTCCTCTGCCCCTCTGCCTCACAGCACAGGCTTCGGGGCTTCCAGCCTCATTCTCCTCTGTACCCCAGCACAGTGTCTGACAGAGGGGCTGCTCCATTCGTGTTTGTTGTATATATGAAAGAATGAGTGAAAGAAAATTTCAATGAAAAATTGAAAGAAGGTCTAGAACACAGCACACTGATGGCCATATTGAAAAGGATAGGAAGCCCTCCCTGACCACCCCACTCACAGAGATCTGGCCTCTGTGTACCCTTCCAGTGGTACTTAATAGATCGGTCAGAAAGAGCTGTCAGAACTCAGGGGCCAGGGAGGCAGGTCAGGCAGGCAAGCTAAGGCCGTGGAGCCTATACAAACAGGTCCTGAGAGGACTTGCCGTGGGGCAGGCATGGAGCTGTAGGCTCTCTATGCAGTTCACTTAGCTGTCCCAGCTCCAAGTGAAGGAAAAAAATCTTAACCTTGCTAAGCTCAGTTTCCATATGCATGCAAGTTATTTGCCCAAAGTCACAGCAGAGAGCATGTGCCAGAGCCAGGATTCAAGCCCAGGCCTGTTTGATGCCCGGGCTCTTCCCCAGGACAGCCTGCCTCTTGGAGGAAGGTTGCCTTGGTCACCCGGCTAAGCACTGCAACTGGTCAAAGCCACAGGAAAGAGGGGCCAGGCCTTGAGTACCCAGCTGAGGAGGTAGGCTTTTTCTTGAGGGCTCTAAGGCGTCATTGAAAGGTTTTAAGCAGCGGGAGCAATGTGGACTGATTAGTGTTTTTGGAAAGATCATTCTGGCAGGAGCAGGGAAGTGAATGGAAAGGGAGAAACTAAATCAGGGGTGCTCAAGAGTGTGGTCCCCAGACAAGCAGCATCAGCTTTACCTGGATGCTTGTTAGAAACACAAAGTCTAAAGCCCTCACCCCCACCCCAGACCTACTGAATCAGAAACTCTGGGGACAGGACCAGCAATCTGTTTTAATAAGCCCTGTAGGGAATTCTAATGTCTCCTAAGGTTTGAGAACAGCTGGATCAGAGGTCACATGATCAGCTAGGATTTTATTTAAAAACTTTGGAGAAGGTGGGAGCATAAGCCTGAGCGCTGCTAATATTAAACTACTAACCTTCATACCTTATTTAATTGCTATTATTTCAATCATGTATAATCAAGAATAATCCTGCACTGTATAAAAATGATTCCCATTTTTCAGATGTGGAAACGGAGGTTCAAAGAAGTTAAAGCAAAGGTCACTTATGCACAAGATGACCTTGTAATTTCTCACCCAAACAGGGACAACTTTGAAAGGGAAAAGAGGTGCTAATAATCATTACACAAGGTCAATAAGCCTGCACTGGGACTGTCCTAGGCAAACCAGGACATATGATCAACCTGGAGTCCAAACCCAGGAGCATAGACTCCAATGTCTGTGCCCCTCCCCAATTCGCCACTGAGAGTCTTCTTCCTTATGTCAGCATGATGAAATCAGAGGGAACTGGGGACCCATGGTTCTGGATGTTGCCTGCCAGGGTTTCTCCTGGAGGACTGGGAGCAATAGGAGGGAGGGATGCAATTCTTATCCATCTGTTCCTTGTTAAGGTCTGGGCAACCTGACCTTTTCATGCTTTCTCTCTAGTCCAAAGCATAAGCAACGTGTCACAGTTTTATTGGGAAACACTGCAAAGGTCAGAACGAAAAGGAACATGTGAAGCCGCCCAGGGCCTTCTGGAACACTCCTCTGGCAGCAGCTCTGGGCTCTGGAGTGCTGCAGCCACACTGGAAGGCTTTGATGAGCTCTGCTGCACAGGAGCCCCCGGGGTTTCACGGAGGCCCAGGTCGCTACCACCATCCTGAGTGCTTGTGAGTGCTCAACGGTTTGCAAAACGTTGTCGCATCTGCTGCCAAGCTAGTTTCCTTCAGGCCTCACACCTGCCCCTGCAGGAGGGCTTGCACTTTCCCACTTGGCAGATGATGGATCTGAGACGCAGAGGAGCAGAGCAATTTACACAAAAGTTGCCAGCCAGAGCCTGGCTGGCCCAGCTTGTGTTTCTTTTGTAATTGTTTACCATTTATTGATCTGGAAATAGAAAAACCTGGCAATTTACTTAGAAGACAGTAAATCTGAATTTACATAATTTTTCCATTTTTAAAAGAAGAAATTAGGAGTTGGTCTTTAGTGGTTAGTTTAAATCTCTTACTATATTGTCTCTAGTTTATTGCGGTACAAAAATGGAAAAGTTGTCTGGTCCAAATTCTACTGACTCCAAGGTCATTGTGCAGTCCACGGCCCTGAGTCCATAACCCCAGGGGAAACAGCCATGGCCTTTAGCGTCCTCCATGTGTCAGGCACTAGCTGGCACATAATAGAGCTTAGCTCATTTAAGCCCCTCTTTCCATAAGTGACCTCATTTAACCCCCTCTTTCCAGATGAAAAATCTGCAGCAAAGAGGGGGCAATGCCATCCCTGAGGCCACTCACCCAGTGCCCTTGAATCTGTAGCTAAGATTCAAACCCCATCAGATCCCAAAGCTAGTGCACAGAGAGGGCAATGTTACAGAAATCCTATTCAGTTCTGTATCGTAAGTCTTGTTAAAAAATTGTCTTGTGTCAATTCCTATACAAGGGACAGGAAAAAAAGAAAAAAACACTACAGAACACTACACACCTTTTCCTTTCTCCCCAAACCCCAGCACTTCCTCCTTCCTCCTCCATCTCAGCTGATGACTTTGCTTTCTCTTGTCATGGAGAAAACAGATGCACTCCGAAGATAACTTCTACACACTCACACTTCCGTGTCTACCCCCTGCTCTGCATCCACGCCTGTGAGCTCTGGCGACTCTCCTGTCACTGTAGGTGGTCTATCTGTGCTCCTGAGGCCAGCCTTTCCATGGGTGACCTAGACCCACCTCATCTCACTTCCCTAGGACATTAGTGGAGTAATTGTCTCCTTTCTCTCCTGCACTATCATATTTCCCAGTTGCCTTTCCCATCCGTGTGTGAACACCCTGGAGAATCTGCCTCCAAGGTTGTTCACTCACATAGCTATTGACAGGGTCCTCCATTCCTCACCAACTAGACCTCTTGATAGGGTCACTTGAGGCTGTGGCAACATGGTGACTGACTTTCCCCAGAGCAAGCAGTCCAACAGCTAGAGTAAGGAAGAATCTGTGATGCCTCGTATGACCTAATTTTGGAAGTCACATAGGGTAGGGAAATCAGGCTGCACCTACTGGAGGGACAAGTGGCAAGGAATCAATACATCTATTTTAAAATCACCAAAACTACCAACAGAAACGCCTGTGAAGCATAGTAGGGAGTCTGGGGTGGGAGCAAGCATGTTATAGCAGGTAAAATGCCCTACCTCAGTTCAAGCTTTTGTGCTCTCATGTGTCAACATTCTGATGCAATGTGTTCAACTCTGCAGAATATATTTAGCTATGACTGCAAGTACATGGATTACAAGTCGCTGCATTGTAAGTGTTGAAGCCGGAAGGAAACTTCCAGATCATTGATCCCATTTCCTCATGTTACAGAAGGGAAAGCTGAGGCTCACAGAGTAGCAGTGACTTTTCCAGGATAGCCCAGTGAGTCTATGGCCCAGCAGTACCCAGGAGCCTGATTTCCTAACTCTGGGGCAGAACTGTTCCCAGTACTCTGTCCAAGGCTGTTTGTAATGGGGCTTTTCCCCGAATCAGGTTAAGATATCCTACGAAGAAAATGAGCTCTAAAGAGGGTCATTTCAGTGAAGATAGAAACAAATTGAATTTGAGGGATTCTCAGGAACTGCCAAGACCCTGTGGCCCTTCTGGCCCTGAGACGAGCTGCGCTCCTTACAGGGCATGGCCGAGAATGAGGCTGGCCAGCAGGAAAGGAAATGGAAATGTGCCCCAACTGCTTCACACCCCCCTCGCTGCAGCCCAGGCCGTAATTGCTGCTTGTTGATTGAGAACATTGACCAGAACACCCCTGATATGTGGCCATAACAGTGGTAGCCATCCTTGTCATTGCTCTAGAGAGGTGGCGGGGCATGATGGAAGAGCACAGTGCTCTAGAATCAGACTTCCTAGGTTAAAATCCTGCCTCCACCATGTATTAACTGTGACTTTGGGAAGGTTATGTGACTCGGTCTCTTTATTGGTAAAATAAAAATTATCTTAGTTGCTGACTCACGAAATTGTTGGGAACAAGTTGGTTTGGACAGCACACCAGGATCTGGTACCTTGTGAGAACTCAGTGTGACTAGTTTTGCTGGATGCTAAATGTCACACATGAGCTCTTAGGCATCAGGGCACACGTGTCACAGTGAAGTGCTTTGCCCAAGATCACACAGTAATTTGGCCAACTTTCCAAACCCAGGAAGTTGGACTAGAAGATCTCTGAGGCCCATTTAAATAATTATGTGCCTCAGAAGGTTGGGAATAAACTGGAACCAGATGTACAAAGTCAGTCATGTTTTGATTCCATCAAGTTCAAAAAGACCTAAATAGGGAGACTACATTGCTTGATACAACTACAAAAATGGTCAAGTTTAATCCTCACAACAATCCTAGGAGATTGGTACTGTTGTTATCCCCATTTTACAGACGAGGAAAGTGAGGCACATAGAGGCTACTAGGTGACACTACAAGCTAGCAGCAGAGCCAGGTTCAGACCTGGGCATCCTGTCTCCAGAGCCTGCTGTGCTTCACCACCTCACTGCATCCTAACTGACAGTTTTCCTGTGGTGACATTGATTGAAACGTTGGGTGAGATGAAATGTTAGATGGCAATCTAATGGTAGCAAAGTGTTTACTTCTTCATCATATAGTATTTCCCCATCTGCATTCCTTTACCAGTCTCCACTGGTGTGGTCTATATTCTGTGTTCTACGTTCTATGTTCCAAGCACAGAGCTGGGGACACAGGCATTAAAGAGCCAAAACAGCCACAGTATATATTTTTTCATGCACATAATATATGGCTGCCCACGCTTCCCTGAATCTGCCATGCACACCTGCCTTTGAGGCTTTGCTGTGCTCTTCCTTCTGCCTGTAACATGCTCTGCTCACATCGCATTGAGGAGAATGCCTACTCCTCCTTTGAGGTCCTGCTCAAATCATCTCCTCTAGGAAGCCCTCTTTGATTTCCCTGAGCAGAGTTGGTCTGCCCTTTACAAGCACTCAGATTGTATACTTTCCAAAGCTGTAGCATTTATCATTATGTACACAGCTCCCCCACGGTAACACACGTCCTTCCTCTTTATAACCTTTAAATAATGAGCACCCCGGGGGCAGGAACTGAGTTTTATTCAGCTTTGAACCTGCTGTGCCCAAGATAGGATTGGTTCATGGTCAAGGCTTGATGAGCATGAACTGACTGATTAAATTAATAAAAGACCCTTTTCTTCAAAGATTTGATGTGATATTTTTCTTCAGAACATGTGGTTTTTAGGCCAGAGGGTGACTTTCCACCACTTCCATTGTAAACGACTCTGTAAGAGTTTGGCATCCTGGAATTTTTCCTATAGTTTCCTTATAATTGCACCCCAAATGTTTCCTATTTGTTTGACACCTCATAATTTCCTTCCTTCTGTCTCACCTAATAGTTGCAGGCTGTTTCCACTTCATCCCTGCCCGTCAGAAAGTTCTGTCCTGGATGATGTCCTCTCATTGGACAGGCCCCGAGGGCAGCAAATTCTTGTTTGGGGCAGTTTCCTGAAATCGCAGCATGGAACCCATCACGGGCTTTAAACTCTACCACTCATTTCCTGGGTGAATCTACTGTTACCTACTACTACGTCCCTTTGCTAACCCACGGTTTCCTCACCTGTAACATGAGATTACCCTCCCCTTCGTAGGCAGGATGTTGGGAGGGTCCGATAAATTGTAAATGTGTGGCGCACTAGCACATATCAGGCACTCAATAAATGTTCCAGTACCTTTGCCTTATCCTGGGCAGACAAGATCTGCTTTTTGCCACAAAGCAATGCATTACCCATAAAACAAGGAGAAGAATGTGTACTGTCCACAGTGACGAGGAGTAAGATATCCCAAGCTGCTCAGTTATTGCTAGATGCATCCCCACCCAGCCCCCTCCCTTGACACCATGTAGTTAAGGAGAAACACACAACACAGATCACATTTTTCTGTAGCTCAAACCACATTGCCCAGTACCTACTTGTGACACATAAGCACGCGAATGAGCAAGGGCTGTGGGAAGGAGTGCAGAGAGGGGGCGATGAGCTCTGCTCGGGGAGGAGGGTGGGGCAGGCTTGGGGGGAGCTGAGGCTGCCAGGGAGAGAAGGGGGATGTATAATAGTATCCGAGTTTTGCATAAAGATCCCACAAGGTAACCTATGGTCACACAGTTTAAACTGCAACACGGTGTTCCATTGGAAGGAATTGTTTCATCACCTTATAGCCTGTTTTCCATCTCCAAGCCTCTGGGTCCTCTGCCAGCCCACTTTGCCAAGAATCCCTTCAGATACCATCTCAAATGATTTGTCCAAAACTCGAGGAGGCTTTGGTAACTAGGGAAGATTGGCAACTAGGGAAATCTCCGATGCTCATCTGGGAGAGTTTGCCCTTTAGTCACCTTTGCTGTTCTCTACAAAAGGATAAACATGTAAAGACAGAGGGGAGAAGAGTAATAGAAAAATTAGTGTCACAATTATTCTCTTTACACTTTTCCATGAAGGCTAATCATTTGGGTTTTTTAATTGGATATGGGCTCTTCACAGCGGGGTCATGAGGAAATGAAATTATGTTTGAATATCCACGTGTGCTGCCTCATCCAGAATCCTGGACCCACGCCCAGGCATTCTTTCATGCACTGCCATCCAAGAGGAGGTCTCATCTGAAAACTAACAACTGATATTCCTTCCCATCCAAGTGCAAACAGAACCCGGCTCCAAGAATTTACTCTTGTGCCCCTCTGGTGGGCATTAGCTCGTGTCGAATAATTCATCACAACTGATGTTCAGTGTCAGAAAGAATTTTTCTTCTGTCCCTTGAAATAAGAGTAGGCACTCAATAAATGAAATCCATAATTACATGCTACACACTTGACAAACTTTTCTCTGATTCTCATGACAATGCCATAAAATTGGTGTCTTTAATCCCATTTTACACATGAGAGTGGTGGTGAAGTTACCATCGAAGTGACCTTGGGCATCACTGGTGGTGGAACCCAGATTGAGATTGAAGTCTGTCATCACAGCTCAGCAAGTATTTTTTGAGTGTCCGCCATGTAAGGAAACACTTTACTATGCATTGGGGATGGAATGATGAACAAAACAGTTGTCATCATTGCCCTTGTGGAGCCCACAGCTTGGAAGTGAAAGCAGATTCATCAGACTTACAATCCCTTCTTACCTACGTAGGGCACATTGCTGTTTCTAAGGTAACACAGAGCTAGAGAATTTAACCTGGTTTGGGGTGGCTGAGGGAGGTAGGATGGTCACTGTAAATTTTCCCAGAGGAAGTTGCATATACACTGAGTCTTAAAGGATGAGAAGGAGTAAGCAAAGAGGCAGGGGAAGTTTAGAAGAGAGAAGCTTCCAGGTAGAGAAAGCAGACAGGGGCAAGTTTAAGGCAAAGGAGACCGTAACAGGAGAAGAACCGGGAGACGAAGGCCTGGATGGTGGGGGGCTAACAGGGCTGTTCTGGTGCTCCCACTTTCTTCTGGGGGCATTGAGGGGCCTCTGAAGGTCTTACACGGGCAAAGACATGCACAGACTTGTGACCCCAACCTTGCGACCTTCCCCCATCTGTCTTCCTGACAGCAGCCTGAATGGCGTGGGGCACTGCCCTGTATGCACTGTAAGGTGGTCAGTGGTCCAGCACAGGGCTGCTGATGACGAACATGCAGGCCATGGCCAGCGGCTGAAGAAGAGAGGATGAACTGAGGGATCCTGGAGAGGCAGTGGGACTCTAAAGCCTCTCGAAAGTGCCAGCCCATTGCAGTGTGGGCACTGGATCGGGGATGTTATGAAGATGAAGAATGAAGATAAAGAGAAGGGACGTAAGGGACTAATAAGCACGGCTGTTGGTTTGAATTATGTTGTTTGCCAATGTGTTCGTATTTCTTTTCTTGTTTCTTCTTCCCCCCACCCCAATCCTGTGCATGAAGATATAAACTAAAGTATTCTCTTTTAAAAGTTTATATGGGATCATAACCCTGTTTTATATATGGGAAAAGGCTGACTCCCGGTGGGTTTTCTGTATTTTCATATTGCCATAATTCAAACAATGTGATGAATCAACTCGCTGTAATTTCTGAAGCTGGGCTCAGAGAGGCTGAATTTTATGGGGACTTTATTGAACTGTGCCCTGAGGCTGGGTGGCAGTCCTTAGGGGGAAAAAGTATTTTCTGGCCGGATAGAGGGGGGAACTAACGTTTATGGAGTGTTCCCTGTGTACCAGGTCGTTTACCCCTCAGGAAAGCAACATGAGTGTTGTTTCACGTGTGAGGAAAGCCGAGGGGTTAAGTGACTTGCCCATGGACAGCCAGCTGTGAAGGGGTGGAATCTGGCAATCTCCAAAGTCAGCGTTCTTTCCCTGACAGCACATGCCTCCCAGGAACAAGTGACAGATCCCAGGGGACCTGGCTGTGAGGGAGGAGGCTTTAGGGATATTTTCCCTCTCTCTCCAGCTTTTCCAGACTTTGTTTAACCTGAGCAGGCTCCTCACCGTGCCCTGACTATCCCTTCCCAGGTACAAAAGGGAGGCAGTGGGGGCTGCTCTCCTTGGAACTTTGTCGCTTCTAACCCTGAAACCTTCCCAAGTTGGCACACAGAGCCTCTGGTGTGTAGTCCTCCGTTAAGGTCCAGTGCTCATTCCCCACCTGGCCCACTTCAGGGAGATAATTCAACCAATGAGCAAAGGAATTCTGTATTCTACCTAAGAGTCTTTTACAAACCTGAGCAGATGAGAGGGACTATTCAAATGAAACTCTCAAAGCTTCTAAAGGATTTGCTGTGCCTTCTCTGGAGTAAGTCAGCATGACTTGCCCATTTTAGAGATGAGAAAACTTAGACTTGGAAAATTTGAGTACATTGCCCAAGATATTAATAACCTAGTCAGGCTGTGAACCTAAGTTTCAAATATAAACATAGCCAGCATGGTCTTCAGCAGCAGCAGGTGCTCAGAATGTGTTAGCTTGCTTGCTTCCAGCTCTCCACTTCACCCCTGTCCCTCATTCTGGAAAGGGGACATCTATTGCCATTTCCTGGAGTGAAAGCAGCTGCTCTCTCTACATCCGTGCCTGCATCCCTAAGATGTGCTGTAAGTGGGCCCTTTAAGGAATTAATAAGCTCACATATGGTGCAGGGTAGACTGGGAGCCTGGACTAAGAAGTCATAAAAGATCTTTAAGAGAACTTTATGGGAGTGAGCCCTCTGGCAGGGCGAGCAGTGGGGTAGAAGGTGGGGTTGAGAGTTGAGTTGCCCCAAGAGGTGGGAAGTCAGCTCTGATGGAGGAACAGTTGCTCAGTAAAGATCACATCTGCCCCAGGACCATACTGATGCCAGAGCCAGGCTGGGCCCCAAGACTGGGGCTCTGACCCTAACTCTCCATAAGACCGAGGGCCAGTTGCTTCTCTTATGACGTTTATCTGTGCACTAAAGAATCAGCATGTAAGAAAGTGCTGTAAAAATTAAAACAAGAAGGGGAACTGGGTGGGAAAGAAGGAAGAAAGGATTGGTTCAGATAGACCACTGACCGCGCACATGCAATAGGCGTGCAGATGCTGTTTCTGCAAACAAGGAGGTTCTTTCCTCTCTTCTCTGCCTGGAAAGATCATGTTCTATTGTCAGGTCTCAGGCCACATCACCTCCTCTAGGAAGTCTTCCCTGACTCCCTCTCACCTCCACCCACCCTCAGACACAGGCACTCACACCTCAGTTTTTACAGCACTGTATAAACCCCAAGGACAGCATTTGTCACGTTGTGTTTTTATTGTAGTAGAACTAGTAGGATAAAGCGGCTATGTAAGGAACCCTTATTGTTTTGGCCAGACATGGTGTTACAGTCTTTTCACAGGTTATATCATTTCGATTTCGTTCCCATGCCATAAATTAGGTATTATCTTCACAACTTTAAAAATGAGGAAACTAAGCCCCCCGCCGAGGTCAAGGAATCTTCCTACAGTGTAACCTGGGGCAGGGGACAGTGCCTGTATTTGGAGCAGGATCTAATTCTGTTAAACTTCCAGACTGCTCACCCTGAACAAACAAGTAAGAATAAGTGATGACTGAAATAATGAATGAATGTGACCATTGAGTGGAAAGGGCTTAAGTGTGAAGTGTGGCTTTAAATGAGCATTTTATTTTATTTTGCCACCAGCCCAGAACACCTCCTCTCAGGGACGAAAACAGGCCTTAAGCATCATGTAATTTAACCATGGGGAAATGAAGTCCCCCAACCCCCGGGCGAGCAAAGGGCTGGCCCAGGTCATCGAACTGCCTTTGGCACTTGCCCAACAGTATTTCCCAACTTTTGCTGGGCAACCTTTTCCAAACCCTCCTACCCACAGCTCTGCGTTGGTGAGGGGCCTGTTTTTCTTCCTTGCAGCAGAAGCCTTTCTGTGCCTGTCCTTAGAGACAGAAGGAGCACCGCCAAACTTCTTTATTTCTTGGTTGCATTCTCCCAATTAAGCAAAGAAGCCAACCGAAGACTCCTTGAGTCAAACTAATTGCATCTTAGCAAGCTCCGTGCTGCCAGCTTTAGCCCAGAGTCGGATTTTATAGGCCACTTAGCCCCACATCCAGGGTTTATGGTGGAAACCCTGACAAAGCTGCACTGATAAGGCTGCAGAGGAGTCATGAGACCAGAAAACCTAGTAATTTTCCAGAGTCGAAACCCAGCCTCCACGCCGAGGGTCCCTCAGCAGCCAGAACTCTGAAATGTCGGCCTAGAAGACCCTGTCAGAGAGCTGTTGGTTTCCCCTTCAATTCACTCGGGAAACTCAGTATGATACCTTGCTTGGATTCTTAATGACAAGTTTCTCCTTCAGCATCACCTGGTATGCAATTAGTTTTCCCATTCTTTGGTCTGCCCAATCATTCATTCATTTGTTCAATCATTCATCCAATTCTGAGCTCCTATGCCAGGCTTGCACTGGGCCCTAAAGAGAAGTACTACTAGGATAATTAATTTGAAACTCTATTCTGTTCGGGTGCAGTTTGTGCACCACACAACTATAGGCGGCCCCCTTCACATGGGCTATGATCACATCAAGTATCGTCCAGTCGATAATCGTGGGACAGGGAGGAACAAAAATGAAACAGAAAAGAAAAAATATCACATATTCAGTCTATTCTACAAAGAAGGACATTCAAAAAAAAAAAAAAGGAAAAAAGGTAGCTAGGTTATATAGCAATTCCCCAGCTCTTAGAGCAATTTCCAATTTGTCTTCCTAATATAGAAAAGAATATATATATATATATATATATATATATATATATATATATATATATATATATAGCAACATATCATTTTTCTAGTTAAAAACAGAGGTTTTCAACCTTGGCATTATTGATGTTTTTGGCTGGATAATTCTTTGTTGTGTGAGGCTATCTTAGTCTTCGTAGAATATTTAGCAGCATAACTGGACTCTACCCACAAGATGCCAATAGAGACACCCTCGTCACCATTGTAACGACTGAAAATGTCCCCAGATATCACCAAATGTCAGGTTTGGGGGAAGAATGTAAGGGAGCAAATTGTTCCCAGTTGAGAGCCACTGGTTTAAAATACACTCTTCTTCTCCCTATTTCCTCTCCATTACCTTCCATTGCCCGCTAAATGAAGTCCAGGAAATGTAGACTTCATTCAAGACCCTTGAGGTCTGACCCCAGCTTACCTGTCCAGCCCCATCACACACCATTCCTCCATGCACTCTTCCCTGCATTAGCCCCACCCCCATCCTGCCTGGTTTACTCTCCTTGTCGTTAGCTTGGATCCCCTAATTTGTGAAGCCTGTGCTGACCCATTCCCTCCCCCTGAGCAGGTGGATTCACCCCTCCATGGGATCCTGGGCACCCAAGCACCTCTCTTATCACAACACTTAGGTTTGTGAGTTCTAATGAAAATATGTTTGTGAAAATATATTTGGGGGCAGTAACTAGTATATATCCCCAGCGCTTAAAAGTCCTGGCTCAGAGAGATTTATCTATCAATTGCTCTCTCATATTCAATTTCAATGAAGAATTCAAAAGCAAAATAAAGAAAACCCCACACCCTCCACCAGCATGCCCTACAGGATTATTTGGAACTTTTGGCCAGAAAGTTAGTGCTGTCTGATCTTGGACAAGTCAGTTTATCTCGCTAATCTGCCTTAATTTCCTTACATGTAAAATGGAAGTCTCTCACAGTTATTTAGAGGCACAACTGAGTCATTGCCTGACAGCTCTTAGTCAACTGTCATTAACTGTATGAATTTGAAGAGTTATTACTACTTAGTAATAACCTCCACGAAGACATAAATGTTGACCTGAAATAAATATATTTATAGGATCCCTCTTTCCTTATATGAAGGCTTGGCCATATCCTAGATGTGAAGGGTATTTTGTTTGTTTAGGGTTCCCCCCACCCCTCCCACAAACAAGTCTTTCCATTTGAGCATTTCTACCCTACCTAGAATCTTAGTATTTCAATTCAGGAATATTTTATTTCTTCCTAGATGAGGTTCAAAGAGTCCCTCTGATTTCTTCGTAATAGGCCACCCCTATAACTGGAGGATCTTTTTCTAATAGACATGCAGCCTGTAGAATCTTGAGTTTTAAGAATTGTACACAGTGGTAATAATTAGTACAGAAAGCTTTAGAAGAGGAGCCGCTTCTAAAATGTAGTATTCATTTCAAAGACAAAAAATAATTCCATTATGTTTAAGGAAGTGGAGTTGAAAGAAATCTCTTAAAGATCCAAGATGGCAGGATAGATAAACACTATGCCTGTGTCCTTCCATGAACACATTAAAATTACAATTAAATTATAGAACAATCAATCTGAAGAACCATCTGAAGTCTAGCCCAACATAAGTCCTATAACTAAAAATATAAAGAAGAAGCCACATCGAGACCGGTAGGAGGGGTAGAGAGATAGGACGGGCCCCCAACCTCTGTGTGGCAGTGAGAATAAGGAGGGATATCTTGGCCATGGAGATTATCCCTAGAAGAGGGAGGGACCCCAGCCCCCCACACCAGGCATCCCAGCCTGGAGTACTGGTGCTGGGAAGAGAAGCCCCCACAACTTCTGGCTGTGAAAAACAATGGGGTTTCCAATAATTCAGGTGGGACAGAAGGCAGCAGGAAACCCAGACGACCTCTAAATGGCCTGTGCATAGACTCACTCACTCACAAGCACTCATCTTGGGCTCTGAAGGAGAGACAGTAACTCGGGGACCTCAGAGACATACATATTGTACAGACTAAGGTGTGTGATTGCAGGTGGGGAACTGGAGGACAGTCAGCATTTTCCCAGTGAGAGGTCCTCCTTCCATGCAGCCAGCAGGTGGGCGCCATCTTGCCTGTGTTGAGCCTGCCTCCTATGGGCCAAATCTGAATCTGATTGGCCTGGTGAACTCTACTGCTCTGCCCTGCTGACTCAGCTGGGACCCCACCCCACCCAACTCCCCCAATGCCAGAGGCACTTTCTCATGAGCAGCCAGCCCTACCTACATTGCACCCTTTCTTGGAAAACTATTGGAGTCCGGTAGGACCCAGGTGGGCGGCGATTGGCCTCCATGTGCTCTGAGACATTTACTGAGTCATTCCAGGCTCAGCATTGGCACCAAAGCAGAATCTACATTAACCTGGTGACCACAACACTTCCACTCTAGTTAATCCCTGAAACCCTGCCTCACCCAACTTGCATAATGCATGAGGCTTTATCTGCAGCTGAAACTTAAGGGAGGCTGCAGGATACAGCAAGCCACCAGGTGTTCTGGCTTTTTGCACGGAGTTACCCTAGGCCTTACACTGGTGGCACCCAACCTTAGTTCACAGCAAGGCCTCTCCCACGCACCTCCAGGTTTAGCACAGACAGTGAACAACTGCCACTTTATAGCTCCTACCAGGTAGTCCCTGGCCAGTCACAAGCAATGGGTGACTTGGGCCTGCACCAGAGCCCCTCCCAAGTGGCCCCAGAACCAACATACTTGGAAGTCGGCTTCAGACAACAACAGAACACCACCCAATTACCTCCACAAGTGGCACACAAAAGGTGGTCTCAACAGAGCTCACTGGTATGAATCCCACTCAGTGAGGTAAGCCTCCCACACAGCAGCCCATAAGCTATGGATGTGGTGAAACCCCACCCACTAATGTGCCAATAACAATCAAGGCTCAACTATAACAGGAAGGCACAGAGAACCCGCACAAGGGACACTCCTGGAGTATAAGGGACATAGTCGATAATATTGTATCAGATGGGTGCTAGATTTGTTGAGTGATAGAAGGGAAGGGGTTGGGGGTAGGGTGAAAAAGGTGAAGGGATTAAGAAATACAAGTTGGTAGTTACAAAATAGTCATGGTATGTAAAGTAAAGCATAGGGGATATAATCAATAATACAGTAATAACTATGCATAACGTCAGGTGAGCACTAGACCAGATAGGGTGATCACTTCTTAAATTATACAAATGTCGGACCACTATGCTGCACACCTGAAATTAATTAAAATAACATTGAATGTCAACTGTAATTGAAAAATTTGAAAAGGGGGAGGCAAGGTGAAGGGCAATTAAACAAGGGAAATTATATAAAATAAAACACTTCAAATCCTCAAAACAATGAAAATAGAATTAAAGATGAAAGTTTTATAGGAATAAAAACACTAAAAATATAAAATGCAGGCTTGAAAGAGTTACAATAACTCTATATACAAGATATAAAAAAAAAATAAAATCTTAACTTCTTCAGAACCTGAAAGATGATATTTTAAAATATTTGTGTAAGTATTTACTTTCCTAATCCTAAAAGTCCCATTTTCTCCCTTTACACTTTTCTTGTAAGTTAGAGATAGCCTGAATGATCAAATAAAATGTATTGCTTCAATAAATAAATAAATGAATTTCAAATAGTAAAGTAAACATGCAAGAAGTCCCTACATGAAAAGTACAATGTGAGCCAACTAGCCATTCCAGGCTCAGAAACATAAATTTTCTGCAGTTAAAACAGTGTGGTAGTTGTGATTAAATAGGCCTATGAAAAAGGACAGAAAATTCAAACACAGACCTAATTGCATTTAGATCTATCAAATGGAATTCATTAACAGTTTATGAAGATACCATAAAATTCACCATTTAAGGTTTACAATTCAATGATTTATGGTACACGAAGTTTGGGTAATTCAGTTTGCAAACTCATCCTAGAAAAAGTGCTACATACGTGATTGCTGAATATCACTATGGTCACCTTCAAAGTACTACCCTTGGGAAGCTATGCACTGATGCCAGCGCCTAGTCCACCCTTCAAAACAATTTTGGAACTCTTTTTCTGGACTGGCCATCAGAGCTGTCGTTTTATTAATCTTGATGTCCTGAAAGTCACCAAAATGTCTTCCTTTCAATATTTCCTTTATTTTTGGGTAAAGAAAGAAGTCACTGGTGGCCAGATCAGATGAGAAAGGAGGGTGTTCCAATACAGTTACTGGTCTACTGGCTAAAAACTCCCTCACAGACAGTGTCATGTGAGCTGGTGCATTGTCGTGATGCAAGAGCCATGAATTGTTGGCGAAAAGTTCAGGTCGTTTAACTTTTTCATGCAGCTTTTTCAGCATTTCCAAATAGTCAACATGGTTAACTGTTTGTCCAGTTGGTACAAATTCATAATGAATAATCCCTCTGATATCAAAAAAGGTTAGCAACAGCCTTGCAACAAGCTCGCGAACTGAATTGTCTGTCATATCTAGTACTAAAAGTCATTGGAAAGCTTTTGCAGCCCCATACCAAGGACTCATATGCCTCAAACTAAAGGTCATCCACCACAGTGACCAGTGAAGGGCCAGCTGAAGTCTAAACGCATTGGAACAGAATAGTAAAAGGAAGCCACAACCACCAATTATGCAGAAACGAGAACCAGAGCCTCTATCTGTATTTCCTTCCTCACCTTGTTGAGTATTTATATATTTTATTAAAGTTTCCTCTTTTTTCCTCTCCATTTTCCCCACGTGGGAAATAGTAACAGGGAACTTAACGATTTAATCCATAGGTTTCAGAAAGAACTAAAGGCACAGTCTCGATGTAGTACGGATTTTGTTTTCATTCCTCTGGGGAGGGGCTAACTACATTTTCAGTTATAAAAAGGACGTGTGTGTGTGTGTGTGTGTGTGTGTGTGTGTGTGTGTGTGTGTGTGTGTAAAAACAAGGGCTTGCCATGAGGGGATATCTGTTAGTTCTTATCGGCTGCCCAGCAATGGCTCTTCCAGTTCGAAGGAGAAAAGAGCCTACCCTCACAATGGAAGCCAAAGTGGGTAAGGGGAAATCCTCCCTCCTTCCTGACCCTAGCGTGCAGCAGCAGCAGATTCCCAGATGAATGAGGATTAGGGTTATTTTGCAATCGCTGCTCTGTACAGCATTAGTGGTGAAGGTAATGCCGGACAGCGCAACCTGGGCATGTTCCAAAAGATAAATGTTTGCTTTTTCACTATTTGTCTCTCGCACAGTCTGGGAGTTTCTTGGTTCATGTCTATCTTCCAAGCCTGGGCCTCTAGTGTTTGCTGATTCTGGAGTCGCCAACACCCTCTAGTGAGGGTGTCAGGGTTGATTTTCATTGCTTACAGGTAATAACTTATGCTGATAGTAGATTGGCTCTCGGTACATGGCTGAGCAGGTTTACTTCACAGGTCCTAGATCAAGCAGATGATGACATTTTAACTGGTGTGAGTTGGTGTGAAGTTCCAGCCATGGTGTCTAGAGGCTATTTCCTTCATATGCACACAAGACCTGTATATCGTTATCACAGCCCTATGAAGTCAATATTATTCATATGTCCATTGTACAGATGATAAAACTGTTGCACAGAGGAGTTCAGTAACCTTCCCAAATCACACAGCTCCGATGTAGAGGACTAGGAGCTCAAATGTAGGTGTGTAGCTAAGAGCGTGAGCTTCAGATAAGACCTCAGTGAGGGGTTCCATTATCTGCACATTTTCTAAAATCTTATCTGAGCTACACTTTCCTTCCTCTTGGAAGAATACCTTCTCCAAGCAACAGGTTTAATGGGAACCAAAGGATACTGACCGTATCCACCAGATCAGTGGAGAATAAGACACCCTTCATCCAACCATGTCTACGTTCACTGTGTTCATAAATATCATATTGTTTCCCAGTATTCACCCCAAAAAATATGAGCTGCCATCTCCACCTAGACTCTCCACCCCCAAAGCCAAGCATTCTATCCCACCACCCCCTGTCCCCAGCAAGACAAATGGGGTGATCTGTTCACAACATCCTCAGGAAGCCTTGGGGGTGGGAGAATCTGAGTGAGATGAGAAGACAGGTCAAGCTTCCACTTCCATTGAGTGACCAAGGTTGGGACATGGGAAAGCCACTAGGCCTGGCCTGAAAATGACATTTGCCTGACCCCTAATTTTAAGGAAACCCACCCATGGTTTCATAGCCCAGAGTTCTCTGTGATCCTCAAGGCTTCCTTTACCCTTGGCCCAAAAACACTCCAAGGGAAGAAATTCAAAGTTGCTGTCTTATTTTAAATCTCACAGCCTCAGGACTTTCTGCCCACCCATGTGAAATCACCAGACCTGGGACGTATTTGGCGATTTCCAAGGCGTCCTTGCCTTATTGGATGTTGCCTCTCAGGGTTCTTGCTAAATCAGCTTACTTAGCCAGGGAGCCAGATTTCATCCAAATCCTACTTATCCTTTGGGATTTCCCCTGAGGCGTTGCATCTCCAGGAAGACTTCCTCAGGCTGGTTGCATTCCCCATAGCATTTTACCCTTCCTCTAGCAGAGCACAGGTACATCTAAGAATCTGCCTTGAGTGCCTACAGTCTTTGGCGCCACTGTTTCCTAAGCAGGAGTGAATTTGCCATTTGGCAATGTCTGGAGACATTTTTGGTTGGCCCAACTGGGAGGAGTGCTACTGGCATCTAGTGGGTAGAGGCCAAGGATGCCACTAAATGTTCTACAGTGCACAGGACAACTCCCCACAACAAAGAATTATCTGGCCTGACATGTCAGTAACAGGTCTGACTTCACGGGCAAGCAACCTGTGCAGGCAGCAGGGCCCAGTGCTCAAAAGGGACTCATACTCGGTTTAATGTTCTGCAGTTGTCATGTTGAAGTTCTTAGTAACTTTTGAACAAAGGGACTCTGTATTTTCATTTTGCACTAGGACATGCAAATTATGCAGCCAGTCATGGTCAATTGCATGGATGTTGAGAAACCCTGTTCTGCAATACAGATGTAGAAATAAAGATGTCATTCCTGCCTACGAAGAGTCATAATCCAGCAGGAGAAGGGATTGTGTGCTTCCTTGTCTGTATGCTATGATAGGGGAAGCCTGGAGAAGGAAGCGCCCGCCCCAGCTTGAAGGGTCAGAGAAGGCAAAGTCTCACTTCACCTAATGTCTGAGGGATGAGTAGGAAATAACCACATGGACGGGAGAAGAAGAAAAGGAGCCACATAAAGAACATTTTCAAAGGCATCAGGCTCTGAGAAGGTGGGGGTTGTGTCAGGGACATGAGGCAGAGTGTGAGGCGAGATTATAGTGTGTGATGAGGTGGAGAAGTGAGAGATGAAGCTGAAAGGCTAGAAGGAGCCAGGTCTCAATTACCTTAAGGAGCTCTTGAGGGATTTAAAGTAAAGTAGTGACATGATTAGATATAGTGTTAGAAAGACAGAGATGACTGCTTCCATCTCTACCCCTCATTCAGCACTGTCCCCTATCTTTTCTTCACTTCCTTAGACAGGGACACCAGTGGTCTAGCAAATAGATGGGGGAGTGAGATATGGAACAGGGAGACAAGTTAAGGGGTAATAGTGATAAAAGAAATGAGAAAGAATGTAAGCTGAATGAAGAAGGTCAGTAGCAATACAGTAGGGGGGAGAGATAAACGCAAGAGATGATCTGGTAGAATAAGGCAAAATAGAGTCAAAATGGATTTGGAGCAAACAGAAAACAACCCATACACATAGATACTATTATTATCACCATTTTTCAAATAAGAAAAGTGAGGCAGGGAAGTTAGATTTGCTCAACATCTTCCAAGCACTTAATAATACTTCCTGGAACTCACCTCCATGGAGCAAGTCTGTTTATTGTAATAGGCAAGTAAACAGCATGGTAAGTCCCAGGAAGCAAGTATTACATTCTGTGAGAGCACATGGCTGAGGAACTGACCAATGGCTACGAAAGGAGAAGTTGTCAGTCAAACTTTTCAGAAAAGGTGACTCCTGAGCAGTCTTGAATGAACGTGAATCAACAGAGGGCTTACACTCAATTCATCCCTGTACTGTTGCACATGGCTAACACACCAGCTAGGAAGGGGGAAATACATTCCTGGAAAATCTTGATTGAGTACCCCTCTCTTTCTGCACCAGGCTATGAATGCTTGAGGCATTCCAGACACTCTATCTCATCCATCTTTGCATCCCTGGAGACAACTTGAGACAAATGAATGCCATTATAATTTTATAGGAGGCAGTATTGGGTAATATAAGATTTCAGACTAAGTCAGACCAACCTGTGGTTGTATCCGGAGTCTGCTACTAGCACAGCAATTGTCGGCAGGTTGTGTAATCGCTCCAAGTCCCCTTTTCTAAATCTATACCAGGGGTGTGTCCTGCTGGTAGAACCCACTTCATTGCAGTGTTGTGAGCATTAACTGAGAAAAGGCATTTAAAGACCTTTGCAACAAGTGCTTGATAAATTAGTATGATTGTCATGATTATAGAATTATGGTTATAATATGGTTTTACTTATTAGCCGTTATTAAAATTTAATAGAAATTCTAATAGAAGGAAGTAGCTGCCTGAGGAGCTCATGGAGGACTCCCCAGAAGAGGGGTTTTTTTGAACTGAATCTTGAAGTGCTCCAGGCAGAGGACGGGAAGACGTCCAGGCGATAGGACAGCATGGGCAAGGGCATAGAGGCATGAAACAGCTTAGCTGTAGGGGACGCGGTCCATACTCGTATTACAGTATGATTGGGGTATATGGTGTATGGGGAGAGAAAATAGAGGAAATAGCACAAGAGAGGATACGGAAACAGACAAGGGTCTTGCCACAACTCTACCCCATTTTTAAAACCCAACTCAAGCCCCGTCTTCTTCAAAAAGCCTTTCGTGAGCATCTTACCCCACAGTGACCCCGACCTCCTCTGAACCTTGATAATCCCCTGATTTTGAGCCATACAAGTCAGTGTCTAATTTTTTTTAAGATAGTATTATTCTCAAGATTATTTTGTGCGATATTTTTCCCTGTCTTTCTAATTCTCTTGTATTACCCCGACAAACAGTACCCAATAAATCTTTAAGAGACCTTTGTTGATTGGTTGATAACTCTTGCTTGCTGGGAGTCTTTTCTCTGGGCTAAGTAAAAACTTTTTCCCCTCTCAGCCTATGGTGAATGATAGAGTCTCACCAGAGCATTTGAAAGTGGCCCTTGCAGCTCCCTGTGGCCAAGCTTGGGACCTGGGCCTGGCTGGTTTCATCTCTACCCCTCATTCAGCACCGTCCCCTATCTTTTCTTCTTTAGACAGGGACACCAATGGCCAGTCACCTCACCAGGCCCACACATAATAGACGCCATGAACAGTAGCCAGTATTATACTTATTAGCAAGAGCTTCACACTTAGGTCCTCAGACATCAATCAATCTCGTTTCTACAAAAAAGCATTTTCTGACTTCTATCATTTCTAATCACCGTAATGGATGTGTGTTAAAGCTGTAGGTTCTATTTCCTTTGGAGATTTGCAAAAAATAGAAGAATGTCCTCTGCTGGGAATTGGTTTCTGAATGGCCTGGCCAAAAGACTGGTGCAGGGCAGTCAGAATGGTGCTCTCTCCCAGTCATTTTTACAGTTTCCCAGCAAGCGATCCTCCATGGACCATAATTTTAATAGGGTTCATATAAGACTTCAAGTCAATTAAACGACCTAGGGCCTGGAGGGGAAGCTAGCTTCTTCAGCTGAAAATAGGTCCCCCGCATCCAAAGTTCAAGTGCCTTCCTTAAATACGTACTACAGTCAGATGAGAAGCCATACAACAGTTTTTCCCCAGAAAAGCACCAATATTGGAAAAGAACAGGCTGGAATTAGAACAGTTCACTATTTACAAAATCCCCTGACACTGGGTAGCTGGTTACTGAAGGCTGACACTTTCTGGGAAGCGCGAGTTCAAAATAGATGACTATAAATTTTGTGAATAGAATGAAAGAAATCATTCACTTACTCATTCATATATTCATAAGTATAACAGATTCTGATAGAAATGTTATGATTTTTCCATTCATAAAACAACAGTCCAAAATATAGTCAACTTGGTTTAACCTGGAATGCTCAGGTTTCTGGTTAGTGATCCACTTCAGGAAGCCACCTCCAGTCCCCTGTGTAGAGTTCATGCCCCCTCCCCTATGATCTAATCACAGCACTTAGCATCTTGTACTTCAATCACCTATTTTCATGTCTGTATTGCTGACCAGGCAGCAAGCTCTATGAGCTCTGTTTAGTTCATCACTGTAGCCCTAGCACCTGTACAGTGCCTTGGACATAGCAGTTGTTGAATCAGTATTTGCCAAATGGTTAAATGAAAGAGTTCTGGAGTGAGTACTCATTCATGTGTTTGTTTATTCATGCAGTTATTCAATCTCTAACAATACCTGGAAAGAAAATATATCTGGGGACTTTATAAAGAAAACAAAAATAATAAACTAAGAATGACTGATCTCACACATTGGACTGAGCACTGGCGCCGCCCAGCTGAATGGGTCACAGACAGACCAGTGAATGAGTAGGTTCCAGGGCATGAGTGATTGAAAACTAGATTAATGGATAGAGGAGTAAACAAACAAACTACAAAGACTTGCAACAGAATTCCAAGGCTAATTTTCAGCCTCAGACAGGTGTGGCTGAGGGAATTATGTCATGCTATCTTAGTTTACATTCTCTCTCTCTCTCTCTCTCTCTCTCTCTCTCTCTCTCTCTCTCTCTCTCTCTCTCTCTCTTCATTTTCTTGGGATTAAACTGTCTTCACCAAGAAAATGTCACCTCCATCCACTGCAATCTACTTGCCACCCATAAATTTAGCTCTATCTGCTCTCCATCTTGAATCTTCAGCCTCTTCCTCTTTACTCACTGTGTTTTCATAAATGTGGTCAAGATTCTCTTAAGTCTAAAACCCACCACTTGGTTCCATATTCCTAGGGAGTTACTTCCTAAACTCTTTTCCTTCACACACAAGATTCCTATAATAGCATCGTCACTCCCTGTCTTTGCTTATTCACCTCTTAAACACTCCTCAAGCCACTAAATCTTGGCTTCTACACCCACCATGTCATTGAAACTGTGCTTACCCACGTTATTTGCTAAAACCAATAGATACATCTGAGTTCCTATCTTTCCTGACCTCTACAGGTTTTGCTACTGTTGACCAAACCTTCTTAAAGGTCTTCTCCACTGGGATCCAATGATGTTATTCTCATAGAGCTTTTCTCCCACCCTTTTAGACTCAGCTTTCCAATCTTGATCCTTAACTGCTGAGACCCCTAGAGGTTCTCCCTCCAACTCTCAGCTTATTCAGTTGGAGAAAGAATCTTCCAACACTATTCTAGCTGAATTCACTCAAATCCGTGTCCTTAAAGAGCATCTATATGCTTATGCCCCCAAATACCTGTCTCTCCAATCCAGAGCCTTCTCCTAAGCACTGAACCTGTGCTTGGAGCTGCCCGCTGTACTTCTTCACCTGGATGTGCCAGAAGCAGTTCAAGCTCAGCATGTTTAATACTGAATTGATCATCTTCCTTCCCCTCTCCTCCATAGTCGTGACTGGTGACTGTCACCTCCATTTGTTTAGGCATTCAAACCAGAAACCTGGGAATCTTCACTAGTTACCAAGATCTCTCAATTCCACTTCCTTAAAATCTTCACCTTTTACATTTCCTCCAGTTCTCTTCATCCCCATACCTGCTGCCACAACTCAGGCCACTAGGACCTGTTCCCTGGATTAATATAGCCTTTAAGCTGGTCTGATCTCCAGTTTTTCATTTGCTTCTTTGTGACCAAAATGCTATTTCTAAAGGTCAAAACAGACAATGCAAAGAATCTCTTCTCTCTCTCACCCTTGACTCACTGAAAGCCTTTCATGGACTCCTCTGAAGACCTCTGGGCAAGTCCACAGTCCTTAGCATGCCCTTCAAGGGCCCCCTTCCCTCTCCAGCCCCAACTCTAGCCTTCACTTCGCTTTTTCTGGGCCTGTGCCTATGCTGGCCCCACTGCCGAGAGTACATTGTTCTCTCCCTTTCTATACTAAGCAAACTTCAACTCATTTATTAAACCTAGCTCAACTTCAGAGAAGTCTTCCTTGACTCCCAGGCGGAGTGAAGGGCTCCCTATGTGTTCTTGTGATTTAACCCATGGTGTGCCAAAAACAATGAGCAACTTAAGGTTTTAACCTCAGCGTTCCCAGCTTAGTGCCTTGTACATGTGAGTCATTTAATATTTTTTTATGAATGAGTGAATGATTGACGGAAGGAAGGAACGAAGGAAAGAAGGAAGGAAGGAAGGAAGGGGAAAGGATGGGTAGCTGGGTGAATGAAATCATATGTAACTCTTAATTTCACTCCATATTGCATATCCATAATGCCCTCTAGTGACTAATGGATTCATTGTGCATTTGGAGGATCCCAGGCCAATTAGCAAACATGTATGGAGAACCTAATATGTGAAACGCCTAGCGCTGGGCACAGTCTAATAAAGCAATAACACATGTACCAAAGAATCAGCCTCCTCCGGTGCTATGTAAAGCAAACAGCCAGAAAAAGTAGCAATAACAAGAGTTTGGGAGTGAACAGACCAAAGTTCTGCCAGTACTAGCTAGACAAAATTTCTAGCCTCTCTAGGACTCAGTTTTCTCATCTTTAAAATCAGGGGTCATAATACCTACTTCTCAGGTTTGTTTGGAGGATTAAAAGAGAAAATGTTCATTCCAGGCATGTGTTAGGCTCCTACAGAGTAACCCCCCAACAAAAGCTACCTTCTTTCCTCTCCACCTGCCTCACTTCCTCATGAATCTGCAACTCCCCCGGCACATATTAAAGCAGAACTGAAATGAGGGAAGGCAGCTCCATCCATGCCTGGAGAGCTGGCACATCTTTAAAACCCTTGGTTTTAAAGGTTGGTGACTCCCAGGGAGCCCATGTTGTATCCAGGCAAGCGCTCCTGGAACCTGGACCCCATCTCTGCAGCACTGAGTTGGGTCTGTGTGTCCTGGAAGCATGCATTACTCCCCTTCTTAGTCGAACAGGATTATGAACCCCAGTGTTGGCTCGCAATGCCTTTTTATAGCCTCTGGAGATGACCGTGGCATTCTCTTCTTCCAAAGCCTTCAATTGCTACCCATAAGCTAAAGGACACAACTCCGATTCCTTACTTGACATGGGAAGTTCTCTGAGGCCTGGGCTTCCTCTCCCTCTGCACCCATCTGCACTCTCTACTCCCACCACACGGAGTCCTTATATAAACCATGGCCCCCAAACACTTTGTTCTCCAGCACCTCTGGGCCTTCTTCATGCTGTTTCCTCTGCCTGGAACACTCTGTGCCCAGTGCAGTGCCTGCCTGGCAAAGTCATCTCCATTTTCTGAGAATCAGCTGAACTATCAATGCCTTTGAGCAGCTTTCCAAGTCTGGGCCAGCTACCCTTCCTCGGTGCTCCCACAGCCCGTACCACACACCCCATTGCCATTTCCTGGTTACCTTTCTATGCCTCCCTGAGCTTAACAAGAGCAGAAACCAGGTCTTACCCAACACTGAATCCTCCCACCCTCCTCCCACCCTCTCATGGTCCTATAAACCAACAGGTGCTCAATAAAGGCTACTGGACTGAACGGAACCACAAGACTCCAGGAAGTCACCTCTCAGCCTCTCCTGACTGCTGGTAGAGACATGTTTGCTTGACTCACATCTGAAGATGGTTTCTGTCATGCGCACTGGGTCACACCTGTCTAGCTGAACCCTCTTTTTGATTGCCCTGTGCTTACTTTGAGGCCACATATTCTGAGAAAGGCCGAATCAAAGCCAAAGGAAGCTGAGCCAGAGCAAAAGCCCAAATTAAAATCAAATTTGAGGAAATGCATAGCCTATTGTTAACCCCATTTTACATGGGGGAAAACTGAGTCACAGAACAGTCAAGTAACTTTCCCAAGGTCACAAAGCTAGTAAGTGACAGAGCTCTTGTGAAGGGCAAGGAGGGCCCACAATGAGATGCAGAAGAGATTCTTTCAGAAGCAGAAGGCATCGGGAAGAGGAGGAGGAGGAGGAGTACGAGGAATGGGGCTGGCGGGTAGCCTGACCATTCACCTACTCATTCATTCAATAAAAAGTGTTGTGGATCTGTGTCTGGCTCTGTTTTAGGCTCTGGAATTACAGTGGTGAACAAACAGGTTCAGTCCCTGACCTTATGGTGCTCGTTGTGCAGTAGAGGAATTAGGCAAATAATCAGACCAATACATAAATGAGTAAACCTGATGGAAAGTGCTAGAAGGGAACTGTGCATAACATCATGAACCTGAGTAGAAAGGGGTATCTAATAAATATCGGGGCTCAGGAAATGACCATCGTGATGAGACAAGAAAGATGACTAAACCAAATGAAGGATGGAAGGGAGAGAGACTTCCAAGCAGAGGCAGAAGCATGTGCAAAGTGCCTGAGGCAGAAGGAGTTTGGGTGCTCAGGGAGCTAGAAGAAGGGCAAAGTGGCGGAGGGACAAGAAATGAGGCTGGGGAGGGAGATGCAAGCCTGACCATTCAGGACTTTGGTGCCGAGTGTGTGGAAAAAAAGAGAATAAAGGGAGACTGGAAAGGGAGGTCACAAGCAGGTCTTAAATGCCACACGTAACAGTTGCTGCTTCATCTGTGACATACATGATGTCATAGAGGACAGGGTCTTGGCCACGTCACTCTCGAGATTAAAAATAAAATCAACCGAAAGGGTAGGTGTGGTGGGCATGGGGACATTTGAAATGTTCAAGAGAGCAAACTAACCAGCCAAATTGTCAACCTGGAAAGAGTTAACCCCTTCCTGCCCTTGATATCTTCATCACTCTAAACCCTCTGCAAAATAATAAGCTATCATTTATCAGCGTTCTGCAAGGTAGCATTTAAAACTGAGGCAGGGCAATAAATCAGGCACATATAATTTGAGCCCTGAAGTATAGTAATTCTTCTTTTAATGCAACATCTGGTATAGATAATACAATTTGCAGGAGGAGGGAGCAATGGATGCTATGCAGGGCCCTCATTATTGTGCAAGCAGCGCTTGAAGCCCAACTTCCCTCCCATCCTTTCCAGCAACACCGCAGACTTAAAAAGGAGCTTTATTATTATTCCCTTGGCTGGCCAAAAGGGAAATCGAGTTAATTATAGACTTGTTTCCCAGTTATTAATTAAACCCCAGCTAAACATAAAAACACAGGGGAAGTGCCATTTCCCGCTCCATGCTTCCAGCCTCTCAGAGCTGAGGAGTTGACGTTCGTGCCTTTGCAAGTCCACTCTGTGTCCTGTTTCCTCTGCGGATTTTCTCAGGAGGGCCCCAGGGCCTTTGCCCCGAGTGCAAACAAAACCTTATTTTTAGCTGGGAAGGAACACAAAATTGAAATCTCTGAAACAGCAGGGAGACAATAGGCGGAAGCTTGCAGACACTGACTGGTCTTGATACCAGGGCTCTGGGGGCTGCCACACTCTCCTGCGCCCTGCAACCTCCCAGGCTCTCCAGCTTTCCTAGTCCTCAGTGGGATGTCCCCACATAGGCTGCACACTTACTGTGAAGCAGCTCTACATAGTGACTCAAGGACAGGCAAGCTGTGTGGCATGTGACCGGAGCTCTGAACTTGCTCCGACTTACTAGCTCCATGGTAACGAACGAGTGCCTTCACTTCTCTGTGTTTCAGTTACCCCTCTCTAAATGGACACACTAACAGTGCCCCCTCCTCATTATGTTGTGAATCTTAAACAAGACAAGACTTGTCCAGGACTCAGCAGGTGCCCAGCACAGGGTTGCTAATGGGTATTAGGTTCCTTTCCCTCACTCTTCCAGGATGACAGACTTCATGTCTGTATCTCCCACATTAGTATCAAATTCTAGAAGGTGCACATGTGACCTTGGCACATCTCATAACCTTTCTAAGTTTGTATTTTCTCGTCTTTTAAAATGAGAGCAAAACCAGTGCCTACCAGGGAGGGTCATTGGGAGAACTGAATTAGATAATAATGCCTGGCTCTGATCAGATGCTTCATATATGTTTGTGACTAAATTATCTAAAAACAATCCTCAGAACAATTAAAGGAGAGATTATCAAGCCAGTATGTGTGGCATGAAAAAAGAGGAGACAGATGAATCAAAGGGGATCACACCAAACTAGCCTCATTTTCTACTGGAGTTGCAAGGCTCAATTACCAGATCAAGAACATTCCATAGATGTTGTATGATTATACAAAGGCATCATGAGAGAATTTGCCAGATTCCTTGGCAACATCTAGCTACTCTATCAACCTAGCCTCCCCCGTGGGCATTTTCTCTGCTTGTCCGTAGAGAGCTGTGGCTGTCATGTCTGACTTTCCTTACCCATGCTGTTCTTGGATGGAAAGAGCCCTCTGACCATCAGTGATTTCCTTCAAAACAAGATTTCTCAATGTTACTAGTCCCATGGATGAAGACAGAAAGCATTCTGGTAAAATTTGCAGATGAAATAAAACTTGAGGTACTAGTTCCTACGACTTCCAGACTCCAAGCTCAGTGCTCTTCACACTCGTCTGCACTGCCCAGACAAATCAACGACTGTGAGCCAACATCCAAACTAGAGCAGGTGTGGGCAGCCTGCCCTGGCATCAGCTTGGCAACTTGGGTTCTTCACTAGCATCCTTCGGATCATGTATTTCTCTCAGTTTTCATTGTTTTTAAGTGTATTGTTTCTACTTTCCACCCATCTCCTAGCAGCAATCCTTAGACCCAGAATTCAAGTCCTATTCTGCTAAAAATCCTCATAACATAGATACTGGAGATACAATGGTGAGTAAGACATACGAGATCGCTACAGGAGAGACAGATAGGAAACACATAATTGCACAAATCATTATGTAATTACGATTTTTACTAAGTGTCAGGAAGAGCACAAGTTGTTATGCCCATTTTCAAGGGAGAACTGAAGCCAGAGAGTTCGTGTGACAGATACAATGATGGAGCTATCACAGAAGGAAGGAAAAGAGAACGAGAGAATGGGGTGGTAGAAAAAACATTTGTGCATTGTGAAGTGCTATATATATGAATAGATGGTGACAATTGTCATTCCTATACTTGGGAATACCAAGCTTGAGATTTCATCAAAAAATTTAAAAATAGGTTACATCAGAGTTTGCAAACCCCTTTTTTTTTCCTAGCCCTCTGTGGGATGGGATAGGATAGGCATATTGGGAGAGCGTATCTCAAAGTAGATACCTACCTATATTCTATCGCCTGCCAAATAAAATTCTTCAATATCAACTGTACTAACTTGGAAAAATTATTCAACCTCTCAAACTGTTCACCTAGTCTGCAAGAAGTAGATGATAATATCTACCCCACAGGATTACAGTCAGCATTAAACGAAACAACATATATACAGCCTGACACATACTAAGTGCTTAGTAAATAGCAACAGTTTCCCTTCCTTCCCTTCCCTTCCCTTCTCTCTGGAGAGGTCTTCATTGCACAAGAAGATGAATCAGCATTCCAGAAGCCTGGCAGGAGGGTGCTGTCAGAGACATGCCCTGCCCTGTCAATATGTGGCTTTGGTCTTGTATTTCTTTTAAAAAGAAATATAACTGGCATGCCTCTCACTTCTAATTTCCCACTTGCCATTCATGCCTTACCAGTTGCATGTAGGGCAGAGTGCTTATGAGGGAAAGAAACTCTGTGTGTGTATGTGCGTGTGTGTGTGTGTGTTTGTGTGTGTGTGTGTATAGGTTTGTATGGGAAACGTCCGTGGTTTTTGTTTGCAGCTTTGAGAGCTCATAAATAGTTTAATTTAAAAAAAAAAACCTCCTCCCCTTTCTCTAATAATTGAGCAGTGATACATTTGCAGTTCTCCTTAGATAGAAAAGCTTGGGGAGGGCATTGGAGGTAGAACTTGACTGTTGCATGATGCCAAAGACTTAAAGATCCAAAGTATACAGACTTTCTACATATCCCAGGAATTCCACATGCAAAATTGATTGCAGAACTTCTCCTAAAGAAGCTTTACTTTCCCTGAGGAGCTGGCATGCTTCTTTGTGATGGTAAGAAAGACATGTCCCAATCCCTAGTCTGTGCCTAACTTTGTGCTAGGTGCTAGGTGTCTGGTGGTGGGATGAAGCTCACAGATGACCCTCTGTAGACCAGACATAGCAAGTTGGAACAGTTTGAAAATTGCAGAGCAAGAAGTAAACCCATTCACTGGGAAGTGTTGTTTATTACTAAGCAGCTACAATGTGTTAGGTGCTTTCACAGCACTGGGTCTTTCCTTTCATTGTGTACTTGGCCCTCACAATGATACTGAGGGGTAGGAGTTTTTAGACACATGATCAAAAGCTACTTCTGATCGTGTAATACATGTGTACTGGGGCCCAGAAACCATAAGTGCAAGAGCTAGAATTCAAATTCAGGTCTGACTCCAGAACCCATTCTTGTCTGGCCTGTCACACAGCCACCAAAGACCATGAGAAAGTGAGGCTGAAAACAAATAAAATTATTACAGTAGACAGAATAACTCAAAATTCACAACAAGGAGAGGGAAATACATTATTGGGCAAATAGCCCCTTGTTTTTCTTAAATTAGAACCTAATAAATAAATGATCACCATATCCTCAAGAAAAGGTTAGAATAAGGGCAGGATCCTCCACTGAAATAGTCAAGGAAGCATGTAATTGGTTTTAGAAATACTTATATCCAAAAAGATTAAATCAAGTTTTTGGCACATGAAAGGGTAAGCTTCAGTTATTGGAAAATTTACTTACGTGACACAGCTCATTTCCTGATGAAGCCAAATTAATGGGACATTACTGAACCTAATTCCTCAAGAAATAAATGACTCACTCTTCTCCTGCTGGGCTGCCTGGACCTCTCCATGTACTTGGCCTTTTGCCCTTTCTGAAAACCCAAGTGCTGAGATGGGAAACTCAGCTGGTAAGGACAAGGAAAAGAATCCATTTTTTTTTTTTGTTGTTGTTGTTGTTCTTTATCTCCTGGTTTTCCATTAATTAGGTCTTAAATGAAGTGGCATTTGAATAGCCTCCCACCAAATTTAGAGTTTACACCAAGTTATTTGGCCCTTTCTGAGGCAGCCTAGGGTGATGAAAATGGCTAGATGGGCAATGTCTGGAGAAGAACAAGAGTAGAGAAAGATAGCAAGGAAGTCAGGGAGTGGACGTCTCAGAATGGGTGCAGATCATGAGGCTGTTGGTGTCTGGGTGGATGTTCACAGGAAAACATGTTGTGCATAGCAAAGGCACACTCAATAACCAATAAGATGGTCAAGACGACCTATCACCTGGGTAGGTAGCTTCTTCCCCAGCCATCCTGGTGCTTGCTCCATGGGCTTATGAATAAAGTGGTAATAGTTGTAAGGGTAGAGGTTAGCAGTGCGACAGCCAGATTGACTTTGGTTAAAGAAATCTATGTTATGGAACCCAGGCACAAGTGTTCAACCCATAAACAGCAGAAACCATTGTTGAGCCTCAGGCATGGGGTCATTTCCAGAGAGAGCATTCAGCTCCCTGGTCTGATCATGTAGGGGGTAGTAATTTATCTGCACTGGAATTGAAACGACTTCCCTGTTCACAGTGTTCCTGACAACATCTCCATCTACAGACATAGGAACGCCTTATTCTCTATCATGGAATCCCACACAATGTTGCTTCTAACCAAGGGACCATTTTACAAAAAACAAGTAGGACGATGCTCTCACGACCATGGGTCTTATCATGAACGCCATCACTCAGAAGCAAACATCTAATGGATAGAACAGTGGAATGATCTAGCAAAGACTCAGTTATGATGCTTGTCAGATGGAGGTACTTGCCAGGTTGAGGTAACATGCCACAAGATGTAGTGTACGTTCTGAACTACAACATATTTGATGCCATTTTCCCATGGCTGGAATACTTGGGTGTGAGAACGAAGAAATGGGAAGCGCTTCTCTCACCATTAACTCTAAAGACCCATGCACAGAAATTTTTACTCCCATTGCTATGAATTTGGGCTCTGATAATTTAGAGGTGTTATTTCCCAAAGAAAGAATATTTCTACCAGGGGACACAACAGTGGTTCATTTAACTAGAAGTCAAGGCTGCCAACTGGCTGGTTTGTGCTCCTGCAATATGAACTAACATGGCTAGTGGTAAAAGTTAATGGAAGACCATAGCAACCCAATATGTTCAAATCTACTACAGGTTTAGACCCTCTAAGAATGAAAGTTAGGATCACATAATCAGGTAAACCCTAATGACCAACTGAGACACCAAATGAGGTAAAGGGAACACCAATTTTGCAGTGGAATAAGGAAACTCTTACTATAACCATGCCTTTGCAATCAGCTGCAAAAATGAGGAAGGTAGCAACGACGCAAGCAGTCATCTTTAGTATCTAATTCCTCTCCAGCATCTGAATAAAGCCTAGGTGATTTCATCTGGCTGGCAAAAACAAGATGCAAAGAACACTGGGAAAGAGACTTACTCGCTTTTCAGCTTTTCTAGTGGGAGACAACTCTGCTTTCTAATGAGATTGACAAGCTGGAGACGAAAGAAGAGGGTTAAAACTCTGGGCAGCCAAGAAAAATGACAAACATCTCCTACAAAGAAGTATATTAAACACCTGCCATGAATCAAGCAACATTTAAACTGAGATTGGAAGATGAGGTAGGTATGAGAAAAGTGACTAGAAGGGAAGTGGCATTCCATAGAGAACAACACGTGCAATGGCTCAGCACTGTCTTGAGAGCACCAATCATGTCATGGAAATGGGATGTAGACTGAGTGGGGAGACTATCACTGTCTACAGTGGAGAAGTTAGGCTTCTTGGCCAAGATCTCACAGCTTGATGTGTGGTAGGACTGCAACTCTGAGGCCAGGTCCAGTTCCACCGCCACAGGTCTCCACCCCACCCCAAGTCTCCCTCTTGCTCCTTGCTGGTGGGGAGTGAAACAGCCAATCGGAGGGCAAAGGACTGAATATCCTGGGCCTGGATCATCATACGTCTGAATAAGTAGTACTGAGCAATCCAGACTTGAAAGCTAAGGCTTGTCTCTGAGATGGGGGTGTGGGGTCCAAGAAGATCCCAGAGAGCTTACCAGAAGGAAGCGCTCAGTTCCACACAAGCAGGTCGTGCAAAATATTCAGTCCCACGCTTTAGATGCAAGCGAACCCTTGCCACATCTCTATACTAAATCCAAAACCAAAACTTTAATTTCCTTTGTGGGATTAAGGAGTGATCTGTGTGAGAAAAAAATATGCTACTGACCAAAGGGCAGGGGAAGAAAAGGCAGTCTAATTTGGTCATTGCTAAAGTAAAACTGGGGCGCACGGCCCACGGCTGCCTTCCCAGGAAGTCCTGTTAATGCGGACAATGGCCCAATTGTTCTCCCCTGCTGAAAGAAACCTTGCAGTCCCCACCCTGGGAGGCACTCACTGTCTTTTTCTATTGCTTTCCTTGAAACACAATTTATTGGAAATACTGCCAGATCTCCAGGGGGGAAACAAAAGGCTGGCAGTAAAATGAAACACCTAATTAACAGAGAGGACTGTTCCACTCTTGCCAGAGAACTTTCTGCAAGACTTCTGTCTCCTTGAAGAAAGTAGTTAGGGGTGGGAGCCCACGGAGCACTGACCACCTATTAGCGAGCAGACCACAGTGGCCAAAGGGAGCCCTGAGTAGTGGTTATAATAATTGACTTGGAGTCAGGCTGCCTGGGTTCAAGTCTGACTTTCGCCACTTAGGAAGTCAAGTGATATAACCTCCCTGCACCTACCGTGCTTCCCCGAAAATAAGCCCTAGCCAGACCATCAGCTCTAAATGTCTTTTGGAGCAAAAATTAATATAAGACCCAGTGTTATTATATTATATTATATCATATTATATTATATTATATTATATTATATTATATTATATTATACCCAGTCTTATATAAGACCCGGTCTTATATTAAAATAAGACCAGATCTTATATTAATTTGTGCTCCAAAAGACACATTAGAACTGATGGTCCAGCTAGGTCTTATTTTTGGGGAAACATGGTATGAAATAAGGATAATTATTGTGCTTCTTAAGGTTATTGTGAAAATCTAATGAGTTAATTAATCAAAGTGATTGGAAAACTATACCTAGTAAATATTAGATAAGTATTAGCTATTATTATATGTGAGGTGAGTCCGCTGTTACACACATCATCGCACTTTGTTCCTGCAACAACTCTGGACTAGGGATCTGTGGGGACAGAGTCCCAGAGAACAGTTTCCAGGCTCTCACCCTCACATGGAAAGGTGCTGGCTTAGGTAGTAGATGGCCATCAGCTATGACTAGTTGGCCGTCAGCTGTAACCAGTAAGCCATTGGCCACTAATATAACTGCCGTGGCTACGCTAGCAGCAAACGGGGGCTAGCAAGAAGATGGTGGCTGAGCTAGCAAGCGCGGATTGCAGTTAGCAAGTGGGGTCGGTTGGTTGGCAGAGAAGCGGACAGCAGGTTGTGGATCGTGTGGCTCCTGCTTCCCATGTCTCCAACCCAGCCGCTAGCGAGAATATAGTGCTATGACTCTGTAATCTATGGCTCCGTGGGTGTTCCTTTTTGGCCTCAACATGTCCTGCGTTCTTATGTGGGGAGCGGGAGCAGAGACCCCACATGACACCCTGCATGACAGGATCATTACACCCAACTCACAGGTGGTGAAATTGAGGAGAAGGAAAGTTAAGCAGTACTTGTCTAAGCTTACGCAGCTATTATATGGTAGAGCTAGGACTAACATGCATAGCTGTACAATTTTAAAGCCGAAGACATTTCTAGAATATCATGCTGCCCACTTCCCCTGTGACAGGGCTGTCTCATCACTGTCTCCCTTTACAGCCTCAAAAATGTCACCATTGTCCCTGCTGTATTAGGGCACAGAGTCCCCTGCCTCTGTACAAATATGGATGTGGCGAACACAGACCACAGGCGGTGGAGACGGCGGGGAGAGGGCCAGAGACAAGCAAACTATTGCAGACAGCAGCTGGCCTGTTATAATCAAAAGAGGAGATTAAAAGAGGGGTGGGCATGAGAAAAGGGTGAGGGAGAGAAAAGGGTGAAAGAGGGGAAAAAACAGCATTTATTTACATTTGTTTATACATTTGTATCCAGCCTTGATTTTAAGAGATTATACAGCAGGATAAAATTGAGTCTCACTTGGGGCAGAAAATTTCTAATGAGTCTCCTTGAAGTCTCACCCCAGCGACTTTTGCAACTTTCATTTATCATTTTTCAAAACAATATAAAGCCTTGGCAGACAGCCTGCTTCTTTCTCCAGCATCCCATCCCACCTGCCTTCTACAGAAAACCATAAAGTGGAGCATTTGGCAAAATGCTTCATACATAGTTGGTGTTCAACGTTGTAAGATGGCTCTAGGATCAGCAAGTCCCTCCCCACAGTTCCCAATGGACGTACTGAACTTCTAAAAGCAGCGGCACCCCTGGGATTTGAGAAAAGTGATTTGTACAACCCTTTCCCTTCCTTCCTCTCCCTACCCCCAGGAAGTCCTCTCCTCAGCCAAGATGGCCAAGACGGCAGGCTTGTTGCATTCGTGGGGGGGGGGGGGGGGTGTTTGTGTAGATATGAGTGCCTTCCTGCTGGGAAGCCGGCATATGAAGTCCCACTCCTAACCCCCCACGTCCCAAATTGAAACAAGCTGGTTGTAATTGTGAGCAAGCCCAGCTCACACCAGCTGGGCCCTGCTCCGAGCTTCAGAAAATGCTGTTTCATGTTCAGATGCAAATGACTATTTCCTCTCTAGAGCGTGTCGGACTGTGTTCCCATCTGAATGGGGAGCAGAGGGGAACAGAGGCTCTGGAAGAACATTTGGCCAGAGCTGTCAGGATGAATTATGCTGTCCTGAAACTTGCCCTGAATTCAGAGTGGTCCATGCTCCCCAGAAGGTGCGGAGACCAGGGGAAGGGAAATGTTCCCGAGTCTCCCCACAGCTCTTCCTGTACCCCATCCCAATGCCAGGCCTTGAGGACCGGGCACTCCTGGGCCCTGAACTAGTTCCCCTGCCTCCAGGAGTGCTCTCTCCAATCTACCCCAAGCACCTGTGGCTGGAGTGATGCAATCATTCAGTTATTCAATTATCAGTCACTGGACACCTAATTGTTCCAGATACTGTTATAGGCACAGGGGATGCAGCGGGAACCACATGGGGTTGTGGGGGGGGGGTTGCCCTCAGGAGGCTTATATTCAATGATCCTTCTCATGTCACTCCTCTACACTCCAAAGTCCTCAGTGGCTCCCTGTGGCCAGTTAAATACAAATTCGACTCCTTAATGCAGACTAGGCCCTCCAAATGTGCTTGTCAGTCTTAAGTTTTATTCTTCACCATCTAGGATCCAGCCATGAGCCTGCTGGACGTCTATCCACTCTGCAACGTCCAGCTTCAACACCATCTCTTTGGACCATCTAGGCTTCCCCAGTAGGAATGAACCCCTCCTTCATTTGTAGTCTTACAGCCATATCCCAGCAATTTACAGTGAGAGGAAATGGTGGAGATTACCCCCAAATCCAAACTGACCTTTTACAGTCCCATTCTCCCCAGCCCTAATTGTGCATTAAGACTGATTGATTATACTGTCATAAACATGAGTCGGGCTCCCTGATGTGGGGATTTAACTAAAATGTATTGAGGGCCTAATATATGCCAAGGTCTATGTTACACATTTCCATTTATTTTATTTCCTCCTGCCCTCAATTTTAACCTATAATCGGAGAAGAAAAACAAACTCAAGAGAGGTGAAGTAATTTACCCAATGTCACACAGCTGGTCAAATAGGTTTCCCTGCTCTTTCCTGCAGCCAATTTCTCCCCACCTCCAGGGCACTGTGCAAAGTTAGAAGACAAACACTGCACCTCTACCTGTGGCATCCCTTTCACTTACTGGTAAGTCATTTAAATACTATTTGATGTCAAGAATATCTACATTAAAACAAACCCAGATGTTGCATATTATGGAGTGGAATTTTAAGACTGCATAAATTTTAAAGATGAAATACAAGTCTTCAAATCCATTTTGCAACAGAGGAGGGCTCTTTGGGCTATGCTCCAGGCCTCTCCCAGCTGCCCCCCACCTCATTCAGACTCCTGTGCCATGAGGACTACTTGGATAGAGAAGTTTTCTTTCACAGTACATTTTCTTACTGAACAGCGTACGTTCTCCACCTCCTAAGAGTTGGGCCTTGCATGAGGCAGTAACTGACTGAAATCGTTGGCTAAAGGATACGTTCATGATGAGCTGACTTCTATTCTCTTGTAATATTTTTGGTTCTATAGGGACCTTAGCGGCCCAGCCCCAAAGAAAAGCATAATGGTAGAAACTCAGCCATAGTGTTACTAGGAGGAGTTTACATTGTGGGGCGTGTGAAAAAGCGTGGGCTCCACGTCCCTCCGTGATTCTACTCCACATAATGTAGAACTGATTCCAGCTGGTACTGACTAGGAGCAAGGCTGGGTTTCCTGAGTACAAATGAGTTCTGGGTCACGTGTGTTTTTGTTTTCATTTTGTTAACTATCTGGCAAAAGCAACTCAGATTTAACAAGTAGCACATGAGCCACATTATCTTCCCCTCCCTATTGCTCAGGTCCATAGCAAACATGGCTACCTAGTCACAAACCTCAAAGTTACAAGGTTACAGAGATGTAACTTCAGGATCCTTCTCAACACAGCACTCAGGCAGCTGCCACCAATGGACCAGAGTTGGCACAAGAGACAAGTTTGCCCTCCCTGATCTGGAGCACAGTTGTGGGTTGAAAGGGACTTTTCCAGTTCTTCCCAGGTCAATTCCATAAATGCTTATTGAATACCTGCTTTACGCAGGCCCACCTCATTCCCACTTCTAAAGAGGAATCTGACCATGCCCATCTCCTCTATGACACCCTTCTGTGACCACATTCCCTACAGTCCACATTCCTTTGCCTGAAATTTGGGGTCCTCTGTCATCTGCCCCAGCCAGACTTACAGGCACATCCACACAGTGGCCCTGCCCTCCAGCCTCTGAATGACATTCCCACCCAGCCATCTGCTCTCTCCATGACTTCGTGTACCTGTTTCGTTGGCCTGGGACAACTTCCTCCCACCCTTGCCTAGTTCAGTGGTTCTCAAACTTAATCCTATATCGATAGGCTGGTTAAAACACAGATTGCTGGGCTTCAATACCCAGAGCTTTTGATTCAGTAGGCCTGGCATGGGCCACAAAAATTTGCATTTCTCACAATTTCCCAGGCAATGCTAGTACTTCTAATCTAGGAACCACACTTTGAGATTTATGGCTCTAGATAACTCTGGCCTGCCTTTCAACTCAACTAAAGCTTCATTTCTTCCAGGAAGCCCACCCTCACTGGCCTCCTTCCATATTGTGTTAGGTTCCTCTTCTGAGCTCCCTCACCCCCGGTTATTTCCTCTGTCCTGGCATATAAAGGATTATCAATGTGTCTATAGCCTCTCTCAGTTTTAAGTTCCTTGAGACTCCACCTCAACCATGTCTTATGCAACCCCATAGCCCCAATACCTCACCAGGTGCTAAGTATATAGTAGAAGCTCATTAATGAGGAGGAATATTATCACCGTGGTCCCACCCTCTCTTACTTTAAGTACTGCCTCAATCTCCTCCCCAGTCTCCAGGCCTCGGTCTCAACACCTTCCTTCCATCCCCCACACTGACTCTGCCACACTCTTGCTTAAAACTCTTCCATGACCCCACATGGCCATCAGGAAAAAGTCCAAATCCCTCCTCATGGCAGTCAAACCCCCAGGTTTGTGCTCCAACATAATTTTCCAGCCCCATCCTCACACACACTATGTTCTCAATATCCAAAATTGCTCTATCGTTCTGTGCCAGTTTCTCTGCAAAGAATGCCCTTCACTTTTTTCTTCCTATTCATGCTTCAAAGCCCAGGTCAAATATCACCATTTCTATAAAGCTCCTCCTTGATTACTAATGACTTATTCTCAAAGTCTGTACTTCCGTTTGTTAAAATACACATACAAGTAAACAACCCTCTCTGTGGCCCAGGAAACTGTCCCAATTGACTGTGTGTTCCCAAAAGACTGTCTCATCTGTTTCTCTAGCCCCCACCAGATATCCTGGTATATAGGAAAGTGCACAATTACTATTTTATCAATCTGACCCTGAGGAATATAAAAGCAAATGGGTTTTACGGACTCCTTCAAAATTCCTTTAGAATCTCCACCTCAAAAAAAACCAGTTTATTTATATTTAAAAGTAGGACAGTTCTCTTTACAACCTGGGGCGGGGGGGAGAGGGAAGGTAATATGGCCCCTGCTTGTTCAATGCACAAACCCAGTAAGATCCAGTTCTCCTTTTCAGTGGGACCAAAATGTGTTTACATAATCAAATAATCAGAAGAGGAAAATCTTGTAAAACCCTCTAACAAGAGGGGTGGCCTCAGTGTCCTCCAATAGACTTGGGTGAAGAGTAGAAATTCAAGAGACCTTTGTCGCCCTCCACTTTGTGCACAAACGAGCAAACATTCTGTAAAGAGAATTTGAGAACAGAGAGGAAGACGGACATGTCTATACCAAGATACAGGGAGAGACAGAAGGAGAAACGAAAAGACAATAGCAAAGTGAGAAACGCTAAAAAAGAAAAAAAGACAGAAGAGCAACTACAGTGACAGACAAGGGCAGACAAAAAAATAGAGAAAGGTGTAGCGATGAAGAAGGAGACGGAAAAGAGAGTGAAGAGAGATGTTGGCCAAGAAAAATAAAAAAGATACACACACATGCATACACTTATGCAAATGAAAGACTCAATGAGAAAGAAGGAAACAAAAGCAGAAAAACAGATTTAAAAAAGATTAACAAAGGCTGACCATGTCCCTGACTTGCTACACTGTGACAACTGGTCCACAGTAGGTTCTACCAAATGTTTTTGAATGGTGTGGAATGAAGATAGGAAGGAAGAGATACACAGATGGTCAGAGAGGAAATAGGATAGAGTTCAAACTTGGTGCCGGCTCTTTTCTTAACACATACCCTATAAGCAATGGAAAAATTACAAATCAGCCAAGAGCGCATCTGAGCGTGAGGTCTCCAATTTCGGCAATGGCCTCCAAAACTTTAAGGGCTCATCAGGGACCCAATGTCTTCTAGCCCACTAAGGGCCAGGCCAACTCTGAAAAGAGGCTGAACAGATCATGAAATGCTTCTCTGAGATCAACATAGTAATTAGTTGTTTATTCCATCTTTGTTTCCATCTGTGGGGCAGGAAAAGGCACACTGCCCAGGGAGCCTGAGCACCTGGCTTCGGGGCTGGGCCTTGCAGCCAACTGAAGAATCAAGTTGGACAGGTCACTGGCCTTCCCTGGGCCTCAGTCTTCCCAATTATAAAGGGGGCATGGGGTGGTAATTGGATAGGATCACTTTTTCCATCTTCTTTTTTTTTTTTTAAGAATTCTTTTTTTTTTCCCCCTAACAAAGTCATAGGCAAAACTCCAATGTATAAAATTGATTAAAAATTAAAAATGGAATTTCTCTGGTTCAAGTTAGATGAAAGCTCAAAAGAGCAAAGACAAAGACAGTTCCACTGAACAACAAGGTACCATGGAATTCAGAAATCATCTAATCCAGAGGTTTTGAAAGGGGCGCTACTCTTCTCTGTGTTTCCATATGATTCTGTTGCGCAGAACCCACATGTCTATTGTTCAAGAAGCCTCAACGACTGGTTTGCCCAGAACCACCCTTACTCCTGGGTGAGAGGGGTCCCAGGCATAGACCTATGGGTTAGAGGGTACGCATGCTCTCTCTCTCTCTCTCTCTCTCTCTCTCTCTCTCTCTCTCTCTCTCTCTCTCTCTCTCACACACACACACACACACACACACACACACACACACAAAACTCATTAAAGAACACACAGGCACCCTGTCACTGAGGGCTGGGCGCAGCACTGGCACGGTGCCACCTGTAACACAGTGTTCCCCAGACAAAAACTGTCAGGATCTAGGAAACAGCTTCCTCTCTTTCCCTCTGTCCTTGAATCAAAGAGAAACTGAGTCCGAACGCTGTAAGAGTTTGTGCTGCCAGTACCGGAGATGACCCTGTTTCTGAGAATATTGAGAACTGGGGCAGAAGTGCCTAGATAAGAGCAAAAAACACATTAACTGGTCAATTCCTTTCACTCAGATACTAGGAATGCAGTCCATTCCTACATAGCAAAGGATGGCTTTTCAGTAGTGCTGAGACCATTTTCTTACTACTTTTTTAACATTCCAATTCATAACTTCAAAGGTATTTACAAATGAACACCATATTCACAGTAGCTAAGAAACACTTCGTAATATTACACAATTCAATTGCTTAGAAATGTGTATATACGAAGGTTAGACGAAACATGAGTGAAGTGTGATGACAATTCAATAAAAGCATAATTAGATGGTTGTTGAGTTTTAGAATTTTTAATAGTGTTATTTTCAAAAAGTATTTAAATATTCTTAATAAAAATTTCAAAAGAATAAGTAGAATTTTACCTTTAAATATTTTATAATTTTGATATTCATTGAATGTAATTTGTATTTCGCCTTTTGATTTGAATATCTTACAAAAATAACTTTTGAAAAAATACATGAAGAACATTAATTTTTATCTTTGCATTTAGTAATGAAAATGTTCAATTTATATATTCTTGAATGCCATTTTATTTTTAATCCTTTAGAATAAATCACTGAGAAGGGATCAAGTTGTGATCATGAAAGAAATACAAAATATGAAAGTGAAATTCAGAAAAATGGCTAAAAAAAAAAAAAAAAAAAGAAATGGGAAAACTTAAAAAGAAGGTCTACCAATTTTTTTTTAAATAGAAACAGTGGGGGGAAAAAACTTTGAAATTCCTAAAACTGAAAATAAGGCTTTATAAGGGCAAGATTTCTACAATATCCAAAAGGGTAAGTGATACTGGATATTGGCATGATGTTTTAAAGAATAATGTTATTTGACTAATATTTAGCGGATCATAATAATATTTTACATGAGACTAAAAGCACAATAGTTACAAACCACAATGGAAAAATTTTAGAGTTAGTTCAAATGATTTTGATATTTGATGCTATAATAGCAGAACTTGCAAATTTCATTTTTTAAATAATGAGACAAATGATTACTCTGCAGTACGAAGAATTCAAAATAAAAATTGGAATTTAATGAGGAATAAAGTGGGAAGAAAGATTTTTCTAAGATTTAAAATAATATCAATATTATAACAATAAATAATATTACTCGGTTCAATTAGTTTGTAGCTGGTTTAAAAGTTATGTGAAACAACTGGAAAACAAAGTGAAATTAATGAGTCTTAGATTAGTGTCACAGCTCTTCTAAAATGTACAGATTTTGATTTTATTAAAGAACCGGAAAAATCAACTTCAGTTTTGGGCATTGATTTAAACGATTGTGTCTTTTGTTGCACTGTAGTGGCTGCCTCGATGTCATGAAATCGATTCAAACCATGTACTTTTCCTGGTCATTTTGACTTTGGGGAAGAGCCAGAAGTTGCACGGTGCCAGATCCGATGAATAAAGTGGATGAGGACACTGTAATGTTTTTATTTGAAAAAAAATTGCTGTACCAGAAGCGATGTGTGATACGGAGCGTTGTCATGATGGAGGATGAAGTAAAGACACTCACGAAAGAGGACTTACAGAACTGCTTCAGAAAGTGGCAAGAACGATGGGATAAGTGGGTTCAAAGTGATGGGGGTATTTTGAGGGAGATTAATGGCAATGTGTCTTTTACTGTAATATTTTTTTATTTAAACATACACCGTATCTTTTGATCACACCTTGTATTCCTGGGATAAACACAGGATACTGCTGGAAAAGATTTGCTAATTTTTGCTAGTGGTTTGCATCTATATTCATGAGGGATATTAATCTGGGATTTTCTTTTTCTGTAATACCTATGTCTGCTTTTAGCATCAGGGTTATGTTAGAATCATAATGTGGGTTGGAGAATATTCTGTCTGCCTCCAAAGAGTGTAAGATTGGCATTATTTCTTTGTTGTTGTTTTTTTTATTGGGGAAGGGCAGCAGGACTTTATTGGGGAACAGTGTGTACTTCCAGGACTTTTTTCCAAGTCAAGTTGTTGTCCATTCAGTCTTAGTTGTGGAGGGCGCAGCTCAACTCCAGGTCCAGTTGCCGTTTCTAGTTGCAAGGGGCGCTGCCCACCATCCCTTGTAGGACTTGAGGAATCGAATTGGCAACCTTGTGGTTGAGAGCCCACTGGCCCATGTGGGAATAGAACCGGCAGCCTTCGGAGTTAGGAGCACGGAGCTCCAACTGCCTGAGCCACCGGGCCAGCCCTGGCATTATTTCTTTCTTAAATATTTGGTAGAATTCACCAGTGAAGCCATCTGGGCATTAATATGTTTTTTTGTTGTTGTTGTTATTGTTGTTCTGTGGGGACATTTATTTTTAACTTTTTATTTTGAGATAATTTTAGACTTACTGAACAATTGTAAAAAATAGTGCAGAAAATTCCCATATATCCTTTACCCAGCATCTCCTAAGGTTAATATCGCAGGGGTTACTGAGGCTTTTTACATCACCATCTAAACTGTTTCAGCTTTCTTTCCCCAACTCAAAGTCTAGAGCCAAAATCTTCTTGACTCAGTTCAAAATTTCACCCATGTTCTGTCCTAGAATTAACAATTCCCAGAATGACTCATAATGGAATCAATTAGTCTCTTCAAAAGAAAATACTACCCTGCCTACCAGAATATGGCCTTGCTTATTTAGTCCCAAAAACAAAATAACAAAATAACTTAATATTGTATAACCAAACCTTGGGAAATGTGAGTCTTTTCCTTGTTTACTTTGTTATAATTCTACATTAGAAATGCCATTGGACGATTTTTTAAATTTTCTTTCTCCTCTCAATGTCCTAATGCACCATTAAATATAGGTGCTTTGCAGACTGGCATTAGTCTGGCATTTCTGTTTCTCTTTCACAGTCATGAGGCCACCACCTCATGGGGCCTGAAATTAGCCACTGAAGAGATGCTTCTTAACTTCAGTGCATTATGCAAATTGAAGAGTCTTGGGATAGGGAGGATGGAAATCTCCTTCTAAAAATCATAACTACCATATTTGATGGTTGTAATAATTACACTTAAGAGCAACAGAGTAGATAGAAGGAAGGCGAGCTGGGCTCTAATCCCAGCTTTGCCACTAACTAGTGGTGTAGCCCAGAGGTATCACTTCACTCCCAGGCCTGTTTTTGCTCACTGGTCAAGTGGGGACCCAAACACTGGTTGTGTAGGTCTCTTAGGGGATTTATTGTAACCATATGTACTACAAAAGGACCATATGTAATACAAAGAGCTATGCAAACACTAGCTCTTTTCCTTATTAATAACCATGAAATAGATGTTACGGTCACTATAAAATTGGTGATATTATTTTTCATATAAATTTTTAAATATTATTTTTAAAATAAAAGAGGTAGTGATATGCTGTCCCAAATCATACTCTACTAGTAAGTGGCAGAGTCAAGATTTAAACTCAGAATCCAGTTCTGATTCTACTCTCAGCAGCAAGAGAACATTTACAATCCTTTGGTATCTGGCGGATAGAAATAAGCACACTTTTTTCTTTTACTACATGAAGATTCTGCTACTTCTAATGTGCTGCATAGAACCTGAATGCTAAGCATATTAGAACTCTGCATAACAACACGCTATGAATGAGGGTCTAAAAGGACACATGATTTTTTTTTAATTTGTTTTACAGTCACAGACCTTTTTTGGCCTATTTCCCAAGTTCCACATATTCATTCCAAAAATATTTATGTGATGATACAATAATGGTAGCCATAATAATAATTATTATTTTTACAATAGTTATCATTTATTGAACAGTTACTCTGTGCCAAGCAACCGAGAAAAAAGACATGGTATAGCTGAAGGTTTTGAAGCTAGAGACTAAATTGTAGGTTGTCAGATAATGACCTCCAAACAAGTCAGGAAATGATTAAGAGTGTAACCCCTGTAGAAAATAAAGGCCTTGCTATGTCCTAGGTGTTTATACTCGTCACTAAGTGCACTGGATAGATTTTTCAGGATGGGGCTGTAGTCGGGGGATAAAGGTTTATAAGCAGCAACTCCCTCACCTAAAAGAAAAGGAAAGAGAAATCTGGATTGGAGAATTTAAAATACAGAACCCCCTGCTTTCAGCCTAGTGGGTGAGATACCTAACGTATGCTTTTTCACCTTTACTTGGTAAATGAAATATTTTTATAATTAACACATTGTAAGGAAATCCTCACTATAGCTAAAAGAGGTTTGAAATACTAGCAAACTAACTTAAATTCTGTATGGATTGTAAATTCTTATTTTTATTCTTTCCAGTGAACCTCTCAGAAAGGCAGGCTGGAATACAGGCAGGAATGGATATTTGGGTGGTGCCATCATTTCTGAGCGGCATAGACACAATAAGACACAGAGATGAAAAATGGCATTGCTGTTGAGACCTAAAACCAACTTTACTCATTTTACCTAAACCAACTTTGCTTATTCTACCAACCAAATCTCAGCCTCTTCAAAGAACTGAATGTCTCATTCATATTGTCCCGCTTGTGTTTTTTAAGAGAATAAACATTTCTGCTTGCTGAGCAAAAACAAAAAGAGATTTAGTAAATATACAACTCATTTGATCAACACAGTCCACGCAAGGCTCCAAGCTGGTTGCTCAACATAGATTTGTTCTGGACAAAAATGCAGCATTCAGAGCCTCTGTAACTGGGACCCCCTCTATCCACCTGGTGTAAAGAGGCAGCAGATGGAAATGAAAGAGCCTAGACCGGGTATAATGTCAATCTTAGACAGATATAATGTCAATCCCAGTTCAACCACATATAGGCAGAAAATATCCTGTCTATATTAGTCAGGATATTTAGTCAGCTTTCTCTAGAGAAACGAGCAAGTAGGCTATACATGTAGACAAATTGAGAGAGAGAGAGAGATCTATCCTAAGGAACTGGTGCCCATGATTGTGAGGCTGGCATGTCCAAAATCTGTAGGGCAGAAAATTCAATTAAGAGTTGATGTTGCAGTTGAGTCCAAAAGCAGTTTGAAGGGAGAATTCTTTCTTCCTTGGTGGCCTCAGTCTTTTCTATTACGGCCTTCAACTGATTACAGAGGCCCACTTGCATTATGGAGAGTAATTTCCTTTACTCAAAGCTGACTGACTTCAATATTAATCACACCTAAAAATTGTCTTTATTGCACCTAGACTGATGTTTGACCAAACAATTAGGCACCTAGTCTAACCAGGTGGACACATTAAATTAACCACCATACTTTCCAAGCCTCAATTTCCTCATCCACGGATGAAAAGCATGCAAAGTGCCTAGAAAAGTGCCTGGCGTATGGCAGGCAGCAGACAAATGCCATGCTAAGGAGCTGCACAGTTCTATAAATGTCAATAGGACATCTACTCTCTGCCAGGCACTGTCCTGGATGCTGGCGATTCAGAGATGAGTAGGACCTAGCCCTTGAGGAGGTCATCATCTAGGGATGGGAACAAATGTTTCATCTATCTGTATGCACGGTGGTGTGGGGGTCCAAAGAGGTGGAGCCAACACAGCTGGAAGAGACAGGGAAAGTCTCCTGGAGAAAGTAACGCCAGAGCTGAATCTATAGGAGTGAGAAAAATTTAGCCAAGTCCAGGAAAGTAGGAAAGACATTCCAGGCAGCAATAAGAACATAGCCGAAGGCTTGGAAACCTAAAATAGCACCGCGTATGCAAGAACCAGAACTGAAGGGGAGGGAGGCTGGTGAGAAGTGTGAGATGAAGCTGGAAAGGTAGGCGACGCCCAATCATGAAGAGCGTTGCTGTCATGACAAGGTGTAATAGTTTTCTTAGGGCTGCTGTAACGAATTAGCACAAACGCAGTGGCTTAAAGCCACAGAAACTTATCCTCTCACAGCTCTGGGGGCTAGACGTCTGAAATCAAGGTGTCAGCAGGGTTGATTCTTTCTGGGGGCTCTGAGGGAGCATGTGGTCCCTTTCTCTTTCCCAGCTTCGGAACTCACATCACTTCTGCCTCTGCCTTCATCGGCGCATGGCGCTCTCCCAGTGTGTGCCCGTGTTCAAACTTCCCCCTTCTTGTAAGGATATTATAAATCATTGGATTAGAACTCACCCCAATCTGGTATGACTTCATTTTAATGTGATTACATCTGTAAAATCCTCTTTCCAAATAACGTCACAGTCACAGGGACTAGGGGTTAGGACTTGACTTTATCTCCTAGGGGGACACAACTCAATCCACAACACAAGGTAATGGGAGTGAGGGTAAGAGTTTTATTTAGGAGGATACGTTAGGCACTGATGGGAAGAAGAGATAAGACTAGAGATTTCTTCTGATGGTTCAATGACTTTGGACATGAAGAAGATCAGGGTCAAATGTATAATGCACGCACACACGCATCTTTTAGGGGAGGCACATGTGCAAGGCACCACAATTTGTATTTCCTCTATGAGCATCATTTCTGACTGCCTCTCATTTTTTTTCTATCCTTACCTATGTATTAGAGTCCTAACAGGAAACAGATGGTGCACTCAAATTAGGGTTATACAAAAAGGGTTTATTTACAATGGGAGCCTTTATAGAAGTGTGGTCTGGAGGTAGGGGAGATCCAAAGTGACCAGGGGCCACTGACAATGGAGTTTATTAGTCCTAGTCTTGGGGTAGGGAGCAGTACCTGTCTAGAAAGAGCCTTGTTGAGAAGGTGACACTGAGGGGATTAGTGTCTTCTATGGAAAGACACAGTCTGCCCAAAGCAACCAACACCCTCTCACTCTGATCTCCTGCTGGCCATCCCCATAGAGATCACCCAATATGGATTTAGCGGTGGGCCACCAGGGCGGAGCCCCAGGGCACGGAGCAGGATGGAGAAAAGTGGAGGCTGGGTCTGCAGGGGCAAACAGAAAACCCCCAGCAAACCTTATATACCCTTCCTCCTGATTTCCTCATTTATTTTTTATTCTTTTCTTTTTACACCTTTTGTGTTTGGTTCAGCCATCTCGAACTTTTCCTTTTTATAATAAAAGTGGGAATAATCACACACACAAAAATATAAAGTAGAGGCAGAATTTCCTGCCCCCTTCACCAAGGTGTTCCCTGTCCTACAGGGTTTGCAAACCACGTGCAGTCATTAGCTGAGTTACACTGAACCATCACACAAGGCTGACCCACTGTGGAATCAGAGCACTTTGCGCACGTTCTTCTGGCCACTCACGGAGTTACATAAACTCCGGCAGGCTCCCTTATCTCCCGGGCTTTCCAAGGACATACTTAAGGCAAGAATCATCCCGGCACCAAGTGCTCTAACAGATGTTGCAGACTGCCATGCGAGAGAGGTCCAGATGGGACTGGAGGGGGCACAGCAAGCCCTGGGAGGGTATGCAGGCTCTTTGTCTCAAATGGAGAACACTTCAAATAATACTGTGCATGTGTTGGGAAGATCGTCTTTCCTCCCTGAGCCCCAGCTCACTTCAGGAGTATTTGGAAGCAGGCACAGATGTCAGAGCTGCAAGGAACCCTTGAGACCACTGTGGTGCAAGCCCTTTGTAATACAGATATACATACGAAGGACGAGAGAGGGGTAGGGGAAACCTGTGGCATGGCTAGGGTTTGTTGAGTGCCTGCACTTCTACAGGCAGTGTGCTGTGTGCTATGTTCATTCATTCATACTGCTACTCATCGGAGATCTGCTGAGTACCTACCACATGCAAGGCACCATGCCAACAAATGGAGATACCTATGGGGACAAGGCTGGCATTACCCTGTCTTCGTGGAGTCTACAGAATAATAGGCTTTCTACCACTATTGCTCACCCTTACCACAACCGTGCAAGGTGTGGGCAGGTTTTGAAGACCAAAGTGACCCAGCCAAACACTTATCCCTTTCAAGTACTGGAAAAGTGAAAGAAAAGAAGGTTATCCTTGTAAGTATTAACAGCTTCATGGAGCATCATAGAGCTGGGGACAGTCATGGAAGGAGGTAGAAAAGGCTTCCAGAGCTGGGGGCCTTGATTGTAACCTAACTGAAGATACTGGTGTTTCTAAAGAAAGGGACTGTGCTCATCTTCAGGGGTCTGGGTCAGACATGAAGGCAAGAAATTGGGTAACAGAGGCTTCGGTTTAGGAAAAGGTCAGCTTATAATGCTACCACTCTTTTGTGGGTTTTCTCCCTGTTTTTATTGAAGGAAATAGGAAGAACAACATGTTCTCCTCAACCTCAGGGAAAATTGGATTTTGTTTTCAAATCAGCCCTCTGACAATTGACTAACAATCAAGTGACATCAGACTTAAAGCCAGCCCAAAACTTTGACCCATATGGATTATGAGACAGGCTCATTTTGAAAGGGCTGCCCCATGAGATATTTCATGCTCTCCAGGAGGGAAGTGCATTCACCAATGGACTTCTAGGGGAAAGAACAGGGGCACTGACATGAAAGAAACCTAGTTCAAGCCCTGGCTCCACCAATGAGACTTCTGTGACTTTGAGCAAGCTGTTTGGAGTCTCAGTTTTTTCATCTATATAATGGGAATGATTATAATCCTCACTATAAATCTGTGTTGCAGGTAGCAATTGATATTATGAATACGTGTATAAGTCTTTAAATGCTTTGCATATAGTAAGTATTCAACAATTCCTATTATCATTATTATCACATATAGTAAGTACTCAATAATTACTCTTAGTATTCATAATAAACAGCTATTTACACTGCTCACTGATTCACAATAATAAAGTTACGAAGGTTTTTTTCTGGATAGCTTTAACATCAACTTGCTATTAAGTTTCTTTAATGCTTCTAAAGGTGAATACACATTCCTCATGGAAAAAGGAGAAAATACAGAAAAGAATAAATAGATATAGTAATAACTTTGCACCATGACAGATGGTTATTAGACTTATCATGGTGATCATCGTAAGGGACATAAATATCAACTCACTGTGTTGTACAGCTGACACTAATATAATTTTGTATGCCAACTATAATAAAATTTTTACAGGAAACTTTTTTAAAAGCTATCTGTAGCTAAAGGGTACTCTATTTTAAGCAAAGGAAAATTGGTTCAGAAACTAGTTAACGGACACAAGTGCATTTTTAAAAATAAATTTAGAGCTAAAACAAGTGTATGATATTTCAGACCAAAAAAAAAAGAATAAAGAGAAAAAATGTTTAAATCCATAATCCCACAATCCAAAGATAACCACAGTTAATATACTGGTGTATTTCTTTCCATTGTTTTTTGTTGTATGTGTATGTGTGGAGAGAAGAAGAGATAGATTTTACATAAATCATATTTTACATATATGACAATTTTCCACAGAAAATGGTTCTATAATATTTTATCTGTGTATGCACCATAATTTACACAACCATTCTCTTATTGTTAGGCTTTTGGGATTTTCCCCAACGTATTTGCTCTTATAATTTGTGCTATAACGAGAATCTTTATATAGAAATCTTTTCCATGGTTCTCATAATTCCTTAGATTCTCTTGGAATTTTTGGATTGAAGGATATAAACTCTTTAAGTCCCTATACATTTTGTCAAATTAATTTCCAATAGGGTTATACTGAATCACCCTGCCTTCAGCAGAACATGAATACCCATTTTTAAAATTTTTATCTCTTAGGTGGAAATAGTATTTTCCTATTTTCATTGTTTTGATTCCTAGTAAGCTGAACAACTATTATTGGCTCTTTTTCTAGGAACTATACATTCACAACTTTTCTGCTTTATTTCTTGATTTTTTTATCACTATATAGGAGCTCTTTATATAGTAAAGATATTTTTTAAATGTCACATCTGTGGCAAATAAATTTCATAGTTTATTGTTTGCCTTTTAACTTTTAATGATATTTTGACATACAAGTTTTAAATTTTACAGTTTGAAAACTTAATATACATTTTAATTAACACTGCTCTTATATTTACAACAAGATCAAACTCCTAACTCTTAAACCTCAGTAGAGCTATGTAGCTCCTGTATATGTAAACTAACAGTGTAAATAAAGTGTTTTATACTATTCTGTATATTGATGATTTGCTGAAACTGGGCTAATGGGTACACAGAGGTGTGTGATACTATTTTCTCTTTTGGGGCATGGTTTTATAAATTTCCCATAAAAAAAATCTAAAACATTATTTTGTGGTCTTGACTCTTTAGGCATGCAAAGACTTATGACTTATTTTCTGCTGCCTTTCAAGCTTCATGGACATAAATTCCTAATTTGTGACCTCGGACAAATTTTGAAATCTGTGTAAGCTTTGGTTACCTTCTCTACTAAAAACAAAAACAAAACAAAACTCAGAAGTAAAAAATATACCAAACTTGTCAGATTGTTGAAAGAAGGAAATGAAATAATGCATATTTGGCATACAATATGGTGCCTGGCACGCAGTACGCACTCAGTAAAGGTTTCCCTTTATTATTATTACTACTATTCCAGTTTTTCTATGTCAGACTCTCTGCAAGAATCAGAAGCTGATCTCTGGCTGATTAAGTAGAAGAGAAGTTTATTTCAAAGATACAGGGAGGGCTAGAGGACAAGTTCAAGGAAAGCTGAAGAGTGATGCCCCAAAGCCTGGCCTCAGGAGGAACCTACTGTGGCTGCTTCAGCCCTGCTGAGCAATTAGAAAATGCCCTCCCCTCCATCACCCTAATGGTACCCTTTCTGCCCGAGAGCTGGACACCCTGCCACCACAATGGCCAGCCAAGTGTTTCTGAACGGACCCTGCTTCTGCAGGCTGCTCCTTGGATGACTTGTCACTGAAACCCTGAGGACCCATAAGGCTAAAAACTCTTCAAACAGGAGTTTAAAAAAATGCTGAAAATCAGGTAGAAAACATACTGATGTCCTGTACTGTCCCCTCCTTAGTGGCCTAACTTTTACATACGAAGTTCTAACAATTAAGTTCGTGAACTTGTTGCAATGATATTGCTAATCTTTTTTGATATCAGACGGATTATTCATTATGAATTTGTACCAACTCTACAAACAATTAACCAAGTTTACTATTTGGAAGTGCTGAAAAGGCTGCATGAAAAAGTTAGATGACCTGAACTTTTTGCCAATAATTCACAGCTCTTGCATCACGACAATGCACCAGCTCACACGGCACTGTATGTGAGGGAGTTTTTAGCCAGTAAACAAATAATTGTATTGGAACACCCTCCCTACCTACCTTATCTGGCCCCCAATGACTTCTTTCTTTACCCAAAAATAAAGGAAATATTGAAAGGAAGACATTTAGATGACATTCAGGACATCAAGGGTAATACGACAACAGCTCTGATGGCCATTCCAGTAAAAGAGTTCTGAAATTGCTTTGAAGGGTGGACTAGGGGCTGGCATCAGTACTTAGCTTCCCAAAAGGAGAACTTCAAAGGTGACCGTAGTGATATTCAGCAATGGGGTATGCAGCACTTTTTCTAGGATGAGTTCACGAACTTAATTGTCAGACCTCATACCCTTTTCTTCCATACTGGAATTTGACAGTGACAAGAATTATTACAACAACAAAAATCTGACACAGCAAGGCTATCCACCCATGGGAGCATGTTTGTCCTCTGCATAAAGGAAGCCAACTCAAAGTCTCATCAGATATTGCGCTGGGCAACAATTCTAGGATCTCTGGGTGATGTTTGTCCCTCCTCTAGTTCTATCACAATTGTATCTTAATATGCTGTAGCCAATGGACAGAACTGTAAAGTCCACCACCACCACTCACACAAGTCAAAGAGTAAGAGAACAAGGAAAGAAAAGGGAAATTTGTTATAACATGGTAACGAGGGAATCTTACAGATACCCTGTAATATATCACAAAACCATAGAGTGATGGAGAAAGAGAGACTTAAATACCATGTTTGTTCTGCCCTCAGCCAACATTTCAGCTGATCAGAAATCTTAACTTTGTGGGGTGACCCAAACCAAATCGTCATTCCTGAGAGATCTGAGCCATTAGTGGTCTTACTTGGATAGAGGCTTAATCATCTTCCTCTTTTTTTAACTCATGAATATTTTTTAAAAAAAGAAAAGAAGGGGGGGGTGGGAGATGAGGGTAAGGGGGATCAAATATATGGTGATGGAAGGAGAACTGACTCTGGGTGGTGAACACACAATGGGATTTATAGATGATGTAATACAGAATTGTACACCTGAAATCTATGTAATTTTACTAACAATTGTCACCCCAAAAAATTTAAAAAATAATAAAGAAAAATAAATAAATTTAAAAAGAAAAGAAAATGTAGAAGACCTTCCAAAGGAACTTGTTAATTCCAGATATACTTCTCCCTGTCCTACCCAATTTTGTTAGCAGCAACCCTCTTGCCCCTTGGTCATCAGGATAAATCACCTAGAAAGCATAGTAACCTCCTTTTTTTTGCTTAATGCATGAAAGAGACTGAAAGTAGCCAGATGGTAGGCAGTTCAACTTCTTACCCCAGAGAACCATTGTTGTGCACCCTAGTGAACACCTCAATTGAGTATGGAGACCTCCACAAGAGCAGAACCCAGAGCCAGAGATGGAAAGTAAAATTCCACAAATGGGGTCATTAGCTATGGCTGCGTTGGGAGGTAATCTGCGGAGAAGACTACCCTAACAACTCAAATATCGGGGAGCCCGATTTCAGACTGCTGGGCATAAAATTTAGAGTAGTGGGGTGGCTGGAGCCTTTCCCTCTAAATCCCAGTGACTTCTTGCCACTGAGTCCCAAAGGGTATATGGGTGCCATAGAAAATGCTCTGGGAAGTCCTGCTTGATTTGGGGGAATGTGGGATTAAACACGTGTGTTCAATCACTTATCTACTAAACTTGGGCAGAAGAGTGTTCCAGGCAAAATGGGGTGTTCCAACACACAACTGGGGGAATGTTGCTCTACAGAAACCCAGAGTTGAGGCCAGAATGTTGTTTCACCTTATAACCACACAGGATTGTTCTGAGTATTCGATTAAATAACAGATATAAAGTGAGTGTCACATAGGTATTCAATGAAAATGAAAATGTGTTCCCTCCATACTTGTAAACCATTCTACAGGGTGAGTAGGCTGGGTATTAATGTAGCCATTTTACAGATTAAAAATCCGGGGCTCAGAAAAGATAGATTGCCTGTTAATAAGGACACAGCTAGGAAGTGGGAGCGGCAACAGCGGGAATTAATGTTGGCCTTCCTGCTCTAATTCCAATTAACTAGAGTCACCACTTCGCAAGGCACACAGCCTGTCTGGTCTTACTCACCTCGCAAGTTAACATTTCACAAACAGTGAATCACAGCTTCCCCTTCTCTGAGGCTACGTGAGAATCACACATGTTCCCTCCTGAGCTTGGCAGGTCCCACCCTCCTCTGGGGCCCCTGATGGGAATGCACAAGGCCAAGACTGCCCGGAACTGAAAGTAGGTAAGGCATCTGCTCGCATTGAGCAACCCAACCTGCGTGAGCTGGAGGGGTCCATAGCACTGCCAAGGACCACATCAGAAAGACAATATTTGAAGAGTGAAAGGTTCCCCAAAGAATGTACAATCCTTCAAGTGAGCAAGCGCCTAAAGTTCTTTAGGCATGATTCATGCAGAATGTGAACTGTAGATAGTAAAATAGGTCATAAGTTAGCAAATGGTCAGAGCTGGAAGGGATCGGGGAGATTATCTATCCCTTTAGCAATGAAGAAATTGGGGTTCAAAGTGGAAGATTGACCTTTCCAAGGTCAGCCATAAGGGGCAGCCATAAGGGCCTGAATCCAGATTTCCTCATTCATTCATTTATTTATTCATTCATTCAATATTTACTGAGCACCTACTATGGGCCTGGGGGAAAATTAAGTACTGAAAATGTATTCTCAGCAAACAAAACAAACCAAACAGGTTTCCCGTCTTCCCAGAGCTAACTTTCTAAAGAGGAGGACAGATAATTAAACATAGAGTTATGGAAAATGATAAGCAATGCCATGATGAGGGAGATACAGAGTGCTATGCCAGCACTCTGTTCAGAGGAGAGTGGTCTTATCCAATCTATGGGGACAAGAAAGGCCTCCTGGATTAAGTGATGGTTCATCTGAGACCCAAAAACTAATCAAGTGAAAGGGGATTAGGTGAAAGGAAGAATACTCGAGGCAAAGGGAATCTAATCTGTACATGTCAGGCACAGTACTAGACCCTTGTTTTAAAGAAATGTGAAAGATATGGATGCTCCCACACTCAAGGAGACATAAGGTGTGCTCAGGGAGCAAAGAAGGAAGCTTCCATCTGCCAAGAGGTGACATCTGGCCTGGATCTTAAAAGATGAGTAGGACTTCAACAGGTACAGAAGATGCAGGTGGATAGTCCAAGGCCAAGGAGATTGTGTGGGAAATGGCATAGAAGAAGAAAAGCCTACAGGCAGTGACCTTTTTGGAGAAGGTGAAATACTAAACCTTAGGACTAACAGTAATTGTCGGGACTCAGAGAAGCACAGGAGGAGCCTCCTGGTTTCCAGTGGTTGTTAGTGAAATCCTCCCAGCTCCAGATTTGTTGCTTCAGCGCAACACAAATGGGGTGATCCAGTGCCCCTGCCCACACTCATTGCCCCATGCTGCTTCACGGCCTGCACAGCCACAGTGGTCAAGCGTCTAGTGTCCATGGGCTGCCAGCATCCCCCAACCCAGAGGACCCTACTTGTATGGGGAAATAGTCAAGAGGAATACAATCTCAGCTAGTTAATTTTACTCTGATACAAGAAATAACAGGTGTTGGAAAAAATGTGGTGACAAAGTCCCCTCATACCCTGCTGGTGGGAATGTAAATTGGTGCAGCCACTATGGAAAACAGTATGGAGGGCCCTCCAAAAATTAAGAACAGAGCTACCCTATGGTTCAACAATCCTTCTTTCATGTATCCACACAAAGTATTTGAAAATATTGATTTGTAAAGCTATATGTACCCCTATGTTCACTGCAGCATTATAGACCGTGGCCAAGACATGGAAACAACAAGTATATGGTGATAGAAGGAGAAGTGACTCTGGTTGGTGAACACACAATGCAATATACAAATGATATAGAATTGTACACTTGAAACATATAATATTATTAACCAGTCACCTCAGTAAATTTAATTTTAAGAAAATTTACTCTGATAAAAGGGATAAATGAAGCAGACAAACTCATGTCTAATAGAACAACAAAAATTCCTGACATCCCATCCAGGCTCCCATATAAATAATCCCATTAAAGAAAGCAATGCTACAAACAACAGCCTCCACAGTGAAAAATCCAGGTAGCACTGTGCCCCAAAGGGATCAACGATGCCATTGCTTGGAGTTTATCACATCTCCACTTGCTTCCACAAGGGCAGAGGTGACAGAGCTGAACTGATCCACACCTTTAATTGAATACGTTGTTCAGTTGACCTAGACGTGGCATCATTCGTGTTTCCAGCAGCCCTGTGAGTTGGCCTTCCAGTTGTATCCATGAGGCCTAGACAGGCTAGGTCACAGGTCTCTAGCTCCATAGCTGATGCTCTTTCCATTCGGCAGAAGAGGACAAGGGAATGGGCAGAGGGACTGCTGCCCGGGACACACAGAGTAGTCTGGTTTGTTGACATCTACTCATGGGGAGAAGGGAGGGATGTGCCTAGAAAGGCAGACGAAGGCCTAGTCGAGGCCTACACAACCCCATGGAAGCTGTCGCAGGGACAAAAAGAAAATGCAGAGCCTCTCCCCCAAGAGCTCATGGACTCCAAAGGAGAGAGACAAGGAGCCCAGTAACCCAGCCTGAAGGTTGAGGCTAAGGGCTCCCTTCAGGGAAGGACAAGCAGGTCCTTTCTAAGCCACCCAGTCAGCCACAGTGCTAATGATTGGCAGGCAGGATCAGCCACGCCCTGTTCCCTACTTCCCACATCGTCACAGCCCTGATCAGACTTTATTGCACCCCTTGGTTTCCTTGTCCTTGGGTCACTGCTCTTTCACGCTGCTCATCTCCTGATTTCAAACACTCCCAGGGAAGTGGGAGTGGGGGAGGGGGTTGGGGGGGGCGGGGGTCCTGCAGCACCGGCCATAGCCTTCACGTCAGCCAAGGACTTTGGGATCCCCTTAGTTCTGGGTTTCCAGTTCTGCATCTGGGCTGAGTGGACAGACACTCTCTATCTGAAAAATAGGGGAAAGGGCAGAGCAGCGGGTCTCAGGGGCCCGTCAGTGCTCACTGCCCTGTGGAAACTGACTATTAAAATTTTAGAACTCAGCATCTGCCCAGGAGCCATGTGTGAGAATTACAGTTTGCGCCTGGATACAATTAAGTGATCCGTTTATGTAGTCATTCACCTGTGGTGCTTTAAGCCCCATGTTGACACAGGGGACAGGCAGGTGTTGGGCACGTTCACTGTTCTCAAGCTTTTCCCGACTCCCCTCTTCCCTGGAAGCAGAGTTTAATGGCTTCCCGCCCTGTGTCCCAAAACCCCCATGCTTTCCCCTACTCACCTTGACTGGGAATTTGCTATGCATGTGGTATCCTGTGCTAAAGGGCCTTCCACTGTTTATCTTAGTTCATCTTTACCATAACCATGAGGTACATATTACTGTTAGCCCATTTTATAGATGAGGAAACTGAGACACACCTATTCATTTATTAATAGAAAACCTGTTCAAGGCACAGAATAGCCTTCTGAGGAAAATAAGAAAGGGAATGAATTAGCATTTTTAGAGCATCTACTCATGTTTTCCAAATGTTACCTCATTCAATCCTCCCAACAAAGCTGGGAAGTGGGTTTTGATAGCCTGTTTTTTCCAAATAGGTCAAGGATTTCACAATGAACTAAACAGAAAAACTCCCTTCCCCATGGAACGGACAATTCTAGCTAAGGAGGCAAACGACCAATCCATAAGGCAACCATTAATAAGCACTGGAAAGAAGAAGTATGCAGAAGACACAGGGACAGAGATTGGCAAAGAGGGGTAGCCAGGGAAGGCCTCTCTGAGGAGGTGACTCTTGAGCAGAGACCTGAATGAAGTAAGAGAGCAAGTCCTTTGAGTCTTTGTAGAGAGCTGTCAATGCCCAAGGCACTTGCTTTTCATATTTCTATCTTACCACCTCCCCCACCCACCCCCCATTAGTATGCTCAGCAGGGCCTTCATAAACCAGCCTCCATGGGGGATGTATTCTAGAGCAGGACTGGCACTCGAGTTCCTTCTCAGGCCTGTTCTCTCTGCCTCAGGCTGCTTTAAACACGTTGTAGAAAAGGCTTCTGGGGACCCGCTAGGCACAGCAGCAGAGCAAGCTGTGATCCATCTGATGATGTGTGTAAGCTAGAGCATTTAATGGTAGAAGCTACAAAAGTTTGTGGCCCCTGCCTTGTTAGAGTCCCTGACAGCCAATTGGTTATTGAGCCACTGTATAACCACCTCCGGGACCAGGGAGACGACATCCCCCGAGCTGCCTGCTGTGCTGTGGTCCTCTAACAGAGTGGGAAACACCCTACAAAGCACATGACGGCCCTTCTCATCTTATCAGCCTCCAATGTGGGTTGGAAACTCCTTGAGGGCAGGGCCCACATCTTACTTATTTCTGCATCCCCAGTGCCTGCATTCTCGGCCTGGCATTTGGTAGATGTCTCATAAATATTTGTTGGATAGAATTGAAAATTCACCCTGATAATGAACCAAAATGTGCCTCTCTGAAACTCTACTTTTTAGTTTGTGGGAACCATGTAACAAAATTCTTCTTCCACACATCAAGTCTTTGGGGGAAAAGGAAAGGAGTGGGGTGGGAATTATACGTAAACTTTTATTGCGCACTTACTAAGTGTCAGGCCTACATGGTTTCCAAGTATGGCTTCATTTAATCCTCCCAACAACTCTGCAAAGTAGTTGTTGTTTTCCCTTTTATGAATGCAGAAATAAATCTCAGCCTCTGGTTACAATTCTGGCTGTACCATTTATTATTTGTGTGCCTTGAGGGGTGCTTCTAATCTCTCAGACCCAGTAGTCTTTGCAGTTCATCACTTTACTTCCCAGGGATTTGAAGACAGCCATTACGTCCCCTGAGTCTTTTCTTTTTCATCTCCAGGCTAAACATCTCCAGTTATTTTCAATGTCTCTCATGGTGCAGTAGTCAAGAGCACTACAATTTGAACAACCGGGATTTGTCCCCAACTGTGTCACCTTGTACACAAGTAATTTACCCTCTCTGAATGTTGGTGTTCCCATCTGTGTGATATGGGGATACTCACAGTACCATCCCATAGAGTGTTGTAAACATTAAATAAGATAACAAATGTAGCACCTCATGCCACAGCACACAGTAGGTCCTAAAAATGCTGCTGCTGGTGGTTTTGAATGTCTCCCTCCACATTTCAACCGAACTCATGCCAGTTTGGCTAGTGTCCCGATTCACATCATATGACATTCGGAACTGAACATTATCTGGGCCCCTTCATTTTCCAGGGAACATTATAATCTGCCCTGCCAGCCCAGATCCTGCCTTTTGGAAGAAATTAAGAAACTGGGGCATGTGAACAGGATCAGGGTCATACCACTTCCAAGAACCCAGGCAAGTGGTGCTGACAAATCACAACTCAAGAACTGGTGATAAATAAACTGGTGGTTTTCTTAAGTAAAAGAGGAAAGACAATGATCGGATCTAAGCACTTGGCTTTTCAGTCCATTAACTGTTTCAGATCAGTGGTCAGGAAAAGCTTCTCCATCCCACCAGAACTATTGGCTGTAACACCCAGGAGCAGATCCCCATCCCAGGATACTTCCTTACGCCCCAGAGGCACGTTTATCCCACGTCAATGTTTCTAAAATCAGAATGCATCTGATAACCAATGGGCAATAATAATCAATTAACATAGTGCCAGGGGATCCTCCTCCCAAAAAGCGACAAACAAATTGATGGTGAACATTAGAATAGAGGAGGCATGACTAATTGAGAACCTACTATCTGCTAGACGCAGTGGCAGATGCTAGAAACTTTCATTTTCCTTCCTTTCTTTTCTACTCTTTTAGTGTTTTTCCCCCTTTATAAAAAGTATTCATCATTGAACAAAACTTGAAAAATACAAGCAACTCGATATCCCCAACTTCCCCAGACTAAAGGGTATTCTAACAAGCCACTTCAGAATCTAAGGGGCCATAATACAATGGAAACCTCATTTGCATAACAGTAGGAGCAAAAGCAAACTTCACCCACATCCCTCCAGGTACTTCTGAGGATCCCAGCATATCTTATGTTCTCATGATCGCCACTTCTCCCTCCAGACCTCTGCTCCCAGCTCCTCTACCATTCATTTCTACCCATTCAAGCTTCCCCAAGCTGCCACAACATCTTCTTTGGTCTTCCCACATGTAGACATTGGCCTTCCCTTAATTCCCCAAAGCACAAGTGATGCTAGTGTTTAGCCAACTCTACTCAGTTCCTAAGAGGACTACAAGGCACTATAGGGTACACACAGAAAAGTAAAATGGAAAAAGAAAAGGATCCCAGATGACACTGATCCCAAAGACCAACAGTCTTTGCACAAAGGACCTCCATCCTTAGTCAAAGCAGGGCACCATTTTTCTCAGTGTGAGCTAAACTCACAACAGAGAATCCCTCTCACCCCTTCTTCTCCAGGTTTCAGGACCCTAATCTTTTAGCTCTGGGCCCTGCTGAGGGAGCCCAAAGTTTGGTATTATATTAGTTAAGATAACACTGGCTGGCATAAGAGTAAACTTTGAAATTTCCGAGGCATAAAAGAATACTTTAGTCTCTACTCTTACAAAGTCCAGTCAGTGGGAAGGCAGGAACCTGTGACTCCCACAGAGTCACTCAGGGATCCAGGCTCACAGAGGATCTGCCATCTTCTACATGTGGCTGTCAGTTTGCCCTGAGCATCCACATCCAGACTGCAGACAGAGGAAGAGAAGGAATCATAAATCATATGTAGATTTTTTGTGGTCCAAGCCTGCAAGTGGCATGTGAAATTTCCACCTGTGTTCCATTGGCTGGGACATATGGCCATGCCTCCTGGCAAGAAAGGCTGGGCAACATAGGATAACATGCCCAACAGTAAAAGAAAACAGATTTGTCAAATAACTTGTCATCTCTGCCACAGGAACCATCATGATGCCCTCTGTACCCAGGGAGACAGCACTTCCTAGGTTATTATACAAAACAATTCAGCACACACTTCCCCTGCTTCAACCTCTCTTTCCAGACTATATTCCATGCCTCTCCATAACCAAAATCCTATTTAAACATTTACCTTCCTTGAACCTGGGGCTCAAGAGGTTAAGTAACTCGCCAGAGGTCACACATCTAGGAAATAAATAGTAGAGTGACTTTTCATTGCAATCTAATGCCAGAGCCAAGGCTCTTGCCAATGTACCATTGTGCCCCTCATCATTCCTTGTAAATTTCCCTGGCCTCTTATTCACCCCTATCTGCTAGATGGTAATTATCTGTGTCGAAAGTATACACTGACCCATCTGTGACATACCCTTATTGCATTTATTAGAGTGTCAGCTCTGAGTAGGCAAGAGCTATATTTGATTCCTCTTTGCAATCACAATGTCTAGCCCATAATAGCTGTTTAATAATCTACCACCCAAAGAAGCAAACACTTATTGGTCAGTCAAACTGGAAGCTACTTAAAAGGCTTCTGGTCCAGACCACTGTCTAATTCACAGACCACCCCCACCCCCACCTGCCTATTTCACGTAGTGACCAAAGCACAGACTTTGGTGTCTAATAGATCCAGGTTCACTTTTGCCTCTATGACCGTGTGACTTTGGACAAGCTACTGAACTTCTCTTTTTGTGAAACCCAAATAAGTTAATGTACCACACGTTTGATAAACAGTATTGATTATATTATTATTATTATTATTATTATTATTAATCCTCCAACTTTTCCAAATTATTTACCATAGAAAGAAGTGAACAAAACTTTTAAGGCCTGGCAACAAAAAAGAGGTAGGATTTTGAGTGGCTTCTTATGACCCTAGGAGAGCAGAGTGGAGTAACTACTCTTTGGGGGAATTCTCGACCCTTCTAAAATCCCATTAAACCTAAACACACATCTGTTAGCACACACCAAGCATGCAGTGTCTGCTTTCACCCAGCATTGAGCAGCACAAGGAGGAATATTATATCCAGTTATTCATATGGAACTGTTTATCCCCAATCACTTTGTGCTTTTCCTTAAACTTTTCCATAGTCTTTGGTTTCAAAGGCCATTTTAGAACGACTGAATTTCCTTGCAAAGTAAGCCTCTGCCCCTGCCTCCACAAAAAAAAAAAAAAAAATTGTTTTAGGAAAATCTCCTCGGGGCATAGAGGCTGTGAGTTTCCAAACTTGCTTTCTCCTACCCTCCTTTTTTCTTTTAAATAAAAATTGCCCAGGAAACCAAGATTCATTAAGAGTGATGGGGGGAAAATATGGCCGAGTTGAAAGGAGTTTGTGGCTTACTGCTTAGCAGGAACTTACAAGGGTTTTTAGGAGAACCTCATAGGATCAGAGAATATGAGGACCAAGAAGGAATGAAGAGATCATATACAGTTGACCCTTAAACAACGCAGAGGTTAGGGGCACCAACCCCCTCACAGTCGAAATTCCATGTATAACTTCTGACTTCCCAGTCCTCCCACAGGATCCAGGGGGGATTGATTCCAGGGTCCCCTGCAGATACCCAAATCCAAGATTGCTCAAATTCCTTATATAAAATGGTGTAGGACAATGCATACAATCAGCTCTCCACATCGATGGATTCCCAACTACAGACCAAAAATACTGTTTTCAATCCACAATCGGTTAACACTGAGGATGGGAAACCCAGGGATATAGAGGTCCCACTGTACATTTATTGAAAAAAATACATGTATAAATGGACCTCAACAGTTCAAACCCATGTTGTTCAAGGGTCATTGTCTAATCTCCTCATTTGGAGGTGAGAAAACTGAGGCCTGGAAGAGAACAATTATTATAATTTTCAAGGTGACACAGAAGGTCAGCCAAAGAACTAAGACTTGAACTTGGGCCTCCTAACTCCTGGCTGCATTAGGCCAGCTCCTCTAGAAAGCAGAGCCTGAGGCAGGGATTACGTTGCTGATGCTTTACTTTGGAGGTGCAAGCCCAGGAAATGAGAGTGAACAAAGGGCAAGTGAGGTGAGGAAAGTTGGGAAGCCAAACGATGCAGTGAGAAGCACTCTTGCACTCGCTCCTGTTTTACAGAGATAGCATGACAATCAACAGCCTGGTTGACTCAGCACTGAGGACTTCTCCAAAACTGCAAGGAGAAACTGTATCTCTCGTTCGCGATCTAAACATTGTATCAGCTCTGACCAATCAGATGGTGAGTTGGTGGATAAAGAACCCAATTTCCTCACCCCTCCGTGGGGATAACTTCAGGCACAAGCATTCCCCTGACTCCCAGACTGGGTGATCAATGCCTCCTGATTCACCTGAGACTTTCCTGGATTTTGCACTGAAAGTCCCTCATCTCACGAAAGCCTTTGGTCCCAGGTAAACAATGTCAGTTGGTCACACTACCCTGGAGGACCCCAGTTATTCACAGGGTAACATGCTTGATAACACACTTTTTACTGATTTCCTTCCTTTTCCTGTCTCATTTCCCAATGGATGTTTCCTGGGATCATTGCCCAGTTAAACTATAATACTATAAAGAGCCTTGCAGTCTCTGTCTCAGGGTCAGCTTCTGGGGAAACCCAAGTGCCTGGCACATGGTATGCTCTCCATAAATGCTATGAGTAATCATAGTAAAACAACATAACAAAGTCCTTTCCCTCTTTCTTCCAGCTGCTTTTGGAACTTAAGAAAAGTAATAAACCCTCAGACTATTCCTCAGGCATCTGAAAATTGGCAATCTGAATGGTAACTGAGATAGTCAGGGTCTACCTGATTATATATATATATATATATACCTCCAAAAATATGTGTACACATTTTAAGAAAGAAAAAACTATTAAAATTGTAATAATACATGCTGATAACAAAAAATGAATACAAGTCACGTTTGACTTCTGCAGTTACAAGAGGTGCTCAAAGTGGTTACCATCAGCGTCCAGACACTTCTGATTAGGGGGAACTACTGCTTGAGCAACGCTGATGGAAGTGTCCACTTGCATACATTTTTTTGGCACCCCCCAGTACACACACACACACACACACACACACACTTCAAAGCAATTCTGGAACTCTTTTTCTGGAATGGTCATCAGAGCTGTCATCATATCAGCTCTGATGACCATTCCAGAAAAAGAGTTCCAGAATTGCTTTGAAGTGTGTGTGTGTGTGTGTGTGTGTGTGTGTGTACTGGGGGGTGCCAAAAAAATGTATGCAAGTGGACATACATGATTTGAAGGTCATCAAAATGTCTTCCTTTCAAAATTTCCTTTATCTTCAGGTAAAGAAAGAAGTCATTGGGGCAAGATCAGGTGAGTAGGGAGGGTGTTCCAATACAGTTATTTGTTTATTGACTAAAAACTCCCTCACAGACAGTGCCATGTGAGCTGGTGCAGTGTCATGATGCAAGAGCCATGAATTGTTGGCGAAAAGATCGGGTCATTTTCATCCAACTTTTTCACTCAGCGTTTTTAGCACTTCCAAACAGTCGGCATGGTTAATTGTTTGTCCAGTTGGACAAATTCATAATGAATAATCCCTCTGAGATTAAAAAAAAAGTTTAGCAACATGGTTGCAACAAGTTCACGAACTTAACTGTCTGAACTTCATATAACAATAATTGCATATAGGGCTTTTGTGACCCAATAGAAGTAGTTGAGAATGACTAAAATACTCATAGACTAGAATACTATATACAATTTATCATACATTTAATTCAAGTCTTATTGGTATTTAATAACACCGAAGTCCTCAAAGTGGCATCAACAATCCCCTACCTACGTCTGTGGGCATAGACCAACGTCTACATGTACACGTACATCCAAAACATGTGGGAAGGAGACAGGGTGTCTTGTTCAGAATGCTGGTTGCAGGGTCCCACCACAGTCCCCTCTACTGAACGCTGCCAGGTGAGGCCCAAACATCTGCATGTGTAACCGTCTCTCCAAGAGAATCGTGGGCCCATTAAGCGTTGAGAGTATCTGTCCTAACCACTGACAGAGGCTTTGCTCCTTCTCCTTGGGAAACTGTCCCAATTTGACCCAGGTGGATTTCTCCCTTGTTCCACCTGGTTTATGCAGTCCCCTTCTGGGCCCCTTGCTGCTCTTGTCCTACCGGTCAGGGCTCACATAATTACTTTTGAGGGGGCCTGTGTTTTCAGTCTCTGCTTCAGAACTTGTTCAAGGGTCACTATAGGTACAAGCCTTTAGCCACCATGGTGCCCATAGTAAATGCCTACTGTAATGACAAATTAACCCATATGGTCCCTTGCCAGTCTTCTCTGATCTGAGCCTCTGTGTCTACCTGGCCTCAGGTTCAGAGAAAAGTCAGGACACAGAGTGCTGTGTCTGGGCTTCCACCACCAAAGAATATTTTGTTCCACTCCCTTTGGTGGCAAAAGAATTTCATCTCTGGGACCCAAGATGGAACCAGATCTTCCCCGCTCAGTAGAACCCAAAGACCTGCATGATGCCAGTGAATAGCCCACCACTGTCACCTCCCCTCGCCAAGCTGACACAGCTCCTGTGTCCCTGATTAACCATTTAAATCCCACTGTGGGGTCTCCTCATACATTTCCTTGTGTGCACATAGGTTTCTACATTGTGACCGTTTTGCAGGCAAGGATCATGTCTCATGGACCTTTTGATCCCCCGCAACAGACCCAAATCCTTGCTTATAAAAGACGTTCCAACAACTTTGCCAATATTGTATATATTTGCTATCATATGTAATACATAATATACAATATATAATAATGAGTGGTCAATTGCTATGCCATTATCCTGTTTTGATTTTCTTCAGAACACTTATTATTATCTGAAATTACCAAGTGTGTTTAATGGTATAGTCATTTATTGCCCCCTCACCCCAATACACATCAGAATGTAAACCCTCTGCAAGTGTTCTGAACTGAATCATGTTCCCCCGAATTTATATGCTGAAGTCCTCTACCCCAGTTCTTCTGAATGTGACTGTATTTGTAGATAGAATTCTCAAAGAGGTAATTAAGTTAAAAATGAGGTCGTTAGGGTGCGTCCTAGTCCCAAATGGCTGGTGTCCTTATAAGAAGAGTAAATTAAGACACAGACACATATTGAGGGAAGACCATGTGAAAATACAGGGAGAAGATGGCTATTTACAAGCCAAGGGGAGACGCCTCGAAAGAAACAAACCCTGCCAACACTTTGATCTCGGACTTGTAGCCTCCAGAGCCGTGAGAAAATAATTTTTGCTTGTTCAAGCCACCCAGACTGTGGTACTTTGTTAGGGCAGCCTTGCTTTGTTAACACAGCAAGAAAGGAATGAATCTGCCTTCGATACTCTTGTATCTTCAGCTCCTGGACCAGTTCCTACCACACAGCAGGTACTTAATAATTACTGAATGAATGCTCTGAAAATACAAACTACATATATTGATAGTCCCCCTAAATGCACGTGCTGTTTCATACATCTGAACCTTTGAATATGCTCTTCCACAGCCTAAACCCCCTTCCCCATCCAGCCAAAGAAATCCTATTTTTCCTTTAAAACTCAGTTTAGACTCACATTCTCGTGGGACGTCCTTGACCTCACTGAACAAAACTGATCACTCTCTTCCCTGTGCTATTGTGAACTTTGTACACACGTTTCCACACCATAACTTCTAGGCTATGAGCTTGACTACAGAAACAATATTCAACTCTGATCCTTACCACCTAGCACCAGGCCGGTGCAAAGGAACTGATCAATCATTAAACCACCAAGCTCTTTTTTAATCTGTATCTAGCTGCTGCAAGTGAATTACTGTCTGATGGAGGACAGATCCATAAACACACATGTCTGGCACATACCATCGTTAAAATACATTTCAGGGACCAAGATGGAGCCGCTCCTGCCCAAGGTGCCACATCAGCAAACCAAAACTTAGATGATTTTCGTGTCCCTGTAAATGCTCTGCTTGACCAGAAACACAGTCAGCAATCACCAAACACTAAGCCAACTCTGGGCTCTATATTTATTTCTTTGTCCCTCTGACCCCAAACAACGTGGGCCGGGTGTCCCCAGACAATCAGATATCTTCTATTTTTCCTTCTTTGTATTTCATTTCGTATCCTATAAAAGATCCTGCCTTCTGCCCCACTTTGCAGTTTTCCAAATGGAGACTGCCCATGCCATGAAGTATTAAATAAGTTTGTTTGTATCACCTAAATTGTCTTTTAAATCACTTTTTAACAGTAGGTACTCAACAAAAATCTATTGCATCAACACTTATTTCAATCCAAATTGTTTCCGCCATACTCACATTATTTTGCTTGCTTAGAATGCCCACTTCTGTATCTTCTCCTTCCAAACAAACCACCCCCATATTTCAAAGTAAAACTTAAGTCCTAACTCTCCTAGAATTCTCTATCTGGCTACTCCAGAACTCACTGAGTTCCTAGTTATTTCAGAACATGATTCACTGTAAGAAACACGAACTCAGCCAAGACGTGAGGCTGATCACACTTCTTCCATCCTGGACCCCAGAGCACTTCTTGATGCAGAAGCCAGCAACAGCCAGGTGTCTTCCTGCCATGCACTGACCCAGCCTGGGAGGGCCACTCCACCCCCCAGGGTTGATGTAAAGCTAACTTGGGTATTCACAGCCTGCATTTTGCCTGAAGGAACAAAATCTGCATGTAAAGAAAACACTGACAGGAACCATCTGCCCTCCCCTATAGCTTGAAAGAAGCTGCATGTGGACTCCCTAATCCTTCCTCTTTCCCCTCAGCCAGGAATGAATTTCATTTGGAGGCAGAATTAGGGGGGTTGTGAGGGAGAGGAAGCCGAGAGAGGTAGGCCAGCCACATCTGGACGGCTTTTCTCTGTAAATTCAGAAGACTGCAGGGAATCACTTTCTCCCCTTGACAAAGGAAATGGCCCATGGTCAGGAATTGATGACTTGCAAATCTCATGCAGGCGAAGAGGTTATTGTGTCTCAAGGTCTTAGGGGGTTAGAAAAAAATACAGAGCAAATAATTTAAATGGGGCCACTGTTTATGGGACTAGAAACCCCACCACTAGCACCCATCAGCAGAGAGAGCCGTTCTGGAGGCTTGGTGTCTTCAACACAGTCTGGGGTCCCCCATGGTGTATATCCATGTATTCTATTCAGTTATTCAGCAAAAATATCTTAAGATATGCTTAAGATTCTTTGCCAGGCAAAACGCTTGGTGGTAGGGAAATAGCCACGGGCTTCCATTCATCTTCATCTCTAACAGCCTCACAGGGGAAACCGTCACATAAACAATAATTTGCAGACTAACAGTCACGAGCAATCATCTGGAAACAAGGACAGATCGGGTGTTAAGCACTATAAATGGGGTATTTGAAAAAACTATTCACTTGACTAGTACCTTGACTTCAGGGGGGCGCTGAGGGTGGGTGGTATGAAACAAAGCTTTTGGAGAACAGGGCACAAAGCTGGCTCCTGAAGACTGTGATTCTGCCTAAAAGAAACAAACCTTCTAAGAAATAATGCAAAAGCAAAGCAGTATGGAAGTCAGTGGCACATTTGGGCTAAAGAAGCTGGATCTACTTTTGGAGATAACCTAATCTAAAAGAGTTGCTGTAAGAAGTGTTCCTGGAAAGCAGAACTTCCAGGTGGGATTCTGGAACAGTCATACTCACGGGTCACATGCTGATAAGGAACCCATTGCTGGTGGTGAGTGGGGTGGTGATAACCCCTAGAAGTACCAAGTGCTAAGACAGAGATGGGTTAGAAGGTGAAGCATGGACACATGGAATGATATGAGGGCAATGATCATTATAAGGTCTGTCGATTGGCTAGCTGTGGTTAACAGTTTAGAGCTCTTCACAAAAGGAAGAGAGAGCTCAGTTAGCCGTCTATCTATTCAAGATTTGCTGTGAAAATCAGGAGGCCTCTGTGGCAGTTGGGATGGCTCTTTGACGCTTAGATGCAAATTTGGCCTATGATAAATGAGGAAGAGGTACCCAAACTGCCTCGGCAGCGTACTGAGGGAAGGATCGGGACGCTCAAGAAGGTAAGAACATTGCCATGGTGTTCTCATGTGAGACCATTCAGCATCTCAGTTTACTGCAAACACATCAAGCCCTATTGTATGTATAGGTCAAAAGATTTCAGTGAAGAACACCAGACTACATTCTGGAAGAGCTAGAGTTCCTTCTTTTGATCTGGGCCTCTCTTGAACCTGCCGGTTTATTTAGGTCATCAGCAAATGGGTAAGAACAATACACCCAAATGTGGTATCCACTGGCTCCAAATTTTTAAGAAGCCCAGTGAGCATCAAGCCTCCTTCAAAGTGGAGAAGAGAAGAGACCATTTTGTCTGTGGAGGAGACATTTGACGTGCTCTGGATCAGGGGTCTGCAAATTAAGGCCTGCAGGCCCAAACCAAGCCCTCAGTCTGTTTGTATAAATAAAAGTTTACTGGAACAGAATCGTGCTCATTGGTTTGCATAGTGTCTGTGGCTGCTTTCTCCCTGCAACAGCAGAGTTAAGCAGTTGCAAGAGAGACCGTGCCCTCAAAGCTAAAATTATTTCCTAACTGGCTTTCTACAGAGAACGCAGACTAACTCTGCTCTGGATCACTGGAGCGCTAGCCATTCACAGCATGTGTAGCTCACCGTCTGCACCTGTGTATCTTGCCAAACATCAAGGGAATCTCTCTTTCTAGGTCTTATCTACTGTAGGGCAAGAAAAAGTTTTCCTCAACCAACTTAGGGTCTCCAGCTAGGTCTGAAAATTAAACTGACAAAGACAGATTAACAGAGGAAAAGCATACACATTTTATTGAATTTTTACATATACACGGGAACCTTCACAAGAGAATGAAGACCTGAAGAAGTGACCAGAGAAGGAAGCTTTGATCCCTTTTAGAAAAAAAACAAAAACAACAAACTTGACAAGACAAAGGGATTTGGGCTTGAGTAGTAAATTGTGAAGAGGTAACACAGAAGGTAAGGGTTAATTTAGAAAGGTTTGTTTGTACGGGTTTCTCAACTCCAAACTCCCCATTTCTGGTAGTAAGAATGCCTCCCTTCCTCGGGTACGGGGAGAATACCCCTCACATGGGAGTTTCATAACAGGTTTCAGGGAAGAAGGGCAAGGAGGTGACAGTGACCTTCCTGCTTCTTCCATTTTCTCAAGCTCCTTCAGCCTAAGATATTCAATATGCCAAGGTGCCATGTTTTGGGGTAGCATGTCCCGCAGCCTATCGTGACATAATGTCATCAAGCTAGTGAACATGCATGATGTCCTGTAAGATGGTTAGGCCATCAGGATCCTGTTGAATAGACCGTAGCACAGATCTGGAGAATTTACAGCTCAGTGAATTAGGAGAGTAGTATATTACTGCCCAACCTACTAGATAAGAGCAAATTGCCTCTGATGTTCGCTGTGGCTCAGAATGGAGAAAACGCATTTGCTGGGTCACTCGCTACATGTCTAAAGTCAGGGCCTGCGTGGCTTAGCTGCAGAAGGAGACCACATCTGAAATGGCAGCTGCCATTGGAGCCGCCACCTAATTACAGTTGTGATGACCCATTATCATCTCAAGGATCCTTTTGCCCTGGCAAGTAAAAACTTCAGTGGGGGTGAGCAAGGAAGCACCCTGATTATATCTTCCAAGTTTTTGATAGTTGTGGTAAGGTCTTCCACTCTCCTCGGAAATGTTACTGCTTTTGATTTTTTTTCCTTTGTGTGTGTGTCACTGGTGACTGACAATGACCTCTAGGTGATCCCTTCTCCACGGTAGGCTTTCGTAGGTCAGGAAGCTATGTGGGAATTCTGCCAATTGCAGAAGATATCCATCCCAGCTATTATCCCCACGGGGATAATCATGACAAGGAGACTTAGTGCCCTGTTGTCCTTCTGTGAAGGGAACTACTTATTTTCTGACCTTCCACAGTCCTTCCTTACCCGCCATGGTAAGGGGTGAACCCCAGTGCAGGTCTGAGTCCCTAGCTTTAGCGTGGAGCCAGTATCAAATCGAATTCTAAAAGATTAGCCACTTCTCTTTCCTTGATGTGTTGTTACTGAGTTTCAGTGGCAACAGGTTCCTTTGGGGAAGACTGAGAAGATATTCACAGGGACATTTAGGCGTGTATGGAGCAAGATCCACTGTCAAGGGTTCTAGGCCTCCCCTCCAACTCGGGAGCTCAGGGACTGAATACTGAGTCAGATGCAGGATTGGAGAGACATGGCGGGTAGTGTGTGGCTCACGTCAGTCACTGCTCCACGCTTGCTCAAGTTACAGTCCAGCAGGAGAGACAAATATTATATGTGGAAATGTTAACTGTCTCACTGTATTACGATACATCATGATATGAGTACAGGCTACTGTGAGAGCATGGAGTAGGGGGATCTGTTCTGGTTCCATCAAAATAGCTTCCAAGGAAATGACATTTAAACTAAAATCAGAAGGATAAATAGCTGAGCAATCAGGGTGCAAAATATATAATCGTATATACCCAATTTTGTTGCAATTTTATTTTAAAAATTAGATGTTTATGTCTATAAGTGGAGTATCCCTCTACTTTGTTGGGACATACTATTTATATTCTGGGAACTGACCACGGTACAATGTGATAATTTATATGCAGTGTGTATGTATGCATACACAGAGAAATGTCTGGAAGGCTATATAACAAAGTGTTATCGCGGCAAGGCTGAGCTATAAGTGAGTTTTTCCCCTTATAAATAATTCTCCATATGATTATTTTTCAAATACACACACAAAAAAGGAGTTACTATTTTTGTAATAAGGAAAAAACAATGACTCATTTGTTTGCTTAAAGAGAAAAAAGGCTGTGCATCGATACTTAAGCCATCTACCTCTTGACTCACCTCTGGCTGGCTGTACACATCTCTGCATCACACCTGTCATCATGGACTTCCAGAACTGAAATCTAAAGATCAGGGAGGGGTGTCAGACTTGCTCACCACTGCAGCATTTAGGACCCCAGTCCTGAGCCAAGGGCAGCAGCTCTGACACTAGGCAGACACTCAGCACTCTGTCTTCCTGGCACATCTGGGGCCAAGTACCCCTGGGCGAGACAGGCCGTCAGAGTGCCCGTGTGCATCTCCCACCAACACCTAGAACTGATGCAGGCTGCTGTTAGTCAAACCTTCATTGGCCTCAAGTAGAACAAATGGTGGGGCCAACAGCTTAGCCACCTTTGCACTGGGGATCATCAAAACATCTTGAACGCTTTCTCTAATATTCTGGGTTTGTCAAAACTCTCAGTCATGCTTGGCTGATTAATTCTAAATGCAAGCTTAAAAAGAAGCAGGGGGAAGCAAATGGGATCCTTATGTTTTTGATTCATTCACACCTAATTCGGCCAGATGTGGGGGGAGGGCGTGGGGGAGGGGCACCAGATGCTCTGCATTTGATCATGGAGTATTCTATCAAGACAGGAGGCTGACAGGGACCCGGGTGCCAACAGGAGCCAGAAAACCTAGAGTTTTGTCCAACCTTGATGAAGTACCTTCTCTGTGCCAAGCTCTGTACCGGACCCTGCAGACACAAAGATGAGCCGGACAGATTTCCCCGCCCTGGAAGGATCCACAGTGCAATGTGAGAGATAAATACAGAGGCAAATAACTCCCCTAAACATTATCAGGGATACAAAGGGTTAGTGGGACCTCAAGGAGGACAGATCAGTTGTGCCCAGAGTGTAAAAGGAGGCTTTCTGGACAATAATGCCTACCATCCAATCAGTACCTGTCATGCGCGGTAGCTTCCTAGGGCTGCCTTAACAAAGTGCCACAAAGTGGGCAGCTTAAAACAACCGCTCCAGATGCCAGAAATCAAGGCATCAGCAGGGTGGGTTCCATCTAAAGGTTCTGAGGGAGAATCTGTCCCATGCCTCCCCCCTAGCTTCTGGCTCCCAGCAATCCTTGGTGTTCTGTGGTCTATAGCCACCTCACTCCAACCTCGCCCTCCTTCATCACACGGCCTTCTCTGTGTCGGTGTGTCTCTTCATCCTAGAAGGACACCAGTCACTGGATTGAGGATACTCCCTAAATCCCATATGAGTTCATCGCAAGATCTGATTTCCGAATATGTTTAAATTCACAGGACAGGGAGTTTACTAGGACCTGAACATATCCTTTTGGAGGACACAGACAGTGCATCATGTTTCAGCCCCTGCATACATTATATGGTCTAATTCTTACCATAACCCTATGAGGCAGATACTATCATTAGCCCTCTACCACAGATGGAGAAACAGAAACTTAAAAAGGTAAATGGTTTCCCAAAAGTCACACAGCCAGTAAGGCAAAAAGCAGGGCTTGAACACAGATCACACAGACTCCAGAGCCTTGGTTTTACCCAGGGAGTGACTCTCATGAGCTGAGTCTTGAATGGAGGGTAGCTGTTTGCCAGGCCGATGACAAAGTACTAGGAAGTTACTCATTTCAAGAAGGAGTGACAAGGACAAAGGCTTGGAGGAGGGAGTCCCTATTTTAGGGAGTCTGTCACTAATTCATTGTATGATTTGGGGCACACCAGTTTTCGTCTCTGAGATGCCTTGCCTGCCTTCTGTTCTTTGCACACCACGGCTGGAGCCACATGGCTCACCTTGAAAGATTCGGCTGCATCCCACACTCTAGAACCTGTCCTGTCCCTCACCCAGGGGTCTTGAACTTAGGACATTACATCAGTCTGTCTCCTAATCCCACTCTAGCAGTATGCCTGGTGCGGTTGGACCTCTTCCTTATAATGGTCACTAAAATGTAAGGGGAAGTTTCCACACACCAGGGCTATGCTAAGTGCTCTACAGGCACTGCCTTATTTAACACTCACAACAATCTTAGGAGGAAAGTGCTACTACTATCCCCAGTCCACAGATGGAGAAAGTGAGGCTTAGAGAATTTGCCACTTGCCCATGATTGTACAGCTATGAAGTGACAGAACTGAAGTTCAAGCTCATGAGACCTGCCCATAATGTACACTCTTGATGACTAAACATCACCTTAGGCACTTGTCTAACTCATCTCTCCCTCCAGCACTCAGCACAGATCATGGCCAGATCTTCTTGCCCTGTGGCCAATTTTTCTACATCACCAAGGGCCCATCACCATGACCTTCGGAGACCAGTCTTCCCTGTGGACCTGGACTGTATCCATTCCTGTATTTGAGCTCACTTCTGAAAGCTTGCAACTCCCACGTTTGGTCTCTTCTCCAATGCCAGGACGCTATTTCTCAGGCCCATTCCTCTGCAAACCCAATAATAATGCATCGTTCAAAAATGCACCTCAGATTCTTCTCTTGGGAAAAGAAGGTGTTGAATCTGGTGGGCTTCTAGTTTCAACTCTATTCAAAGTCTTGGTTTACACATGCCAATCAAAATGGATCACTTCTCCAGCCAGATGGATGTGTTTCATAGATATCTTCTAACCAGAGGATTTTCTTTGTCTCTGGGTTACATGGGGCAGGGATGGGGTGGCATTATTGCATGCTGTCTCACGTGTGTTTCATGTTCAGTGCAGCCTGACGTAGTGAAAGAGAGCAGTGAATTTGGAATCAGACCTATTTGCATTCAAACAAAGGTATAGTTACTCAGCAGTGGGACTTTAGGCAAGTCATTTCATCCCAGTGGTTTTTAAATTTCTCATGTATGAAAAAAAGACATGAATATTCTGAGAAGGGTACCTGCCAAATAGCAGATACCCAACCCAGAGTATTGGAAGCAAGTGAAAGGAAGAGGAACACCCACACCCCTATTAGAATGGCTAAAATCTAAAACACTGACAACACCAAATTCTAGCCAGGATGTGGAGCCACAGGAACGCTCATACATTGCTGGTAGGAATGCAAAACGGTCCAGCAACTCTGGAAGACAGCTTGGGGGTTTCTTACAGAATTAAACATCGTCTTACCATATGACCTAGTAATCGTGCTCCTAAGGTATTGATCCAAATCAGCTGAAAACTTAGCATCACACAAAAACCTGCACATGAATATTGATAGCAGCTCTATTCATAACTACTAAAACTTGGAAGTAATCAAGATAGCCCACAATAGATTAATGGATAAACAAAACTGTGGTACATCCATATAATGGAATATTATTCAGCGATAAAAAGAAATAAGCTATTAAGCCACCAAAAGACACGGGAGACACTTAAATGCACATTGCTAAGTGAAAGAAGCCGGTCTGAAAAGGCTACAGAGTGTATGATCCCAACCATAATACATTCTGGAAAATGCAAAAGTATAGGGACAATAAAAAGATCAGCGGTTGCCAGGGGTTCAGAGGGGGTGGGGAAGGATCAATTGGAGGAGTACAGGGAATTTTTAGGTCAGTGAAACTATTCTGTATGATACCGTAATGTAGATATATATTTGTCAAAACTTACAAAAGTCAAAAAAAATAAAAAAACTTACAAAAGTCATAGAACTGTGATACACAGCACAGGCTGCAAGGAAATGAGACGGAGCTTGGGAGGCTGTGAGGGCAGAGGGGGGATCCAGAGAGCTCAGGCTTTCCAGCGTGGGGCCACATACAAGTAGGGGATGAAAAAACATACAGGCTGAGTTTAAAGTCCAGTGGGACCCCTCTCCTTCGCATACACAGCTCAGGGGAGAGGATTTGGCAAGGTAAGGGGGAGTTCTGGGTGGGACAAGTGCCAGGGTGGGAGTCGTGATGCAGTTCCTGCAGCTTGGGTGGTGCCCAGGGCTTTCTCAGAGAGCCAAGGCTGCCATGGGGCTCTCTTCATGGTGGCCCCATCTTTGCTTGGAGTCAGGACAGTAGATTGCAGGTGCATGGAGCCTGTCCCTTTGGTGCCCTTCTGCCTGCCTCACCACCCTTCTCCCTCTTTCCCTAGTCTACTCTCCTTAGAGAACATTTGATCAATTCTCTCTTGGAGGAAGCAGAGGCAGCGCTGAGGGGAGACATTGCTGCCATGACTCTTGGCTGTTATTCTCACTGGAGCACATGTCAGGCCTTCCTATGGTGGTGCCTCTCTCACCCCCAAGACTACAGCCCTGTGGGCCCCTGCAGTGCACCAGCCACATCTTCCGTACTTCTACCCACCCAGCTTTTTCCGCTGGCCACTGAGCTCTTCATGCTTGGTTGACGGGACCACCCACGAGAAGAAGTGAAAAATGCTGTCTCCCCCTCAGTGGTCAGTATCGTCTGCTGTTTCACAGGAGACACTGGTTGTGACTCTACAGAGGATAAGTCCAGGTGCCGGGACACCTGTCACTGTGGCCTCCTTCCCTTCCACTTCCGTTCCTCAAGACTGTCCTATGTTCTTACCACAATGAGCCAACTTGGCCCTGTTCCCTAGATGGGACACACCCCTGCCATCCTCTGGCCCTTTGTTCATGCTATTTCCTCTCCAAGGAATGCCTTACTTCACTTTCAAGCTCCTACTTATCCTTTAAGACTCACTTAAATGTTGTCTTTTCTACAAATCTCTCCCAGTTCTCCCAAAGTGGCTCATTCCTGGTTATGGGTTCCTAGAGGTCTTATGTAAAGCACTTTGCATTCCCATTTGTTTCCATTCCCATCTCCCCCAAATAGTCTCATTGCTTCATTTCTATTTCCCCAGCATAGTGCAGCGTAACTGGCACATAGTAGGTGCTCAGTACATGTTTCTGACATGGATGAGTGAGCAGGATACAGTTAAATGTGATTTCATTCCAAGGGTATGGACGCTGCCAGAGCAGATGGAAACCATTTAGGAAATGCAGCTCTTCTTCTCTGGCCCCGACCCTCTCCAGCCAGGGCTCCACCTCCCCAGTGTCTTGCCTGAGGTTAAAACACCCTACACGGGCAATAATGCCCACCTTAAAGCAGATGTGGTGGCCTCTCCTCTGGAAAGCAAAACATGTTCTCTGAGCTCTCTGGTGTGTTTCCCATCGCTGATCTGATTTCCAACGTTGAATACCTTTGGGCTAAGGAAAGGCATTTAGCTCATGAATTCCTGGAGGCTGTCTTCCCTCCAACAGAGATGGAAAATTGAGTCCTTACTCATCAGCAGCCAGCATCAGGAAGCCCTGGGCCAGGCTGGGACATGGAGGTAAACTGGAGGGTAAAGGGTGGGTGAAAGTGGAGGACCAAAGAAAGGACATCAGACCAAACTTAGAGCATCCAAGGAAGGCATCCTGGCAGAGGCAATACTTAAGCTGCAATTTTAAGCACGTGCAATTACAGGACCTTAGACAATTTCAGACCATGTGGTGTCTGGGAACTCCCCAAGGCAATGTCAGGAACAGGGATGAGATGCTGTCATCCACAGCTGCCCAGAACCTGCCGTTTCTAATAGGCAGGAGAGGCCCATGGCTGAAAATTCTTCAATAGTTACCTGGGCTTATGCTGTTCTTGCTCTGATGCAGCTCAGGCCCCATGGCTCAACGTCTCAGGATTCAGAGATCTTTAGTTCTCGGTCACATTTCTCATTTTTAGCCTTTTCAAAAGGCCAGACCACGGAAGCTTTGTCAGGTATACCACGTGTTTTAGAATCAGCATAGGCAAGGGAGTCGATCCACTGGGTTTAAATTAACTTCTGGGTGTGTAATTTCGGGCACACCACCTGACCTAGCCTCAGTTTCCTGCTATTAATGGAGGATAATAATAATAATAATAATACCTCCCTTATAGGTTGTTGAGGGGATAAAATGAGATAGACACAAAAACCTCTTTCACTCTGTTTCGAGCCTCTTTCACTCCCTTTATCACACCAGGCTCTTTCCTGTCTTCTCACATGTTTTCCCTGGACTGGAAGGTTCTACCCCAATTTGCCTAGATAGCTGCCCCCTGCAGTCACTCCCCAGGAGAGCTTCCCCAGACACCCCAGACCCAAGTCCCTTGTATCACAAAGACTCACAGCATCTGGAACTTCTGTTACCTCATACTCAATGAACTCAAACACTGAACAGGTCATGACATCTTTGCCAGGCAACTGTAATAGCAGAGATCTTACCTCTCTTGTTCAATGCTGTCTCTATCTAACCGACAGTGTCTGGCATACAGCAGTTTCTCAATCAACATCTATTGAGTGAATGCATAAATAAACAAATAAATAAATGGGAACTCAGTGTTGATGGGTATTACTAATACTATATTCTCAGTCCACCACTTACTAGCTATATAACGTTGTTGCCTCACCTGTAAAATGGGAAGTATGAATACTCAAAATGATCCTGTAAAAAAGTTACAGTAGAGTAACTTTACATAGGTCATAGTAAAGTTACATAGGAGTGTTCAGACCCAAAATGGAGTCACTTATGCTAAATCCCACATCACCAAATCAAGACTTAATTTCATTGCAGTTTCAGCTTTCCCAGAAATGGGACCTTAAGCCAGTCAGTCAAGAACCACCTGATCAGGACTAGTTAGGTGACCTGCCTGACAAACCCCTGCTGTTCCCTAAAGGAAAGTACCCTTGTGTTAGTACTAGTTCGCTTTCTGCCAAGTAGTGTGTAACTTCCTTCTTCTTGCTCCCTCCGCCTATAAAAATCTTTCATTTCATACATCTCCTTGGACCTCCTTTCTATCTGCTAGGTTGGATGCTTGGCCCGATTCAAATCAATTTTTGCTTAAACTCATCAAATATTTAATATGCCTCAGTTTATCTTTTAACAGAGGAGAATCAACAAGTGATAGTGACTATTCTTATGAGCAAAACAGAAGGCAGCCTTTGTTTCTGAACCCACAGAGATCCTTCCCCACGTTTCCAAAGGTCAGAAAAATATTGTGTGAGCCTCAGCCCCGTACTGCCTAGAACCCTCCCAGAGATACTGGGAGGAAAGCATGACTGTGGCCAGGCCAGGCCTGCTGCCCTGACCACTGAGGCCGTCCCAGTCAGGGGGCTGCAGCGATCTGTACCTCCTGCTCCTGACCAGAGCGGCAAAGCAGAGAGGAGACGTTGCCAACAGCCTCGCACAGATTCATCATTTTGAATCCTCAGTCTTAACATATGTTTTCGATCTCACCCAAAACATGGCTTTCTGGTTTCCATTACCTTTGTTTCATTTTAGAATATAATGTTTTTTATAGCTGGGGGAAGGGAAGGGTGTGCAAGCGAGTCAGTAAGAGTGTGAGCTTGTAGGATTTTTATGTTTCCATCAGAAGAAAGAGGGATGGGAGAGCCAGTGATGGTAGCTTGCCTTCGACTCCTTCAAGGCAATCATTGATTCATCAAGCATTTATTGAGCACCTGCTCTGGGCAGATACATAGGATAAAAAGATGACCCACACATGGTCCCTGCAGTCAAGTAATTTGCAATTGAATGAAGCAGATAAACTGGCTCATGGCATCATAATTCAAGACAGATTTTTCTTCTGGAAGGCAAGAGGAGGAAACAGGGAGGGGATAAATGAAGGGAAAGAAGAAAGAAAAGAATGAAGAAAGAATGAAGGCATAGTAGGAATAAGGGAAGGAAACGAATGTGTATTCATGATTTCCTATGTGCCAGACACTGTGCTAAGTACCTTACATCTTGTATTTTGTTTAATCCTCCTAACAGCTCGTTAAGGAAAGCCCATTTACCATTTTACAGGTGAGAAAACAGAGACTTAGGTGACGCCCAAGGTCTCACAGCTGGCAGAGCAATCTGGAGGTGTTGCACAGGCCACCTAGCTGGTGGTGCCAGCTTGGCTCTGCTGTGCAGACAGAACCCTCCTTCTTGCATGTGCAAGGGGCCCAGAGCTCAGGGAGTCCTCTGGCTTCCTTGAAGGCTGCCCAGAAGCATAGAAAGTGAAAATCAATCGATCTTAGATCATTAATCCAACCCACTTGAGGAGAAACTGAGATCCAGAGACAAGTGGAGACTTGCCTGGGGTCTTGTGGCGGGGTCACAGGAGACCTGAGGTCCAGTCCTTCCCACTGGAGCCCACAGCGAGGTCAGCAGAACGAATAGCCATGGCATTAATTGTTTCCAGACCATGGAAGACTGCAGTCCACCCTCCTCTCCGTCTCATTATGGCTGAAGCATTACCAGGTCAGCTGAGCAGAAAGGTTTGTTTTGGCAGAAATCTGGGTGCTGTCCAGCTCGATAATCGCCCGTGTTAACACACCATTATGTGTGTCGTTAACAGACTTGGCAACTGGGACTTCACTTTTTTTCTTTACATTTTCTTTTTATTTTCAAAAAAATAGACAAATAAAATGTAACCCCCATGCGTGAATCAGAAAGACCAGCCACACAGGTACATGCTGACTCTGCCTGGAAAAGGAGGTTTTACCAAAACTACGTCATTTTTGTTCAGGAAGTATCTCAAGACTTTGTTCTTCAAGGAGGCTCTGTCTGTCATCACAGGTGGGGTTCCCTGCTCATGGCCAGGGCTGGCTTCCAGCCTTTTCTCCTGTGGCTCCCCAGCACCCACTCTGTACCAGCCCAGCTGATGGAATTGAAAAGCTAAAGCCTATGGGGTCAGATAGACTTGAGATTAAAGATTGGCTTCATCACTCTTTGGTGTGTGAAAATTTAACTGAGATTTAACTTCTCTGAACCTCAGTTTCCTCATCTAGAAAATGAGGGTAACAATGAGATATCATCTATCATCCTTCTATCATTTATATCATGCTCCGGTACTCACCTATTTTTTTTAAAAAAAAAGAGAATGATTTTAAAATAATATTGCACATCTATGATTTAGCAGGCCTTATTCTAAGACTTAGGATATAGATAAATCAAACACAACTTTTGCCTTCCAAAAGCTTACAGGCTCATAGGGGAGCTAGATATAAAGAAACTGAATTCAGTCATTATACCACAAATACACACTAAGCCAATGTGAACCCAATTCTAGTGTTAACACCCTGGTCCAGGCCACATGTTCTCTTGCCTTTACCACCAAGTTACCTCCTGATTGGTCTCTGGTTCCCTCCCTTGCTCCTGTACAGTCTATTCTCCACAGAGCAGCCAGCGTGAGCCCTTTGACACACCAATCTGATCAGGTCATTCTGTTCAAAACCTCCCAACAGCTTCCCTAGACAAACAGGGAGAGAGACCCAAAGTTCTTACACAGGCCTAGAAAGTCCTGTGCTCTGGGATCTCTTTTTGTCTTACTCCCCTCTCTACTTGCTCTGCTCCAGTCACAGTGGTCTGCTTGTTATTCTGTGAGCATACCTAGAAAGCTCCCACTTGAAATTCTTTATTCTCTCCCCTAGAATGCTCTACCCCTAGACATCTGGGGAGCTTCTTCCTTTACTTTATTCAGGTCTCTCCTCAAATGTCACCTGGTCAGAGAGATACTCTATCCAAAATAGCACCCCTATTGCTTGCTTTGCACTTACTTTGCTTTATTTTTCTTCACAAACTTATCCCTTCCTAAATTATATTATGTATCTATTTGTTTGCTTCCTGCCTTTCTCACCAGACTACAAACTCCCATAGGGCAGATAATTTGGAACAATGTGCACTGTACATATTAAGTACTCGATAAACATTTGTTAGGTAGATAAATGTACGCACAAATTCACACATACTGTGTGCCAGGTGCTACACTAAGCTTTGGTGAGGCCGACAGAGTCCCACTCTCCTAGTCTGTGTGGGAAGGTAGGCAGCAGAGAGCTCAGTAGGAGCCCGGAGGAGGTATCTGATCTCACCATGGAAGGTCAGAGCCAGGGGATCCTTTCAGAAGAAAAACCTTTCTAAGCTCAGTCTGAAAGACTAAGTTGGGAAAGCCAGATGAAAATGCAAAAGTTGGGGGTGAGGGGAGGGTATTCCAGATAGAGGAAATAGGAATAGAAGAAAGAAATAGCTTAGTGTGTTTTGAGACCCACAAAGATTTTCCAGTTTTACAGGAGCTGTGTGTGTGTGTGTGTGTGTGTGTACACGCGTGCACATGTGTGTGGGTTGGGGCGGGTGCAGAATAAGAAGAGATGAAGCTGGAAACATAGAAAGGAACAGTTCATGGAAGGACTTCTATGTCAGTTGAGGATATGGGATACTAGTTTATATGTGAGGGAAAGCCATTAAAGAGTGACATAGTCAGATTTGTGTTTTGGAAAGATCCTTCTGACCAGTGGGTACAGTCGAGATTTGAGGAAGGTCAGAGTGAGAAGCATGGAGATGAGTTAGCTAATAATACAATAACAATAAAAATTAGAACAGAAAAAAAATTGTTTTGCTTTTTATAACTATAACCATCTTCTAAAGAAGGCAGGTCCTGTTAAATGGGAGAAGGGCTTTTTTCTGCTAAGAATTTTTATGACTTTGGTTATATACTTTTGACGATGAGAGCTGCAGAAAGCTGAATTTTCTTCATGAAAGAAGGAAAGAATTTAAAGTTTCCCAGAGAATCTCAATGGGAAAAATATAATAGGAACAAAGGAAGAGGAACCAGCAAGACAATGTGATACTAGCTATTGAGCAGAGTGAACTGTCAATGAGAAAAACCCAGTAGCAAAGGAACTTTTAAAAAACAGGTGTACTTAATTCATGATTTTAAGATGCTTGCTAATTAATGGGATTCTATTTCAGGACATGATGCAATCCCTGCCATGAAGTATGCCTGCCACCGTTAAGACCAAACAAACATAAAGCGGGACAAAATACAGAAGGCAACAGTTTTCTGGAATTGGGCAATAAGCAGCACAAGACTAGGATCCCTGAAAGAAGGGGAGTTCACCTGGTGAGCTCCACAATTGCCTCAGCTGTCTGTCTGGGAATAATTTCCCCCACTGCAGAGTAGAGAGCTAGAGTCTATGCACAACACAATTGGTCTGATGAGCAGAGAAAGTAGACATCAGAGATCAGAACAGCTGAAATGGCTGTAATTGAGAGGCAGGGTGCCAGAGAGCAGAAAACTGCACAGACAGTGGTCCCCAGAAGTTTGTGACAATTACTTGCTACACGTAGCTATCAAGCACTCAAAATATGGCTAATGCAGCTATAGAAATAATTTTTTTTAATTTATTTTATTTTATATAAATTTAAATTTAAATAGCTACACGTGGCTACCATATTTTACAATACAGCTTTAGTTCCACCACAAAAAAGCCTAAAGCCAAGATCTCACAAAATCCATGAGGGACAGATTTGGATGTTGGCCCCACCAAGTTAGAGGAGCTTGAGAAAGACATTGGGCTTTCCATAGATCCTCCATATGAAAGCAGAAAATAAGCTTACAAAAATTCAAGGCAATAAGCCAGTAATTGAACTCTTTACTGTGTGCTAGAATAAAAATCATACTTTTTCAGAGGAAGATAACAGGATCTAAGGTCTCAACAACATATCACCAACAATGTCTGGTACACAATCGAAAATGATCAGGTATGCAAAGAATAGAAAAACGTGACCCATAGTCAAGAAACCAATCCCATGATAACTCAGATGTTGGGTTTAACAATTACTTTAAAATAATAGTTTTAAATATTTTCAAAGAATTAAAGAAAGATGCTGTTAGTGAGTGAAGATATAAGACATCTCAAAACGGATATTGAAACTATTTAAGAAAGCTAAAACCTGAAGTGTACAACTAAGCTTTAAAATTTAATTGGATTGATAGATTTAATATGAGATTCTGGAGGCAGAAGTATAATAAACTTGAAGACAAATCAATAGAAATTACCTGAAGAAAATATAATGATTGAAGAAAAATGAACAAAAGCTCAGGGATCTTCAGAATAATATCAAATGATCAAAATACATGTAATAGGAGTCCCAGAAAGAGAAGAGAGTGAAAATGGGGAAGAAAAAAATATCTGGAAAAATATGGCTGAAATTTTTCTATATTTGTTAAAGACATAGATTTATAGATTCAAAAAACTCAGTAAACACAAAGTAGGACAAACAAAGAAAACTACACATAGGAGTGTTAAGGTCAAACTATGAAAACAAAAGGAAAAGAATCTCAACAGTAATCCAAAAACAGACACTAATATATAGGGAAACAGTGATAACAATTATTACTAACTTCTCATCAGAAAGAGTGGAGGCAAGAAGACAATGGAACAACATTTTAAAGTCCTGAAAGAAATTCTATATTCTATATTCATCAACAATATTCTTCAAAAATTGGGATGAAATAAAGAAATTTTTGAAGGAAGCAAACTGAGAGAATCTGATGTCAGTAGAGCTGCACTACAAGAAACACTGAAGGATGTTCCTTAGGCTGAAAGGCATTGATATCAGAGGGAAACTCAGATCTATAGGAAGGAAAAAAATAGCACCACAAAAAATTTTTTTAAAAAAGGAAGTTAAACATAAAAGATTATTTTTTCTCATAATTTCCTTAAAAGACAACTGACCAGTGAAAGTGAAAATAATAACATCATAAGACAGGGTTTGTAACTTATTTAGAAATAAAAGATATGACAGCAAAGTACAAAGTACAAGACATGGGTAAACAGAATTACACTGTTATTCCATTTGTGAAGCGAGAAATGAAAAAAAAAAGTGTGAAGACTCAGGTGTGCAGTGACTGATAGTGTAACATTTATTTTCGTAAGTTAAAGGTATATGTTGTTAGAACTAGAGCAACCACTAAAATTTAATAAAAGGAAGTGTTGATGAGACGTCAAAATAGAGGAAATAAAATGGAATTCCAAAAATACATATAATTAGGAAATAAAAGGACCATTAGAGGAACAACAACAGCAAAAAAAAAATAAATGAAAACAAATAGCAAGGCTGTTGACGTAAGCACAACCATACTGATAATCTTACTAAATGTAAAAGGGAGAAACTCCCCAACTGAAAAAATTTAAAAATAAGAAAACAGAGAATGGCAGACTGGATAAGGAAGCAAGAGTCAAGAATATTCTGTCTACAAGGGATGCACTTTAAATTTTAAAAGACAAATATGTTGAAAGTATAAGGATGGAAAGAGACCTATTATGTATTATAGACTGAATTGTGTTCCCCTCATCAAATACCTGTTGAAGCCTTAATGCCCAATGTGGCTATATTTGGCGATAGTGCCTGTAGGGAGGTAATGAAGGCTAAATGAGGTCATCAGGATGGGGCCCTAATCCAATAGGAACAGTGTCCTTATCAGAGGAAGAGACACCAGAAATCTCTCTTTCTCCGTACCTGCACACAGAAGAGGTCATGTGAAGACACAGCATCAAAGCTGTCTACAAGCCAAGAAGAGGCTGCATCAGAAACCAACCTTGACAGCACCTTGGTCTTGAACTTCCAGTCTCCAGACCTATGAGAAAATAAGTATCTGTTGTTTAATTATCCCCAGTCTGTGGTAGTTTAAGGCAGCCCAAGCAGACTAATACACTATAGAAAGAATAAGCATAAGAAAAGTGGCATGGTTATATTGATACAAAGTTGTTTGCTCTTTGTGCTGTGTGATCCCATTGAGTGACAGCCAAGTCTTCAGTGAAATCTACCTTTATGAAAGCTTTGTACCAATGAGTTTACTTTATGAATACCAAGAAAGAGCTTGAGTTTCACGCCTTGGTCTAGACATTGCAGAACAGAGAGAGCACACACTAACATAGAAACCTAAAGCACAGATGATCATGGAAACCTCAGCCCACTTGAAAATGTTTAGAACCTTAAGATATTAGATGTCCACAGTTCACGAAATAATGGTTTGATCTGATATCTTAGGATGTTAAAGACTCCAGACAATATCTGGGTTTAACAATTTTAAAAAGCATCAGAATCATATGATGGTGATGATAGAAATTTTAAAAGCCTAGCTCTCGTATTTCCAAGTCCAGGATACTTTCCACTAATACACAGCACCGTCTGTTTACTAGTAGCAAACTACATAATGGATATTCATATTAAATAATGTAGGAGTTCAGGTTACTAGAGGGATCTGGAAAAGCTTCTTACAAGAGGAAACTTTTACACTGGATCTTAAAGAAAGAGCACAATTGGGAAATCTGGAGATGTGCTTCCATGTTTCTGAAGAAAAGTCATGGACGATAACGAGAGATGTGTTATGTGCCCCAAGGACAGAGCTATTCCAATGAATGTGCACCACTGTGGATATTGGACCCTTCTGGCCTGGGAGAAATTGCCAGCTTTATTTTGACCTTTCTTATCCTTTTCTTATGTAGAAAGAAACAAACTACTTAATCAAGGGTTGTAACACCGATATCATAGAGTGGTTGGGACGGTTCAGTGGCATAATAGAGAGATTCTTTTAAAATGTCATCACTTCTCTGCTCAAAACCCTCAAATGGCAAGATGAACGTGGAGGAAGGAGAGAGGAGGAGAGAGCGTGGGGTGAGGGGTGGCAACAAGGACCAGGTTTTATAGTCAGAGTTTCCTGGGCGAGGAACAAGAATGCTTCTTGAGAAAGGTGAAGATAAGAAAAGTTTTGTGAAATAAAAATCTGGTTAAAGAAAAAACAAACAAACAAAAAAGCACCCATTTCAGAGGCTTCTCATCTCAGAGAAAAAGCAGAGGTTCTTGAACTGGCTCACCAGGTGGCACATTGCCCCAGAGCCTGCACTCCAATTCCTGCTCTTCTCCCTCTGCTCCCACTGCTACAGTCGCAGGGGCTCCCAGCTTCCCCGCTGGTCCTTGAACCAAAAGGCACATTCCCACTTCAGGGCTTTTGCACCTGCTCTTCTCCCTGCTTCTCCCCAGATGTAGGTGCTCACTCCCTCACCTCCTTCACACCTGTGCTCAGTGTAACCCTCAAGAGGCCTTACTTGACGCCCTTTCTTTTTAACATCGCACATACAGGCCCTATCCCCTTCCATGCTTTATTTTTATTTATAGCACTCAATATCTACTGTACTATGCACATTACTTATTTCCTGATAGAACACAAGTGCAGAGGCATCGAATTTTATCTATTCTGTTCATTGACAGATCTTGGTGCCTAGAACAGTGCCTAGCCCTTAGTAGGTGATGGATATATACAGAGGGTGCCAAAAAAAAATGTGTACACGTTTTAAGAAAGGAGAAAACTGCATTAAAATTGTAGTACAATGAATGACGCAAGCATTGATTTGATTAACGCCATCTTTTCAGCGAATGTTACACATGGCGACCGTCATTCAATTCAAGTTGGAAAAGTGATACAAAGATAACATCTCTTAAAATGTGTACATTTTTTTGGCACCCCTGGTATTTGTTAGGAAGGAAGGACGGACTAAAGGAAGGAAGGGAGGGATAAAGCATTTTTCATAGTTCTTAGCACATAAGCCTCCAGTAAATTTTTATTACTAGATATGAGAAAGCCTAGAAAGAAAAAAATGTCTTGATCAAGGGCCACGGAAAGTTTTTCGATCGGATCTATGCTAGGCTCCAGATCCCCAACTTATAGCATATAGTTAAAACAATAAAACTATAAAAAGAAGACAAAAAAGCTTTGACTTCCTATTATATGGCTGGCAGTCACACATTTAATCTGCTTATTAGTTATTGGAGCTGAAGGTATTATTTCAATTTTAATTTTGAGAATACTGATGCTCAGAGAGGTCGAGTGACCTTCTCAAGATCACACAGCAGGTAAGTGTTTGAATCAGGATTCATACCCAGGCCTATAATTTGAAGTCCAGTGGTCTTTTTTTTTTTTTTTTAATAATGCAAGAGAAGGGTGTGGCAAAAGGTGCCAACAGCTTGGAATGAAAATCTATCACACACAGGCCCAAATACAAACCTCCCCTCATTTAGCCTCAGGCAAGTTTTCATCTCCGCCTTGACCTTGAGAGAAGCCTGCTGACACTTTGGCGGCTGCCTTTGAAAGTCAGCTGCCTGTTTTTCAGACTCATAAATTGCCTGTAAGAAGTGTTTCATTATTCTATCCAGGCAACATCAAATACCTGGGGCCTGTTTCATGAAAGTTCCCCTTCAGGCCCAGGCCACAGGGCAGGTAGCATTTCTGTCTCCAGGAAACCCCTGAAACCAGCTTCTGGATTATTCCATCGGAGACAAATTAGAAGTGAAAGCGGCTGCCTGCACTCTTTCATGTTCATGGGGGAGTCGGGTGGGTGTGGGCTACCAGACACCAAAGAATTCTTTATTCTCCCATCAGAGGGGAAATTGAGGAAAGAAAGTAAATATGGCGCCTTCCACCCATACATCAGTCATGGGGCACTGAGTGGGAGGGAGCCTGAAATCTGTCATTCCCAAGGCAGAAAGCAACCAAAAGGGCTGGGACTTTCTCACCCAGGCCTGGTCAAAAATATAAATTTGATAGAGGTAAGTGGTACTTAGCAGGGATCAAAAAGTCAGGAGGCCTCAATTCAAAACTCAGCGTGGCCATTACACGGCTTTGTCTTTCACCAAGTCACTACCCCTCTCTACGTAGCAACCACGTGACCTGTGAACCCTGACTCGTCCTCTCACTGTGAGTTTTGTCTTGATCAACACAGCTCAAGTCACTTGAACTAATAATGTATTTACTGTATAAACGAAAAATGAATGAATACACCACCCAGTGTCTCTAGTCTATCAGCTGATTTTTCATTATGGCACCAAATCTTTCTTGATCCCTACAACATGTAAAGTGTAGCATTCTCCCCACGTGTTCATATGTTCTCGTTTCCTTCCCAGAGGAAGTGCTAAAGCCAACAAAGCAGAGAGGATGGGAGAAGGATTGGGGTGCTGCCCTCACAAAGCTGGCAACAGTAAGGAGGGAGGGAAACTCACTTTTACTGATGGACTTCTCTCTTTGCTAAGCACACATGTTATTTAGTTAAATCCCCGGGACACCCCTAACAGGTGGGTGTTGTTATTCCTGTGCTAAAGTAAGCAAACTGAAGCTCGCGATATCAGCTCTTAAATAAGGATGCTGGGAGTCAAATACTGTTCAGTATTTCTCCAGTCTGCGTTGCTTTCACACTTTGCAAGACCTCCTAGAACACTGGGTGGAAAGCCGTGAGTACCAAAAGAGTGGGTTTACTTCCAGCTAAGGGGCTCTGGGAAAGCTTCCTGAAGGAGGAGGCATTTTTTAAACAGGGCCTGAGGCGAGTCCGGGTTTGGTCATTCCATTCTATCTCACCTACACACACATATATAGTCACACTCACACACTTACATGCACACACACACTCTTCTGCGTGGACCCAGGGTGGGCCTCCGCCTCTGATCAGGCTGAAAGAATGCATACACACTCAAAAGAAAGCTGTTGATTTAGTGCTGGCAAGTCTCCAACCATGGCAGTGGGGGGTCCTAGCACAGTTATTATTTCTTTTTCCACCAGCAGAAAACATCCGTCCCGTGAAAATTATATTCACTAAGAGACCATGGCATACCTCCTGGGAGCCCCCCAGCCCTCCCCTCAAAGTCTTCCTGTAGGCAGAGGCTACAGCTCTGGGGGGTTTGACCATGGACCCCCAAAGGCTCTCAGCACCCCAAGCTGACCAGGAAACAGGGTGTCCTCCGATGGGGAGTCCCTAGGAACCACTGAAATGGAACTCATGACTCTCATGAACAGAACTTTGATTCCACCTAAATGAACTGTCTCTTGGATCTCTTAACGGGCACTCGCAAGTTACCTAAGCAGAATTCCTTTCACAGAATCCAAAACACAGTAGGAGGAAAGAAAGGTAAAGAGGACTAAATTTCAAAAACGCTAATATGTCCCAGCACTGTGCAAGGTTCTCTCTCTCCCACCCTTCGCCCAACAAACTGTGACCCTCTTCCTATCTTGCGACCATTTGGGGGAGGTCTTTAGGAGAGCAGAGAAGCAGCATGTAGTCCTAGAAACAGCTTAGGTTTGGGAGTAATGAGTCGAAGGTCACACAGGTAAGCAGGTAAGACTGACGTGCTGCATAAGACGGAGGTGTGGAGCCGCAAGGTCTGTGTCCCTTATAACCTTACCCTATTACTTCCTCCAGCAAGTAACCCCAGTTGGCTGTGATGTCAAGCATATTGATGGATGCAATGGAAAGATAACAACATCCAAAAAGGTATTGAGAGTAAAGATGAGTTGCCCTTAGTTCAGGAGGCACCGGGGAGCCACTGAAGGTTCTTGAGAGGGAGGGAGAGTTTAGCAGGTTTGCACTTTGGAGATGCATGTACGATCCATTATAAAAAAATACTCACATGGAATCTACAGCACATAAAATCATTTTTGACTCTGGATCCCTCACACATGCTAGCTTACAGACAGGCCCACAGAGACCAACCTGATCAGCTGACCTTGTCAATCACCTTTGTGAGGACTATAAAGAGGCAGCATACAGGCCATGGTGCCACTGGTGGAGGAGGAAAGGACTGCGCTTCCGTGAAGTGGGGGAACTGCCAGTGACATGCCTGTCTCAGAAACAGAATATACGTCTAGCCCTGGAACATAGTTCTCCAAGATGAGGCAAAAAGGTACTTGGGCCCTAAAAGGAGCATGCCACGTGACTTTAATACCGTTTCCCCTCTGGGACCTGCTTCACCCCTGAGTGGACAGGGCAGTCTGAACAGAAGTCGTAATCCCTCCTTTGTTCAGCATGTGAGTTAAGCGGGTACCCAGCCCCTGTGGGTCCAGGCTGTGTGCCGACTGTGTTATCCACCAGCCTTGTGGCTGTCTGCACAGACCAGGATCTCTCGTGGGTAGGAGCCACGCCTGGCTCAGCTCGATGACCTCAAAACATGAGGTGTGTGGTCTCTGTAGTTAGACTCTGGGTCCACGTCCACGCTCCACCATTCACTAGCTGTGTGACTTTGGGTGAGTTACAGCATAGTCCCTAACTTTGTTTTTTTAATCTATAAAGTAGTATAATAATCACCCACGTTGGAACGTGGTTGTGAGCCAAGTTACTCCTTAAAGTACTTAGAGCACTGTGGGGACTGGTGCATGATAAACAGCTGATACGGGTTATCTGATTATAATGTGACGTCGAGCTACGCCTCACAGATCTGCTCCAGTGCAGCCTTGGAGGACGGAAAGAGATACGGTCAGGACAATCTTACAGGAGAAGTGGCTTTTGATCCAGCCAGGCATGAAGACTGTCACAAATAGGATCCCAGGGAAGAGCAACAGGACAGTGGCGAGAGGCGAGTGACACCTGGGCAGTAAAGGTAGATGGGTCCCAGACAGCATCACAGAACAGACTAAAGATTTAGACTTCATAAGAGGCAGTGGGGATCCATCAAAGGGTAGGGACTTAAAAACATGGACTGGCCTGATCAGTGGGAAGAGAATGGACTAGAGGGTCATCGCAGCTGCAGGGAAGCCAGACCCACTAGGAGAAAGCAGACGAGGCTGGATGGGGCAGTGGTGGAGAGAAAGGGAGGAGAAGCTGAGAGGCCACCAGAGGGCTTCACAAGGGTTCTCACCGCTCCCTTCAGCTCTGACATTCCAGAGTTATGGGATTCCTCCTAGACCCTTCCTCCTGTGGAGGAAGCTGGGCAGCCCACATTTCAGGCATCTTGTTCTAGTTCCCAGGAGCTCAGAAGGCAAGAAGCCCTGCACAGGGGGGTGGAGGGAAGATGGAAGCTCCACATTGGCTGCACTGGCCCTCCCATCTTTCACCTAAGAATAACGGGAATCACAGAGCTGGAGCCAGGCCTGGCCAGGAATGCAGAGGGGTGGGGGCCATCCCCTCAACCTGAGGGGATCTGCGTACCCACAGGGACAGCTCTGTTCTCTCAGCTTCCATCAATCACCCCAATGGCATTCATCCCAGCTTCATGCAGCTGCCTCTGCTATAGACACTCTGTTTACTGCTCCAAGAGGTTTGTCATAGTTGGAGTGGCTCTGCCATGAAGCACTCTGGGACCAAGGGGAAGACGAAGGAGGAAGGACTACGCAGCTTGGGGCCTGGGCATAGAATGGGTCCAAGATGCTGTTCCTGCTGGCGAAGGCCGGCTAAAGGAGTCAAGCAGAGGGGAGCTCATGTTTAATGAGAGCTTTCTCCTGGCTGGGTGCTTTGTCAGTGTCCTCTCAGCTCATCTCCCCAACAAGGCAGCAAGGGAGCTTTGTTACCACCTTTTTACCAAGGATAAAATTGAGAATTAGAATGTTGAATGATTTGCCTACATTTACACAGCTACGGAAAGACAGACATGGATTCAGGCCCAGATTCTCCAGCCTCTGAAACCTATTTATTCATGTATTCATTCATTTATTAATTCACTCAACGAAGATGTATGGAAGGCCTACTATGTGCTAGGCATTGTACCAGACATCAAAGCCAGAAGTCAGACACATTTCCCGCCCTTTAGTGGGAGAAACCAACAGTATCAAGTGCGTAAATGCACAAGATAATTCCAGATGGTGAAAAATTATGAAGCAAATAAAACAAAGTGGTGATCTAGAGCAAAAGTTACTAAAATACAGTCCAGGGCTAATCTCACCCACGGTCTTGGCATGGAACTGCAAGCTAAGAACAGTTTATACATTTACAAAGGTTATAATGAAAACAAAGGAGAATATACAACACAGACGCCTTGTGCCCTGCAAAGCCTAAAATGTTTACCACCCAGCCCTGTGCAGACAAAGGTTGCCCACCCCTGGTTGAGAGAGAGCCTGGAGGGACATCGGTAGTAGTGGTCAGGGAAGGTCTCTCTGTGGTGGTAACTTTGAACTGAGACCTAATAATGGAAAAGAACCGCGAGGCAAAGAGACACAGGCAGAGGGAACAGCAAGTTTATGCAAAAACCTTGGGTTAAAAACCAGCTTAGCAGGTTCAAGAAACAAAAAGAAGGCCAACATTTCTCAAGTGCAGGAAATGAGAAGGAAAGTGGTACTGGGTGAGCTTGGGGAGGCAAGCAGGGAAGAGATCTCATAGAGCTTTCTGGGCCAAAGCTAGGAGTGTCCTGTCCACTTGACCTTGCCCACAGTATGGCAAGATCAAAGCAGAAAGCAGCAGGTGTCAGCATGGGTGGGGTCTAATCCAGTGGTCCAAGCACAGTGATGAGAATCCAAGTACAAGGGACACTTGACTTAAACACATGGTAGCAACAGCTCCCAGGCAAAGTGGTCACCCCGTGGTCAGAGGACACCAGGGAGACGATCCAGGATGGACAGGACTATAAGAGCTTGGCAGGCGGTCAGACCCTTGCCACACAAGCTGGAACTCAAAGAAAGCCTTGAGCTCCAGCAGGAAATGGAGGAATAAATATGAAGAACCAAGGGTGAGTGATGATGTACTGAGGGTGACAGTAAAAACCGTGACTTCTCAAGCATTTGGCTCCCCAGGCATCACCACTGCACACCAAAATTTGGGACCATGGCCAAATCACTTGTACTGGCCCCCACCCATCCTCATACTCCGTATCCTGGTCAGACAAGGTTCAGGACCTGACCGGGCTAAACCAGACAGAGGAGAGCACCCGTGACTCCTTCTGGAGGGCGCTAGTGAGATGGATGCTGGCTGGACTATGCGGAAAGTGAGTGTGCGTGGCTCACGGCCATGGCATACGTGGTGTAGCCAACTGTGCGAGTACAGTACAGGGGCCTGAACCACAGTCAGGGTGACTTCTCTGCCCATGAGAGTGGGAGGAGGGAACTGTCCATGGGGATCAGTTCTAACAGTTTGTCCTTTGGTGACCACCTAGTTTAAAATGGCTGTGCTCCTAAGCATGTCCTCAGGCAAAATGTGTTCTGTAATTTGATTTTTTTATAAACAACTTTTATTGTTTTTGTTCTTATTGTAAGAGCAACACATGTTCTTTTCAAGAGAATCAGAAAATACAGAGATACCAAAAACAAGAAAATAAAAAATACTCATCCATCCACCCAGAGACAGCCATTGTTAATAGCTGGATGGCTATTGTTCCAGGCTTTTCTTTGTGCGTATACAGTTTATTAAACAAATACCCTCCAGGTCTGACCAGGTGGTGGACTCAGCTGTCTGATGCATGGTTCCACTGCTGACTGACGGTGGTGTCTACCTGCCTGTCACCAGGACCCCCAGTACATTTTTCAAGGTTCCCTCCCCTATCCTCCTGATATCCCTGGGCATTTTTAGGGAGTTACACACACACACACACACACACACACCCAACAGTTCAAGCCTTTGCCTGTGCCTCTGTCACTACTCACTCCAAGTTATCCTGTGGCTGCCTGGTGGCTCCTCCCAGGCCACCACCCCATGTCTACCCATCCAGCTGGCCCCACAGCTCAGGATGCCTTCCAGCTCGTCTGCCTTGGACCACCCTAGCTCCCCTGGCGCAATTCTGCTTTGTCATTCCTGACTCTCAACCACTTCTACTTCCCTCAGCCACACAGATTCCTGCTTCCTCATAGGAGAAATGCCTTCCCCACCTGTGCTCTTCTAATAGGCTCCTGCAGGGTTTAAATACACAGTCCTTCCCATCCCTGGGGGGAAGGAATCCTCCACTACCCAGGTCAGGTACAAGTAAAAGACCAATCCTATATCTGGAACCATTACTCTGCTCCCAGTCTTCTCAGAATGACCCTCAGGTCCCTTCCCCCACGATGAGGCACGTCCTCCTCTGTAACCTCTGTAACCTCCCACTCCTCCCACAGATCAAGTCACCTGAAGGGAAGAAGAGAGAGAATCACCTACACTCACCTACCACCGACTCCCTCACCATTGTCATACATTAAGAGGGATATGACATACATATAATCTTAGAAACTCCTTATTTACCTGTCAATATATTGTAGACATCCCTCTTTATCAATAAGCGTGTTTTAGCATCATGTTTCATGGTTGCCTAGTATTCCAATATATAAACTATGCTTAATTTATGTAAACAAACCCCTATTATAGACATCCAGATTGTGGCCCACATTTTCTACTACAAGTAAAACAATCTTAGTTTTAAGTGAACAATGTCCCTTGGCAGAATTCCTTATCAACTCTAGAACTTTAGAGGAAAATGTCCTCGTCATCTACCGAATTCAATTGGGATGAAACACCTACGTAACGTGACACACATGACAGTGTTGTCTGCACTGCACGGTCTGCATCCTGAAAGAACTCACAGCCTGGGAAGAGACAGGAGAGGACAGCAATGACCCCGATGGGAGGCAGGGCTGTGCTCGTTGTAATAAGTTGGTCACATGGAGTGGGTTTGGGGAACATCATGGCAGGGCAGGCATTTGGCCTTGGTTTCAGGAGAAGGCAGTATTTCACATCTCAGAGGATGACTGAGATTTTACTCAGGAGGGAGCAGAAAGACATGTGAGCTAGCAGACTGGTCAGAGCCAAGGTGTGGAGCAGGGAGAGGCAGGGCTTACAAGAAACAGGGAGGAGCCTGACTGTAGAACAGAGCAGTGAAGGAGAGCGCGTAATGGAAGCAAGTCTAGAAAAACACATTGGGACCAGGTCATGAAGCGGTGCAGTGCCCTTGATGATGTCAAGGTCAGACATCAAGGGGCAGAATGGAAAATGAAAGAGGAAAACTCAATTTTGAGGGTATAGTCCTCAAATAATTATTCCTAAAAATGAATTTTTTTCCACTATCTCATTATCCTTTTGCCAAATATAATCATCCTATGAGCATTGAAAATTACACCAAATATATTTTTATGACCTAAAGCTAACCTTGTTGATTTTGATTTACAATGAGTACTGAAAAATGAAATTCTGTACTTTCAATCGACCTAATATTTCAGTGATTGTTTTTTCTCTTAGAAAAGTGATGAACATTCTATGTCTATATACACTGACTTTCCTTGTTACCCTTGCACCTCGGAGCCTTTTACCTGCTATTCCCAAAGCCTGGAATTGTTTTTCCTCTTCCACTTCTCCTACCTCACCCCCAACCATTTTTAAGATTTCATTTCAAACATCACATTTCTCCAATCCTCCAAATCTGGGTTAGGTCTCCCTATCCTATGTTCGTGAGGTAGTCAGTCTTCCTTTCTTAGCCCTCACCACAATTAAAATTCAATAATTTAATGGTACACTCTGCACATGTGTTTAAACTCAATCAGCCAAAGCCTACATCCCCCGCTTGAATGTAATTCCATCCCCTCCATGAGGGCAGGAATTGTGTCCAAAGTGTCTTTGCACATAGAAGATAATTACTAGGTATTTCTCAAGTGAATGAATATCGCAGTCCAAGTTTGTTTCCAAAAACGTTTTGATAATTCCAAGATGAAAAAAGAATGTGTTAGAACAACTGGTAAAATTTAACAATCATCGCGTTTAGTTGTATTTGCTTTTTCATAGCCCACCTATCTCTACAAAGGATTTAAAGGAAATTTGCATAAAAGACCATATACTTGAGGAGACATTGAAACTCAAGTGGGCCCATATTTGATGGACAAAGTAACTTAAAACCACAATCTCCTATTGTCTCAAAACCACGTGAGGAATTTCTGTGAGGTGGAGATTATCATCCCTAATTAGATGAGGAAACTGCAGCCCAGGGAAGTTGAATGAACTTGCCCAACTCACAAAACCAAGTGGAACAAAAATGGGCTTTTCTGGCAAAGGTAGACTGTCCAACTAGTTTACTGCTCTCTGCTGCCTCCTGTTGGTGGGAAGAGAAAAGAGCAAGCCCCTCTGGGTTGGCTGGAGAAACCAGCCCCTCTTCCTGCGGTGGTGGACCAGTGGTACCAAGCAACCTGGCAAGCCTCCCTTCTACTCCCATCCTCCCACCAGGCCGGATTCTCGGGATGCCTATTTGTTCCAGTTTACATATGATTAACAAAATCCAAGAATTGAGCTGACAGCCTGCAGAGCCAGCAGTGGTTCCAGACTGGCTGGACGATCTGCATGGCCTCCTCTTTTCAGACCGGTGCCTCATCGGCCCTCTGAGTTTTAGGTGCAGCCCTAGGAGATGACCAGAGACAGACAGAAGTCTGATATCTACCGGCTGTGTATCTTCACACCCGGGCCTCACTCCTCTGGCCTCAGTTTCCTTCTCTTCAACAGAATCAGGATATTTGTGGCTTTCCTACGATGTTATGAAATTGACATAATGTTCAGAGTTGAGCACGCAGAAAATGTCCGCTTCCCTTGCTTCACTTTCTGCTTCTGCTGGCAGCTTTAGCAATGACTGAAATATTGATTGCTTTCTTTCCTTCCCTGTGCTTTGGCCAGGGCCTTGGGGCCAATTTCCCAGCAGTGAAGTCACTGTGTGCTGAGCCAGGAGGATGAGTAACTGCCTCCCTCTCCAGTTGAACTTTCTCTTATACAGGTGTCTGGGGTGAGGCAGCCCAGGCAACTCTGCCCAAGCCCAAATCAGGTCGTTACACCAGGCACGTGCTATGAGCTAACAAAGCAAGCACCGCCAATCCGGGTTATAAATCCAGAGTGTTTATATCATCTTTTGTGCACCGCTAAACTCTAATAACCCCAAGTCCCACTGGACTGGAGAAAACAAGCTGCAATTGTTGTTTACTCATCAAAACCTCATTCTTCAGAGAAATGAGGAGCCAGGACACAGATGTCACTCAGTAAATCATCCAGCAGCAATGGGGGAATGATTGCAATGGGTGAAAAAAATCTGATCAAGTAATGGAATGAAGGAAAGAGCGAGGCTTGAAATGAAGAAATCAGCCTGGACTGGCCTGGAACCCAGAAGATTCCTTCTCCCTGTGCTATTTGCAAATGTGCTTCTCTGGCGTGGACATTCAGAGTGATTCACCTTAAAGTTTCATGGGGAGAAGGGCAGGGCTTCATTAACTTCACGTCCAGGCAGTTATTAAAGCATGCTACCAGTTTGAATCTGTGGGATGAATTGTTCTTTCGGTAAAGACAGATAAAAACAAAGTTGGCAACTAACAGAGGGAACCAACATGGCAAGGATAGGAGCAGGCTGGGATTCAGAGAGCTCACCCCAGACACATGCTGGCCTAAGGCAGCAAGCCGATAGACTCAGAGGTGGCCTCCTCCAAATAGATAGGTACTAAGTCTTACTGGCCCTGCCCAGGCTTGGCTCAGGGCCAGGTGGGGTGAAATTCCAGGGGGCTCTTGCTGAAAGGGATGGGAATGTCAGTGAGGAAGGGCACTTTGAGAGGATATCTGATGACAAGATCAATCCCTGCACTTTAAAAAAGAGTAAACTGAGGACAAGCGTGGAGAAGAGCATTGGCCACTCTTGCCATTCATTTCATTGGTATTTTTCATGCTGAAAGTACAATGCATAGCCCTCTTGAATTTCAGTGCAATGCCATTTATTTTTAGCTATTTACGCTTAAGAATAGAATCTAAGAGTTGTAAGATTACCTAATCCTGTGATGAAGAATGAGTGGCCTGGGTAATGCCAATCTGCTTCCCACACATAAAGCTTGTGCTAGTACCTAGCTACAGCATTTGTTCTGCCCAAATGGCTTTCCCAACCCCTTCTGCTGAGAAAAGCTCCTTGGTTTTCTTTGAAAGAAAGACTTCCCCATTCTATGAGGTCTAGGTAGGGCTGTCAATCACAGTGCTCCATCCCCTAGCCATAAAACTGAGGGCATATGACCCAAGACTATCCAATCAACATACCCTCTCTCGGCCATACTGATTGGTTTAGACGTGGACAAATTACCCAGACCTAGCCAATCAGAAACCATCCAAGACCTGCCTACCAAAGTGAACTGGAAAAATGGTTTCTTTCCCTGGAAGTGGCTAAGATAGAAGCATATGAGTTGTCTGGGACTGCCAGCAGCCATATTACCCACCCAATAAAAAGAGCCTGTCTGGAAACGGTAGCCCACCAAAGTCAGACAGAGCCAAGGGATGGAGCAAGAAAAGTCCTAATAGCATTACGTGTGCCCTTGTCTCTAGCTATACCTGAAGGCTGTTCTTTCTATAGGCACCCCTGACAATCAGCCAATACCTTCCCTTTATATTTATAGTAGTTCAATTTGGATTTCTGTCACTTGCTGTCCTAATAATACTAATCACTCACAAAGCTCTTTATCGTTGAGCCCCGTCATAGTCTCGTATTTCTTTTCAACATGATGCTTCATGCAATTGAAAGGTTTATGTGATGAAACCAGTCGGCCTTCTCAGATTCTAATCCAACACTTCCATTTAGCAAATGAGGAAACGGAAGTCCAGATAAGAAAAAAAGGCTTGGCTCAAGGTCATGCCCAGCTAGTAACAGAAACTGATTCACACCCCAGTGGTTGTTTGATATTCCTTGATCAACCCATTCTCCAGTGACAAGACCTGCTGCCAACAGTTGAATGAGAGCTCATGGAAAGTTCTGATCTTTGGTCGGGATGTAGAGTCTTCCCCCACCACCTCATAGTGCCCTGACCCCTGTATCCCTATACAGCCTTGAAGCTGCCCAGGTTTTTCCTTGTGATATTTCATCTGCCCTCTCAAAATATAGTTCTGAAGGGTCCTCTGGAGAAAGCTTCCAGATCACTTCATGATCTCAGAGCTAAATCTTTGATTCCAGAGGTGTCATGACCAGGGGAAATTTTCATCTCCTTTAATTCAGACACTATACTTCTTTTAATGCAACGTGAGATATCATTAGCTTTGGGTGGAGAGGGCAACTACAGGATTGACTGCAAAGAATCAAAAAGCAAGGGGAAAATAAGCAATTGAACGAATAAATTTTAGCCTGAAAATAAGAATATTCAGGAAAAGCAGATAATTTTCGTATTTTTAAAGGATTGTCATAGGTCAAAAAAAAAAATTAAATTTCTGTAAGATTCCAAAGGGAAGAATAGGGGTGGATGGATACAATCTACAAACAAACAGATCTACAGATCCAGAAACTGAGGCTCACAGAGGTTAAGTTACTCACCTGCGCCCACACAGCACACTGTTTTACCAAATAAGAATGTCAACTGAGACCTCCTGAGGAATCCACAGCCTGAAACAACTGAGAGGGACAAATCCTAGTTAAAATTCAGTGTCTACCACTTCGTCCCTTGAGCAAGAAGCCCCTTAACTTCTCTGAACCTTCTCATATATATAAGTAGGGGATCAAACTGCTGAGGTTCCAAAAATCATGTGACACAATGTGAATAAGGCTCACCTCGTACTGGCACTCAACAACTTTTACTTCTCTCACTTTTGCCTGTTCACCGCACCTCTTCTTTCACATCACCTCTTCTTTTCCTATAATTTGAACAGCACAGGACCCACTTTAACCCACACCAGAAGTGAGATTTTCTTGCTTTAATCAAAGGCCAGTTCCACTGGGCTCAACCATTTCCTGGTTCCATCAGAGATTCAAGTCACAACCACATCTGTGAGAGGGTCGATGTCCAGAAAGAATCTGGCAGAACTGTGGGATGTGGAAGATAGTGCATCTGCCACAACTGGACCTTGTTAGATTCCTCCCTGAGCACCCCATCCATATCCTTTCCAGGAAAAGCAACTGTCTGCTCCCTCCTCTTGCCAGAGCTGCTGCTCCATTTTGCCTCAGCCCTGCCCAACTGAGTTCCCAGAATCCATTTTGACAGGTCCAACTTTCAAACCTTTGCCTATGCTGTTCCCTTTGCCTGGAATTTTTTTTCTCATCCATTGTTCAAAATGTCAATGATTACACATCAACTTCTGGGGTCTTCCCTGGGATGTCCAGACTTGTTTGTCTTAGGTTTTTTATTTGTTTGTTTGTTTGTTTGTTTGTTTAAAATGAATTGACAAGCACGGACGAGTCAGTAAAATTTACCTTTTATTATCATTGCCAGCATTGTCATCACTGGCTGGAGTGTAGTCTGCCTCTGGGTATAGCTAGAGAAAGGTTTAGAGGACTGGAATGGCAACTGAAGAAGTGAGCACAGCGTGGTTCTCTCACTTTTTAAAAGTGGTCAGGACACTAACAGGGAAAGAAGACTGACAGCCCAGAGGCCTCGCATTGGGCTTTCCCTTCCCTTGGTGGATGTGCCAATATGTGAGAGAAGACCTCAGCTGACCAAGCCCATGAGACTGATGTATAAACCCTGAAACCCTGCACCTGATTCACAGTGGAAACGGAACTGCTAAAGAGCTAGAGAGCTCTGCTCACTCCCTCTCATCCACCTCTGCCTACTGAGCAGATGATCAGAACCACAGAGAACAGCAGCTGTATGATTCAAAGATTCCCTCTCCTCAGTCTTCCCCATAGAAAAACAGTCCCCTTAAAGACCACACAGACCATGCCCTTGAGCAGTTGGATTCCCACAGTCTTAGTCTGCTTAGGCTGCCATTAACAAAATACCACAGACTGTGCGGCTGAAGCAACAGGAACGTATGTCTCACAGTTCTGGAAGCTGGGAGGTGCACGACCCAGGTGACAGCTGATTAATTTCCCTGATGAGGCCTCTCTTACTGACTTGTAGATGACTGCCTTCTTGTGTCCTCACATGGTGGAGAGAGAAAGGAAGCTCTTGGGTGTCTCTTCTAAGGACACTAATCCCATCACAGGGGTCCTACCCTCACGATCTCATCCAGACCCTATTACTTCCAAGGGCCCCATCTCCAAGTGCCATCACGTTGGGGGTCAGGGCTTCAGCAGATGAATTGGGGGAAACACAATTTAGTCCATAGCACCCACTATTCACCAAGAAGCCATCCTCTTCTATCTCCTTTGGGTATTATACTCAGATACCCATCTTCTTTTGCTCTGTGTTTAGATACAAACATTAAATAACATTAGCTCTTGCAGTAGTTCAATGAAAATAATACAAAGAGAGGGATTCATAAAAATTCAAATGTCTAACCCCAATTGAACATTTTCCCCCAGAGTACTGTGTTCCTAAAGCCCTTCCTTCTGTGCCCTTCCCACTGCAAACTTAGCTTTTCAGCATGGCACGTGATCGAGAGTAATAATTACCAAATGGATGCAGAAAGAGCCATAATGGACAGTGGGAAGTGAGCCTACCTACTCTAGAAGGCTGTTCCCAAGCCATGGGAAGCCAGACACTCTGGTCCACAGGTGGACGTTCCAGCCTTGCACTGTGGTACTGTTTTTGAGGTCAAAGTAAGTTATTTCTCAACCTCATCCCATCAGTGCTGTGGTCAAAGAAAATTCCTCCCAGAGATCTGAGAGTTATTCATAGAAGTCATTCCTTCCAGACTGTTGCAACTCTAAGTCTTATTGTGTGTTTGGGAGTATTTCTATGGAAAAATGGGGTAGTGAAATCCAGAGGGCACTGGCTGGAAAGCCACCATCATAACCCCAAAACCCCTAATTCTTAACCATTAAAAATGCTGCTTTCCTTGGTTTTAATCTAGCTGGTGATATGGCTCTGACATGTTTCTGGTCAGCTTGCTGTCCAAAGCTCTTACAGGAAGTCTTGTTTTTGTCTTTTATTTTGCCACCAACATTCTTCCAACCCTAATATATGAGACGTGACTGGTGAGGCTTTTTCCAGTCATGAGATTTCTCCAGAGCTCATCCATTCACTCAGCAAACCTCAGTTAAAAACCTGCCATGTTCCAGGCCTTGAGTTGGCCCTGGGATTCAAAGATAATGGAATACAACCATCCCCATTTCTCTTCATGCTGTAGAAGCCTTATCTTGTTTATGGCCTCTGTTTTATTTTGTCTTCTAATGGAACACCTGGCCAGCATCATCTATCTATGTGATAATTCATCATTCCCTTCGTTTTTGCGCAGAAGTCTAGTTGTCCCTAGGTGATCCTCAAGGAGAGATCTACTGGGATTCTGTCCAATATCCAGATGTGTGAGTACATTTAGAAGGGTCACCAGACCTTTGGAACCAAACTTTACTTTAACTTGATTCAACTACAGAAACCTTTCTTAGACCCTGTTCCAGTTTAATATTGCTTTCCTGAGGCTTGTCCGTTTTCCAGTGCCTCTTATCTTAGGTTTTTCCAAGCCACCTGCTGCAGCTGACCCAGTTTCACTACCTCAGAACTGGAGAGTCATTTCCTGTTTCAAGTACTGGAAGAGATTTTAATAAGATGATACAGAGCAGCTGTTTTCTCAAGCCACAGAATGTGGAACAACAGCGAGAGCGCTGGCCTGGAATGCAGAAATTGGGTCCTCATCCACCCAGTCCCCCACTTGATGAGTGGTGGTTGGAAGTTTTCTTCATTCTGGACCCATCACTGTGATCTCCTTCTAAACCCCACTCCTCCCCTCCACCTACCTCACCCTTACCCCTTTCCAGGAGTGTCTTTTCCCCGTGTCTTAACCAAGTCTTACAAAGGCGCATAGGAGCTAATTAGCACTGAAATGTTACTTTATGACCAGGTGAGCCATTACTAGATACCAGTAGCGCTGAGAGGGATTTGAACAAACACCTAGTTTATACCTTCTTGCTCAAACAGAACTTGCCCTTCCTAAACACTTATTCTTATTCAGGCATTTTGCTGGGGACTGGACAGACAAAATTAAATAAGGTTGTGACACAGCTATCGAAGGGAGCTCTGAGAACTCAGAGGCGAATTTAACTCATTCGGAGGGAACAACGAAAACTTCCTAAGAGAAAGCATTGCCATTGCTGGCTCTGGAAGGTAGAGCATGGGTTAGCCAGAAAGAAAGTGGGGTGAAAGATGTCCCAAGCATGGGAAGCCATGAGCGATTGCACTGAGGTGTGAAGTAGAATAGTGTAAGTAGGAGCCTACCAGAAGTGTGAAGTTACTAGAAGAAAAATCAAAGCTGGAACAGACAGATGAGGTTGGGAAAGGAAGAAAGAGGCAAGTCCCAAAAGTCCTTGCAAGCCAAGAAATGAGATCATTCCTCAGTTTACAACCTTTCAGTGGCTTTCTCTGCACCCAAATTAAGATCCAATTCCAATAAAGAACGCATACACTGGACTGACTCTCCAAAAGGGCCAACTCCTTGCGTTTGTTTTTTTTTAATCAAGTTTTTTAGAGGTTCTTTAGAGAACTGCGATATTTTCTAATGGAGAGGGTCTTTTATTCTATTTTAAAACACAGGGAAATGATATACAAGTATTTCATCATTGTTGTGATTGTTATTACTATTACTTCAGGCACATAAAAAGTATAAAAATAGTATAATAAACATCTGCATATCCCTCACTTTTATTAAATTTTAAACTATTACAGTTCCAGTTAACGTCACACTCCCTAATCTCATTCCCTTCCCTGCACGCCAAATGAAAACACTGTCCTGAAGTTTGCATGGCATTCCCTTTCCTATTTTTACACTTGTATCACATATGTACTTGTAAAACAGTACTACTGCTTTTGCATGTTTTAAAGCTTTCACATGTTGCACTGATTCTTCTACAACTTGCTTCTGTCACGCAACATAGTTTTTGAGATTTATCTGTATTGATACCTGTAACTCAACTTCATTCATTTTAATGCAGTATAGTATTCCACTGTATGAAAACAGAAATAAACCACAATTTGTTTTAGCCATTCCCCTGATGATGGACATTTCGTTCAGTTCCAATGATGTGTCATTACAAACAAGGCTACCGTGATCATTTTTGTACGTATCATCCTATGCATGTGTACAAGAGTTTCTCTGGGAAATGTACCTAAGAGTAGATTTTCTGGTCATAGGGTACACACATCTTCAGCGTCACTAGCCATTGCCAAATTTCTCTCCAAAGTGATATCATCAGTTTAAACTCCTACCACCATGTCTGAGAATTCCTGGGACTACATCATCTTGCTAATGCTTGACTTTTAAATTTTTAGCAATTTTATCTGCTGGGCATGAAATGGTATCTCCTTGTAGTTTTAAGTTGCATTTCTTTGATTACTAATGAGGTTGAGCATCGTTTCATTTTCAATGAATGTTTTATGAACTGCATGTTTAACATCCTTTGCCCATTTTTCTTTCGGGGCAGCTGTCTCTTTCTTAGTGAGAAGTTCTATATACCTCATGGATAAAAACCTTTTGCATTGCACTTATTAAAAAGGGTATCAGGAAATTTTGTCAAAGACTGGAAATGGGCAAAAGACATTACTGGGTGTTCTTGCAGTTGAACTCTGAATATTGTCTAGAGGTCCAAGGTTTATCAGATTCTATAGACCTTTGATTGCTTTTAATTGACTAAGTTATTTTACTCTGTGAGAGATAAAACTTAACTTGTAGAAAACAAATGGCAATGCAAATGCTTCCTGTTCAAGACAATGCAAATAATTCTTGCTCATAGCAATCAAAGCGTATTTTGTCTGCCAGAGAATATAAATCTCTATAAATCAAATTCTCATTTAATCTCTTATTAGTTCCCTCATTAATTAATAAGTTAAAATAAAATATTTTATACTTATTTATATACTATTCATATGAGACAGTGATTTTACCATGTTGAAAATTATATTTTAGTAAGGGAGATATTTTCAAAGAATAAAAAAGAATGATCAAGGAAAGCTGACACTTTCAGACAGAATCTGTGGTTGGCCAGACAGCATAACTGAGTCAGGAGACTGAGGGCCTGAGGCCATCCTGCAGTGTGAATCACTGATTCTGAAGCCCAGAAAGTTTAGTCTGAATAAAGATGGACAGAGTTGAGCCCTGGGGGGCAACAGGAGGCTGCGTGGCTGGTTTGCGAGCCAGCACCACCATTTTACAATCAGAGTGTTTGGGCAATGTATTGAACCTTTCTACACCTCATCTCCTCATCTTTAAAACTGGAATAATAAGATGTACCTTGAGGCCTACCTTGAGAATTAAATAATACATGTAAACCACTTAAGTTATGATATAAAAATATTATTATAACAATAGTAACAATAGCAGCTAACATTTATTGAAAGTTTACTTATTGGACAAGGCAAAAAGCTACAAGTGAGGGAACTGAAGCTTAGAGACTGCAAAGCCCCAGCTCGTAACCAAGGAGCTAATTGACAGCTATTGTTATTGTCCTAGTAGAGCAAAGCCAGAGACAAGTTCAAGAGCAGACTCTGTCTCCAACAACCCTGGGACCCTGTGCAAATTCGCACTCCTTCTCTGAGCCACAGCCATTCATTCGCTCATTCCTTTGATAAACTCACTACCTCTGCCGAGTTTTGTACTAAATTATTGATACTGGAGAAATGAGGAAGCCTGGGGGCTCCAGTTTCTGAACGTTTAAAATGAAGATGAACTATCTATTCACTGAAAACCTTGTTAGTGTCCTAGGGCTGCCATAACAAAGCACCACAACTGGGTGGCTTAAAAACAACAGATATTTATTGTCTCATAGTTCTAGCAGTTAGAAGTCCAAAATCAAGGTGTCCACAGCTCCCTTTTCCCTCTGAAACCTGTGGGGGACAATCTTTCCCAACCTCTTCCTAGCTTCTGATGCTCGCTATCAATTCTTGGCATCCTTTGGCTTGCAGCTGCAACACTCCAATCACTGCCTCTTTTGTCACATGGTGTTCTCTTCGGTCTTCTTATAAGGACACCAGCCACATGCTGTTAAGGGCCTACCTATTCCAATCTAAGCTCCTCTTAGCTAATTACATCTGTTTCCAAATATGGTCACATTCTGAGGTACATAAGGTTAAGACTTCAGCATAATTTTTAGGGGCACAATTCAACCCATAACAATACCCCAGATGGGAATCCTGAGTAGTACAGGCCGTCACGGCCCACGGCCAACCTGGCACGGTCTTCTATGTCAGCTTTGGCTTTCCAGTTCCAGAGAAAACGGATGCCCAAATCCTAACAGAAAGCAGTCATAGTTCCCAGTGCAGACTTTTCTTTGATGCAGCCTTATGAATTAAGTCCAGCTAGCAATGGGATGGCTTTGATAAAATGGAGGGGAAAGAGGCCATCCCACTCTTTCATCCTGAAAGATTAGGTAATCAAAGTGTCAAGAGTGTTATACTAGATTAGTGCTCCCTTTTCAGCGAGTACAACCCAATCCTAGAAGCCATAATAGGCCATCATTTTTATCTTTAAAAAAAAAAAGTTCTCTAGGATACAGGAAGGGAAGAGAGCCAGCATTTTTATTTAGAGCCTCCTCTGCGCCAAGCCATATGTGAAATGGTTTATAAACATCATCTCTTTCAATCCTCACGAAGATTATTTGATTATTAACCGCCCTTGACAGATAAGGAAGCAGGTTCAGAGAACTTAACTGAATTTTGCCCAAGTCCCACCGTGAAAAGGTAACGGTATTGGCATTTAGACTAGGTTTTTCTGACAATCAAGTTTATAATTCTTCTACTGTGTTGTCTCTTTGTTATTTCATATCAGATAATGTATGTGGAAACCTGAAGCATTATATCTGGCAGACAGAGAGTAGTCAAGATGCATTTACACCCTTCCTTCCTCCAGAGAATGTTTCTGCAACAAACAAATGAAGGCGTGAAGAAGTGAATGAATAACAATAGATGATCAGACAGCACCCTCTGATTCTCCTGTCCTCACGTGAACTCTCCTTCCTCTGAACTCCCAGGACTTTGTTCCTCCCTCTCTCAAGTGGAACTTATTTCCCTGCCTTCCCTCTACCTCTGCCCCATGGCTTGTCCCTGTCCTTGAGAAGGGATGGGGTCTAACTCATCTTTGTATGCCCTCTGGCCTCCTGCACTGGCCTGATACTCAGCAAATGCTCAATCTCTGTCTGCAGAGTGAATGAATAAGTGAAAACTCCTATAAAACAAACAGCTCTGTATTGGTTACAATCTGTAGTTTTAACCTGACAGCCTCCTAGGAAGTTTAGAGAAAAACCCAAGCTGAAACTCAACTGGGCTCTACTTGAACAAGGCCAAGCATTGTCATTAATCTACTATGCAAACTTGGGCTCATTTTAGCCTTCTCTTACTCCGTCCATCAAACGAGGGGCTAGCTCTCATGACCTTGAAAGCTAATCCCATTGTCTAGGTCTTGGTGTCTCCAAAGAAGGCTACAAGGCATCCAGATGTCAGCAGGGCCTAAGCTATTGAGGGATGAACAATCCTTTCCCAGGTTCCACTTTTCCTGAACCAAGAAAATCAGCATTTGAATACTTTGCCTACTTCTAGAGCAGGGGTGTCAAAACTTTTTTCAAAGTTTTTTTACCAAGGGCCATATGCGGTAAAATACACAAACAGCCAGACAACTCACTCGAGGTGAAGTACGTATTGCCTCACCTGGTTTATTTAAGTAAACTAAATATATTTTTGGAAAGTGCTGCGGGCCAATTAACAACGGATTGCGGACCACATTTTTGACACCCCTGTTCTAGAGCATCTTAACTTTTACCCTAACTAGTACTCAGTGTGACCTTGAACAAATCCCTTGACATCCCTAAGCCTGCTTCTACATCTAGAAATCCCTCATAAAGATTAAAGAGAAGGCAAACTGAACACCTAGTACAGTACTTGGCACATGATGAAAGCTCAATAAAAGACTCTCTGGGCCTGAGTTTCCCCATCTGTAAAATGGGTATATTAATCATTCCTTTGTAAAACCTAAATGACACAGAGCACTACACAATCAGTACCTAATTACCAGCAACCTAAAATATAGTGCACTTTGCACAGATGGCAAGGAGAGGTTTAACCTCCTCTGTCCAGGTGAGTTTGGGCATGTGCCCTACATTGGACTCAATGTGGGAGCTCATTTGGATCACAGGCAAAGGAGACCTCTGTGTCCGCAGTCCAAGGAATCCGAGGCCATGGAAGAGGAAGCCTGTCTAAGGTCTCTACCACACAATGCCTGCTGACATAAGTGTGAACAAATCAGAGGCGCGTGGGTCCCATCACCGTTTTGTGCACACATGGATTTTAAAAATAAATGTGTGCCAGCGAGAAGGGTACGGAGCAATAAAAAAGGAGTGATTTCTCAAGATCACACTCCATTCTTTACACTCAAACAAAAGGGTGTAAAGGTCAGTTTTTAAAGTTTTTGTTAACTAGAGGACCGTATGTTTATTAGATTCCTAATATGTGCCAGCTCCAGTACTCGATGCAATGTGTGTTCTCTCTGCTGACGCTCATAAGAGCCCCAGGCAGGATGTTCACGCTCACCACCTTACAAACGCAAAGACCAGAGAACTGCAGTGCCTTCCCCAAAGTCATACAGCTAATAAGGGGCTGCGCAGGATTTGAACACAGACCTGCCTGATTCCAAAACCACACTTTTTGATTCCACAATACTAATATTAAATCCCTATTATGTTCCCAGCTAGGGCGAAGTTGCCTAGAGAATAAGATAAATCAGACACAGACTTTCTGTTTGCTAGGTAATGTCAAGACCTTTTCTTCCTCATGGAAAGCAAAGCAATGGAAAGGGTGTCAGACCTAGAGTCATAAGGCATGGGTTGCTGTTCCCCTAACTAACTCTGGGTCCTTTTGCACATTTTTTAAAAAATTTTATTGGGGAACAATATGTTTCTCCAGGGCCCATCAGTTCCAAGTCATTGTCCTTCAATCTAGTTGTGGAGGGGGCAGCTCAGCTCCAAGTCCGGTAGCTGTTTTCAGTCTTTAGTTGCAGGGGGCGCAGCCCACCATCCCATGGAGGGAACTGAACTGGCAACCTTGTTGTTGAGAGCTTGCACTCTAACCCACTGAGCCATCCAGCCACCCTATGCACATTTCTAAATTTCTCTGAGCGCATTTCTAAATCCCTCTGATGAGGACAACCCCGTTAGTGCACTCATCAATAAAATAGGAGCGGGACCTATTTCCCAGAGTCACTAGGAAGATTAAACAAATGAGATAACAGGTGTAAAGATGGGGATTAAACCAATGAAATGACAAGTATAGAGATGGTGTGCAAACTGTCACGCACTGGACAAAAGTTTAGGATGTTCTGCACATCTTGCTTGTGCTGCGTAAATGCTTCACTGATGTCCACAGGGACAGGAAGCCAAGCACATTTGCTCCCCTGGAGACCAAGGGAGGAAAACTAGTATCTCCTGATGATGTTCCCAGCATGTGAAATCCCAGAAGTCCACATGCCTGAGCACTGGACCCTCTGACCTTCCTCCAAGCCAATGTCAAATGGCAGATGTACACAGCTTTGTGGGCCTCCACAAGCACGCTGTTGACATCAACAACCCTTTAAGTATAAGTGGCATTTTAGAGTCTACAGAGTAGTTTCACAGCCGCAAATTCTTTGGGCCAACGTGGAACCAGCAAGGTTGGCTGGGCAATTTGCATATGAAGTAAGTGGGGTGCTGAGATTCTGGGAAGTGCCACGACTTGCCCAAGGAGCTACATTATTTACAGGCAGGGTCCATACAACCCATATCTCTGGCCTCTATCTGGACCTAAAGTTTTTTCCGTTTCCCTGTTATACACCACCTGCAACCGAGGAAAATCCACTCGTGTGGGGCCCATGCTACAAAGCATAGCTCTGACACCTATTCATTCATTCATTCATTCATTCATTCAATAAACACACTCACAGAGGATCTATCTGTGCCTGCCCGTTCCCATGCTGGGCCCTGTAGAGACCAACAGGCCAGATGCAGAACCTGCGTTCAGGGACTCAGTCTGCTGCACCACAAGACCATGGAGTGAGGATCTACCATGCGAGGCACTTCACCTAAGCAATCTCTACTTCTTACAACGTCATGGGAAAGTGTATGGTTTCCCCCAAATTTTAGGATGGGCAATGGGGCTCGAGACACTGAGTGATTTGCTCAGTCTCTACGTGGCAGAAGTGGGATGAGATTTCAAGTCTGTTGGGTGCCGAAGCTCAGGCTCTTTCCCCAAGAATACAAAGGACTCCTCTTCAGTATAGAAGGTCCAGGACAGCATGACCAGCACCACTGCAACCCACTGCGTTTAATTACTAATACGTGACGTCCAGTGACCACTTCAACCAATTTATTTCTCCTGTTGATTTCCCGATTGGTAACTTTATATAATCATAGAATGTTAGAGAGAAAAAGATCATCTAGTTAAACCTCCTCCTCGTACAGATGAGGGAGCTAAAGACCAGAAAGCACGTCTTGCCTGAGATCACACAGTGACTTAATATCAGAGCTGGTATTGGAGCAAACGCGTGGCCAAATTTAAAGCCCCAGTTCACTTCCACTTCACCGTGCTCTGCATGCCTAGCCTGGGGCTTGGCATTTACTTTTGCATTATTTTTTACCTACAGAATACCACCTGTCTGAGGTAGGCAGCAGTTGTGGTTTATCTTTGTGTCGCCCGTGCCTGGCACTCTGAACAATGCCCTCAATGAGTGTATGATGATTGACAGATAAAGCAACAATCATTACCCCATTATACAGATGAGGAAACTGAAATTCAAAGCAAATAGAATCTCTGTCCACGGTTACATGGCTCCTGGTGGCCAAGTCAAGATTCAAACCTGCTCTTTTTGGCTCTAGAAGCCATACTCGGCGGCTGGCAGGGGGACCTCTGTAGGTACCAACATCACAGCAACCTGAAAAACAGGCACAGCATCCTTCAGTCTCAAACAAGGGCCCTGAGCTTCCTCCTCTTCGTGTTGGAAAGAGCCCTGGGGGTCAGGGTCCTGCAGGAGGACCAGGCACGTAGACGCAGCTGGAAGCTGTGACAAGTGTGCAGGGTGGAGAAAGGCCCATCCCAGCAAGACCCCCCTCACAGAGGAGCCTCAGGCTCAGATGGCCAAACCAGTCACACATGTTTGGAAGTCAGTGAAGAGCTTTGCTGGGGGCCAGGAGAAATATCCGTTCTGGGGGTTCTGCCAGGCCTAGCGATGAGGCTGCCAGAGGGAGGTCAGGACAGGGGGAGGACAGATGTGGCCCAGGCCCTGCCAAAGGCCATGCTGGCCCTAGTGAATCAATCCTCTAACCAGAGCCATAACTCTATTCCAAGCTCAGAGCGTTCCGGTTCCCAGATTAGACCATGGAAAAGTGATTCCATGTGGACTATTCAACTTGGTCGCTTATTCAACCCCCACCCCCACCTCCAGCCCAGAATCGCAGGGCGGCCATTTCGTGTCAACACGACGAGGCTGCTCTTTATTTTCTTCTCTCTTGAACACATAAAAATAACTCTGCCAGACCCAAGTATCCATGTGAGCGCTCAGAAGCTGGGCTTAAACATGTTTGCATGTCAGGACCAAAGCAATCCCACATGTGGCTGCTAAAATGGTGTGTCCTCTACGTGGCAAGTGGCTGCCTCCTCCAATCTCAGGGTTGCTAATGGAAGGAAGAAGGACCACATGTGCACCCTTTTCTCTGTTCTTTAAAAGGGTCTTCTCATTTAATTTATAATCTTAATTTTGCAGATGAAAAACCTAAGGCTCAGAGCAATGTGACTAGTTCAAGGTCACTCATTCACTCAACAAACATTTATCATTTCCACCAATGTGCTCCGTATGGATTTGGACAGAAAAAAAAAACTTTTTTTCTGCTATGTAAAAGGATTCACTAATAGAGTCCCTCGTGTTTTCCATGAAAGTTTCCCAAAGTGCATAAAGTAAAAGACTATCTCTAGAAGAGCTTAATAGGTATTTGGGAAACATGAGTTTTATGTACTAATTAGCCTGGAATCGTTGATTAAACAATTACTTAGGAAAACACTGATTAAAGAAACTAAACAATGCAGGATTTTTCAAAGCTTTTAATTGGCTAAAGTGTATTTGACTCCCCCAGCAGAGTATAAAGTATGCAGTATTTTCCCCAACTTATAAGTTAGAGTTCTAAGAAAAACTGTTTTGAAGCACTTCGCCAATATATTAGGTTGAATAATATGAAATTGCTAACATTCAACTCTTTCTTTATCTATAAAACAGCAATTCCATATGGTTGAAACTAATATGCACAATAGGGGATTTTCACATGTTTCATGCCTCCTTTAACATATTTCATAATGTGATGTGGTTAATAGGCCCTGAGCTCCTTAAAGCAGACTTCATGTACAGCCTTTTATGTGCTCACTGTTACGGCTGGAAATAGCCCCGGGATGGAGGTTGGGGGCGGGGGAGACACAGATGGCTACTCTCTACTAAAAGTCATGCTTGTCTTTCCATAGTGTAGAGCTGTCATGGGAAGCAGCTGCCTATCCAGACGTTGCCCAGTCTCCTTTACATCCAGATGGCTGTGGACAGGGGGTGGGGGGCGGGGGTGAAGGAGAGGGTAGTGTCCACTATGGAATGTACTAGTGATAACATGCCACAGCCAAGCAAAGGCAGGTAAGAATCAGGTATGTCTTCTCCACCCTCTCCTTTTCCCATCTTCTGGCTGAATACAGAGGACTCCATGGTCCCAGAGATTGGAAGATCCCCAAGATGGAAGGGGAATCAGCTCTGATTCACCACCTGGTTAAAGCCCCCCACCAACCAGGAACACCCACATTGAACTATTAGGTGAGGGAGAAAGAAACTGATTACCTCAAGCCATCGAAGTTGTTTTTGTTTGTTTGTTTTGTTTTTGGTGGGGGGAATGTTGCTGGCATCACAGGAGAAAATAATATCCTAACTAATGCTGGGAGCAAGTGGTAAGAGTGGCTCTCCAGGACCATGAAGGTGGTGACATGCAGAACAAAAGAAAATCCACCTCAAAGGCTCACAGGACAAAGGGATTCCCTGGTCAGGATAGCCAGGCCTGGCTCACGTGCTTGGAAGCAGTCTTGGTCCATTTGGGCTGCTGTAACAAAACGCCATAGACTGAGTAGCTTATAAACAACAGAAATTTATTTCTCACAGTTCTAGGGGCTAGGAAGTTTAAGATCAAGGCTCCAGCCATATCTGATGTCTGGTAAGAGCCCACCTCTTGGATCATACGTGGATGGCTTTTCACTGAGTCCTCACATGGTGGAAGGGATACAGGGATCTCTCTGGGGTCTCTTTTATAAGGGCACTAAGGGCCTTCATGACCTAATGACTTCCCAAAGGCCCATCATCAAATACCATCGCATTGGGGATTAGGTTGTAACCTGTGACTAGTAGGGGGGAGGGGGTGGGGGAGAGGGGACATGAACATTCAGTCCATAGCAAAAGCCAATGCCATTTGTAGAAAGTATAATATGAATGAAGAACTGACTGATTATAAGAGCTGTTATTCAAAACACGAATCATTTGGTTGAGATGTACCTGGTGCCTTTCTCCCACTCGCATCCCCCATGTCCCATCAATCCTCACTACATGCTATTGATTCTACAGCCTCTGTCCCATGATCCTAACTCCTCCTTATCACCTCTGCCCTCGATACACTGTCTCCTTCAGATTTCCTGCATGCCAGTCTCACACCAACCCCTCCAAAGCCACACACAGGAGGCTCAAAGGGATTTTCTTAATACTGAAAATCTAACTGTATCTTTCCCTGTGTAAACCTTTAAGTGGCTCCCAATATGCTCAAGTAGGGTCCAAACTCCTCAGCCAGAGAATTGGACAGGTGAGTCCCCATCTTCTGAGCTGAGCTTACTGAGTGAAGTGAGAAGAGGGAGAATTTTAGAGACAGACGACTCTGGGTTTGCACCTTGACTTCACCCCCTCCTACCTGCCTGGCCACGCACACAGACCTTATACTTTTGACCTTCCATTTCTTCACCAATGAAATAGAATAGCACCCCATTGCCTTGTATGCAGAACGCGCTCCATGGTAATCAGCTTTCATCTTTTCACATGAATAAAGCCAAGGGCACTAGAGGTGAAGGTGGGAAGGCTGGCTCTTCTGCCAGGCTGACCACTAGCACGATAGTTGGCACAGAGTAGGTGTTCCATGCATGCATGCATGCCTGCCAGATAGTCAGTGCTAGGACCCTGACCCCCAGTCAGGCATTCTTCTGCTCTCATTGCTGTACCTGGGTTCAGTTCCAAGCATGAGGAGGTGTTTGTTCCCAGATAATGTGCTACGTTTTGCTGTTTCCACCAGGCAGAATGAGAGCGAAGCTCTAGAGGGGCAGAAGAGACTCTGCCCCCACCACACCAGATGTCCCCCAGAGAAACATCTTTGCACATCAGACAAGAAGACAGAGAAACAATGCTCATGCTAGTCCTGGGGTCTACCAGCAAATTAGCCTCTAAATTAAGCCGGCAAAATCTTACATCCTTTCTGCTGATCTTTGAAAGCAAGGCAGAAGGGCAAATATTTATCTCCCCAAAGCAAACATCTGCTTTGCAGTTTGTGAGGGCAAGTCCGTGGAGAGAGCTCTCTGTCCATGAGGGCTCCCAGGAGAGGCCCACGATGTGTGGGGCATGTTCCCATAACGGAAGGGTGACATTCCCAGAGATGCCCTCCAGCCACTTCCCCCTCAAGGGTAATATTAAGACCCTCTTTACCCACCTGCTCTTCCTTCTGTGGGCCTGGGACAAATGCTATCTCTAAGGTGGCTCATCTCATTGCTGATCTCATTTTATGAAATTAGTGTTATATGTTCATTTCAGTCTCAGGGTTCCTAGAGTACAGTGGCCCCTTTATTCTATGTACTCTGCAGCTAAAATAAACTATAGGACAAGGGCAAGGGAAGGAAGTGGTTCTCATACGCATACCAAGTGCTCACAGGAACGGTGGTGGTTATATACTCGTACAGCAGAAAGCATCCTGATACACTGTGTGTTGGCAAATCATAAAATTATGACATCTCAAAGTTCAAAGTAACCATATTTAGCTTGAACTTCTACCATGTAATTCAACAACTTCCCAAGGTCTTTGTGAGAATTAAATAAAGGAAATGCCTCCATTACGCACTGGAGACCACATTAAAAGATAATTATCTGCTAACAATCTATCATGTATGATAGAAGCTATTGTTTAACTACCCAATAGACATTTCCGTCCCACTTTTTTATAGTGACATACACACACACCCACACACACAGAGAGAGAGAGAGAGAGAGAGAGAGAGAGAGAGAGAGAGAGAGAGAGGAGAGATTAATGTTTTCCTAGCCTTCCTTGCAATGAGGCGTGACCATGTGACGAAGTTCAACTCGATGTATACAGAGGAATTTACCGGAAAGACGTCTCCCCTGATAAAGAGAGAGATGCCACTCTGGCATTTCTGACTATCCCTTGGCTTCCTGCCTTTGAAAATAGCCATTGAGGACTAATGCTGAAGTAGCCCTATTTAAATCATGCGGCAATAAGCCTAAATACAAAAGACAGCGTTTTGAGGAAAGAGGACTGGAAGGGTAGAAAGAAACTGGTTTGGTTTGGCAGGGGGAGGGTTGGTTTTTGTTTTTTGAACCACTGGACCAGCTTAGAACTGCCTACTTCTTAAGCCACTGTTAGTCAGGTATTCTATTACTGCACTCAAAGTATCTTAGCTGAGGCCTCATGCATTATCAACCCATCGTACAATAATATCTTGGGACATGGCGAGACCACATGGGGAGTAGATATTTCAGGGGTTACAAGTAGAAAATAAACCTTTACAAGAACTGGAAATATATATAAGTGAATATTTAATATTATTAATATATCCCCATGTGAATGCCTCTATTTGTAAAACAGGAATGATAATATCAACCTCATGGGATTATTCTAAGGATTTAGATGAGTTAGCACATACCAAGTAAAGTTAAAAGTGCTAGGCGCATAGCGAGTACTAGCTAATTACAGCTGTCATGTTAATCACTAAAACATAACTTTCTTTAATAAAGACTCTGAGTCCGGGCAGGACAATGGATTTGGCATCAGAAAACCTGGCTTCTGGACAAATACTTCTCTTTGATCATGTATCAATGCTTGTGGCTGTTTTAGGACAATGAAATCTCCGTAGAATATAGTCCCTGTGTCAAAGGGTGTTGAAAGTTTGATGAATCAGATGAATTTTGAGTTATTGCATATTGCCAATTGAGTAATGAAATAAAGGTATTGCTGGAAGTCTTAAAAGACAAAAAATACGCTTGTAAATAAAATGGAACATTTGGTTGTGCAACTAAGCAAGAGCCTGGATGTTTTTAAATAATTTCATATGAAATTTGTTTTCCTTTACTAAAATAATAGCTGGACAATAACAAGTATGACCAGGAAAGTGGAGTAGGAGATGGACAGAGATCTAGTTTGGGCCCTATCACTAACCTGCTGATATGCTTCTGGGCAGGTCCCTTCCCATCTCTGGACCTCTTTTTCCTCGTTTGTAAATTGAAGGAGAGATCCTGGAGATAGAGTAGGACACTGGAGTCCTTCTCCAAGCTCCACTCCTCAGCTATGAGACTTGAGAAACAAGTCACTGTCTCTGAGCCCCATCTCTAAAATGGGGATAAAAAAATAGTAACCTCACAGGAATGTTTTGAAGGTCAAATGTCAGAGCATATGAAAATATTGGGGGCACAGGGTAGACCCTTAATATATGCTGGTCGGAGCATTTCCTATCCCAGTTCTAACATTCTACAATTCTATATAGAGTGTGGCCTGGAAGATGCAAAGCACCAAAAGAGAGGATGTGTTCTTTATCCTATAAGAATATACCCCAAATAGGGTGCCTTGGGCCCCACTAGGAGGCCAGGGCTGTAAACGATCAAAGGCTCTTGGCCAACCTTTAGCATGAGGCACATTTATTAGATTTAGGAGACAAAGAGGGTCCATGTGGGCCCCCTGGGTTCCAGTGTAAGGAATGTTGGACAATAAACATGGGGATGGTACAAGCTCTGAGAAATAGACTTCCATAGGATGTCTTTCGTGGCTCAGTTTCCATTACCAGAATTCTCCCAGGTATGAGGTCAGGCAGGGAAGCAAAGATTGAATGTGAAAACATTCACTAATGTACTCACCACCTATAAAAATAACCCTCATTCAAAGAGCAACACACACACACACACACACACACATACAGTTTGACACTAAAGATTATGACATATGAAGAAGTGGATAAGATGGGCACAAGCCCTTTCTTTCATGGCCAAATGTGCCACATCTAATAATACAAGGAATATACAATGCAAATGCTCTACAAAGTAGGCCTGCAACTTACAAAAGATGCCACGTACCATGAGTCAATGCAAAGGATGCTAAAGAACGGCGTGAATCACAGCAGAGTCGGTGAGAAACGATCATCTGACAAGTAGACCAGTTAGCCATTGAAGACAAGCAAGTCAAAAAGGATAATGACAGCATAGGTACTTGGAAGGGGAACATTTCTAATATAAAGCTCAAGGAAAAATACATAAGACTTCTATTAGTTTTACACCAATCCCCTGCTTTTGCTCATGCTACAAAAATCACAAATAAACATATGGACATCTTGTGGTAGCGATTCAATGCTACCAGGAAAACTATACCAAAGAAACAATATTTGATTCATTCTTGGTTCGCTGTAAACCATTTGCTTGTAATTGCAATGCAATCTAAATTTCGTTAAATAGAAGAGAAAATAAGCACATGATAAGTTTTCATAATAATTTCCCACCAAACCTTTGCCCTCTTTTACTCTTTACTATGGCCATAGTCCTTATTTTGTTTACTCATTTTAAGTGGCTAATTTCAAACATCAGGACCTTTTTTATATGGTCAGACAAATAACAGCCAACCGTACACCGAATTCAGCCCTTCCTGGTCTAGGCTCTGAGGATCTGGGAGTTGGGGGATGAGTATATCAGACAGAGGAAAGAACATGGATGAAGGCCTTGGGCAGAAAAGGTTTTGATGCACTGGAAGATGTGAGGAAATGAGTAAAAGGAACAGTGGGACAGTATAAATGAAAGGGGTTCGCAGGGACCATCTCAGTCAGGTATGTCGGGTCTGTGTCAGAGAGTGAGAATAAAAACTAAAAGTACCCTGCTAAGTGACAAAAGAGTTTCAAGCAGATGGTCTTCCCTGAGCATTTGGTGGACAGAGGTGCTACTCCAGGAGATGGGGAGGCAGGCGCAGTAGATCTGCAAGGAGATGCTGAGTTTATTGTGGGAGGGACGGTTTGAGGTGCCTGGAGATTTGTATGTGGACGTGCCAATGTGTTCAAATCAGAGAGGTATAACCGAAAACCAAGGTTCAGAAATTACTTGTTTGGAGGACACAGCTGAAACCATGCTTAGAGACGCAGTTCCCCAAAGAGAATATGTAAATGAGAAGAGAAACCCACAAACGGAAACTCCTGAGAGAGCTGACAAAGAGACTGTAGCCTGCCCAGATGACACTGGCTGGAATATTGTTACCAGATCCCGGAGCAGGGACAGCAAGAAATTGTAGATGCAAATGAGGCATCCAAGGGGACACTTTTATGGCAATGGAGTATCAGTTCTATGCCCTCTCCCTGTCAGAAGGTTAATGTTATTAATGAGCTTGACTTAGTCCACGTTGCCAATTCAGTAATGAAATAAAAGCACTAACTTGATCTTTAAGAAATAACTTGAATTGGCCAAAATAACCTTTTCTCCTTGTAAACAAAAGAAAGTTATCTGATTGTGCAACTGGGTACAAGGCCAGACAATGTTAAATAATTTCACATGGAACCACCCCATCCCCACTTTTGCTCTAAATTAATATGTGGTCAGACAATTAAGTTCATGAACTCATCCTAAAAAAAGTGCTACATACCTCATTGCTGAATATCATTATGGTCACCTTTGAAGTTCTCCCCTTGGGAAGCTATGCACTGATGCCAGCATCTAATCCACCTTTCAAAGCAATTTGGGAACTCTTTTTTAGAATGGCCATCAGAACTGTCATTGTATTACCCTTGATGTCCTGAATGTCATCAAAATGTCTTCCTTTCAATATTTCCTTTATCTTCGGTTAAAGAAAGACGTCATTGGGGGCCAGATCAGGCGAGTAGGGAGGGTGTTCCAATACAGTGATTTGTTTACTGGCTAAAAACTCCCTCACAGACAGTGCCGCGTGAGCTGGTGCATTGTCATGATGCAAGAACCATGAATTGTTGGCGAAAAGTTCAGGTCATCTAACTTTTTCATGCAGTCTTTTCAGCACTTCCAAATAGTAAACTTTGTTAACTGTTTGTCTAGTTGGTACAAATTCACAATGAATAATCCCTCTGATATTAAAAAAAAAAAAAAGGTTGCAACAAGTTCACGAATTTAATTGTCAGACCTTACATATCAAATGCAAGGTGTCAGAGTTGAGTAAGAAGAGAAATAAAAGTGGTGTTAGGAGGCCTGGGACCTAATTATTGCTCTGCCACTAATAGGTGTTGAGACCTGAGATAAATCATTTCTCTCTGTCCCTCAGTTTTGTCATCTGTGCAATTAGAAAAATGGGCTTGATGTTGACTTCAGTCTCTTACAGTGTTATGATCCTGCAATTCTATAAACAGAGAGGCTAGTAGACAGCTAACTTTCATTGACCATCTGTCATGCCCCAGACTCATACCTTGTCTTACTACACACAGCATCCCTATGAGACCAGCATTGTTGTTGCCAGTTTAGAAATAGGAAAACTGAAGGTCAAAAAAGGTTGTCAGTGTTCAGGTAGAAAGAATTTGGTCTTTGGTGTCAGACAAACCTGGGTAAGTATTAATAGGTAATACTTTTTATTTATTGCTTCTCAGCTCCATACTCACCCTTCATTGCCTGGCTTTGTGATGCTGAGCTGGATCCTGTGAACACTTCTCCTTTGCCAGCTGGCATAATGTTACACTTTGTCCATAGAGGGCACTACAGGAGGGAGGGTCTTTTCTTCCCAGTTGCATGTGCTTTCTTTCTTCTTGTTCCTGTGGTGAATAGCAACCAGTGGGCAAAGGGTACCCAATTTCAATGGTGCACACATCTCAGCAAGTTTCACTGGCACCCCAGAAGCTCCCCAGGGGGTCTTCATCACATTCCAGAAGACAGAGTCTTAGAGAGTTTTGTTGGCACCCCAGGGGCTGGTTTCCCACGTGTGGCACCTCAGCAAACCTCTCCGCCATCCAGGGGACTACCATCACACCCTCTCCAATGAGGTCTGAATCCCAACCAAGGAGTGAAGGTCCTCTTCCAAATGTGTTCCTCCCTTGCATACTAAAAGAAAATCTCTTGTTTTCCTCTACTCACAACGCATCTGACACCACATGGGGGGGAGGTGGCATTTCCCTACACCAACAAATTCTCCCACTCTCAGACACCAACTAAGTGTCCTCCCATTCATTCATGACATCAACTACCTGGAGTTAGCACAGACCCACAGGGCTCAGGCCCACAAGACTGCCTGTGACTTCAGATGCCAGTCACAAGTCCCAGCTTGTCACCTGGACGTCTGACTACCAGCCCTTTCCTCAAGTTTGACAATGTGCTATAATGGCTCACAGAACTCAGGGAAACACATTTACTGGTTTATTATTATAAAGGATATATAATCACTGTGTTGTACACCTGAAACTATTTTAATATTGTATGTCAACCGTAATTGAAAAATAAATTAAATTAAAGGATACAATAAAGGCTACAGATGAACAGCCAGGTGAATAGCTATATAGGGTGAGATCTGGAAGGGTTCTAAGCACAGGCGCTTCTGTCCCCATGGAGATGAGGTGTGCCCCCTCTTGACATCAACCTGGACGTTCTCTGAACCCCATAGTTTAGGCACTTTTTTCTGCAGGCTTCATCACATAGGCATGGTCAATTATCAACTGAAGCTTCCACTCCTCTCCGCTCCCCAGAGGATGGGAGGTGGAGCTGAAAGTTCCAAGGTTGTAATCATGCTCTGTCTGTCTGGGGAGCAGGCCCCATGCAGGAGCCTACCAAGAGTCGCATCATTAGAACAAAAAATGTTCCCATCACCCAGAAAATTCCAAGAGATTTGGGAACTCTGTATAAGGCACTCCTATCTCCTCCATCACTCGGGAAATTATAGGGCGTAGGAGATTCAGGGGCAGAGAATCATATATATATATTTCTTATTATTTCACAGGTACCCTGCTTCAACCCTAAAGGTAGAGACTGCAACTTAATCCTCTATTCCTGCATTCTTTAGTGTTATCTTTACCCTTTAGTTAATATTCTCTGTAACTAGTTTACAATTCTTTATATTAGACTTTCTTTATTCAAATTACTGCGTGGTTTCTAGCTTCTAACTAAACCCTGACTGATACACTTAAAGAAAGTTACTTAACTTCTCTAAGCTTCAACTCTTTCTTCAGTAAAATGGAATAATAATACCTCTTTTCCTGGATTAGAAAGACAAAAATTAGAGCTGCTGTAACATATACCATTTAGAAGAGCGTTAGTTACAGTGCTCAATAGTTGACCTTTTTTTTTTTTTTTTTTTTTTTTTGTTTCATTAATTTATACTAGTAAATGGTGGATCTGGGATTGACTCTGGATCTAAGTGATTCTAAAGAGCACTTTCGTTCCGCAGCTAAATGTTAAAACATCCATCTCTTAAGAAACATGAGCCCTCAGAAGGCAGTGTAGTGGTTAAGAGCCTAGGTCTGGGAAGCCAACACATCCGAATCTGGTGCCAACATTTCTCAATTGTGTGTCCTCCAGCAAGTGACTTAACCTCTCTATGCCTCAGCTTCCTGGTCTGTACCAAGGGAATAATAGTAGCACCTACCTCACAGGGCTGCTTACGGATGGGAAGGGTTATTATGCAAAGTGCTCTGCTGCCTTGCCCAGAGTCGGAACTCACCAGTCATTACTACGAGTCTTGCTTCCCTTGCACTCATCATGCTTCCGGGAGCATAAGAAGCACTTAGTAGACATTGTTGGCCTTGGTGCTAGTGTTGTCGTATATATTCAGCAAGTTTTTTGAATAAATAAATGAACGCATGAGGAAGAGCCAACTGATACAGAAATTTGCTTGTAACATGTTTGGGGCCAGAAAACATGCCGAAGAACTATTTTAATTGTCCACCCCTTGCATGCAGCCAATGGGGAGCAGCCCAAGAACCTGGAACTTTTCTCCTGGAAGGCAGGAGGCCACAAAGGCAGTGTGGCCAAGGCAGCCCAAGCCAGGAACACACAAACAGAGCAACCTGACCTTGGCAGAGAGAGATCAGATTCTGCTTAAGGATGTGTGAAGCGGTGCCTCTAGTGAGGGAGGGCAATGACACAGGGCAAGTGATCAGCAAACTTTTGAGGAGCAGCTACCCAGATCCACAGCCCACCTGGGCTCAAAATAACAGTCATCACTGTTTGCCAAGCCCCTGCCTGTGCCACTACTGCTCTAGGCCCTTGACCCATGTTGCTCATTTTTCACGCTCCTGAGAGATGGGTACTAAATCTGGCAGCTTCTACTCCAAACAGCTCTGGGCTGTGATTGAGGCTGGCTCGGTGACCTTGGATAAGGCACTTGACCTCTCTGAGGTGTTTTGTAAAACACAGGTGGAGGAAGATAGGCAACGTTAAATAGTAAACTGCAGCCTCCCTTCATAGAGGTTCCTGAATCTAAGTAAAACCTGGGGTAGGAGGTGGAATCTCACCCAAGACAATATGGCCTCCGTACAGAAGCTCTGAGTTCAGATTTCTTGAGGAAAACACTTAGGCCTAAACAGATTCAAGAATATTCTCTGGATAAAAATGGCTCTTCACCAAATTATGGAGGGGTGCGTGGGGGTGGGGAATAGCAGATAATTTTTATTGCCTACTGACTTTGTACCTGGCCAAGCATGTCACATGAAATAACTTATTTATCATCATAATAACCCTAGCCTACCCCCACTGATAATATTTATGTAATACCACATATCTGGGTAGTCCTTTTCAGTTAAAAGCAAACTTTCACATTCATAATTTTCTTTTATCCTCACAAGCCTAGGGGGTGGAAATTATTATTACCCCCCAATCTACAGATGTGGGAAGGAGCCCAGAAAGGTGAGGTGACTTGCTTTTGGTTGCAAAGAGAGTCAGTGACAGAACCAGAGAACGCAGGTCTTCATTTTTGGGAACCAGTACATTTTCAACTACAGGACACTTCTCTGTTCTTTTTTAACTTGTATTAACTGCTAACACAGTTTTACTAATTGCAATAGATATCATTTCCAATATATACCATTCACACACAAGCCTTTTTTATGTGCTTCAGTAAGACATGGGAGAATTTGGCTTAAGACTTTCCGGTTCTCTTTTGCAGTCAATGACTTGGAGAATGTGTCACAAAAAGCCTCCTAGCCTTTTTTTTTCTTTCTTTTTTTTTTTTTTTAATCTCTACTCACCTCAAATTCCCTTTGTGGTAATATGCATTTTGGGGGGTTCTACCATTTTTGGCTGCTTTTTCCAAACAGTGACAAAGTTTAATTCTCATTTTCCACTACAATGGCCTCTGCTGGCTCCATTGAATTGTTTTCATCCTCTAACTTGCTTTTCTTCTTTGCTTTTCATTCTAGGTTAAACTGAGAGATCCCTTCCTTTTTCTCTGTGATGTGTCTTAGCAGTGAATTACTCCTCCTGGCTAAGATCTTCACATCTTCATTGTTCATTGTTCTTCATTCGCTTGTATGTCGATAAGAGAATTGCTACGACTGGTTGGCCCCCTCCTCTCCCTCCATCACAGTGGCTGATCCAGACAGGCACATGAGTACATAGTGGGGGCCACTGGGACGGCAAAGTCAGATTTTCCCACCACAGCCAACTCTTCTCTCTTCTTGACCCCCACCCTCTTCCCACAGATTCTGCTTCACCCCACCCCTGCTGCTGCTCTCTTGAGCAGTGCACTCCCTTTGCCTCTACTCCCTGCCATAACCCTCCTCACAGACTGTGTGCTCATTGACAGAATCTCAGGTCAAAGGTAGGCTCTGCCACCATTTCTGCTCTCTGACTCTCAGTAGCCTCATCTGTAAAACAAGGAGAGGGATTGTACTAAATTATTTCTAAGGGCCCTTCCAGTAATACTGGTCCGTGTAGAACACTGCCCATCAACTCATTTACACTAAGATGTGGCTGATTGATAAGGGGACTCGCTGTGTCATCTCATCAAAGAGACGTTGCTTTAAGCAGGGATTACTAAAGGGGATATTATTTAGCCAAAGGAATGACTCTGTAACTATATAGAATGAAAGATAACTGGGGCTACCCAGTTGCAGCGTTTTAGACAATTTGGGGAAGGGATATTCCTGAAATTTTTCAGTTCTGACCTGCCTCTGTATTCCTGTGAGATTCTGGGACTCTCACTTACACCCAGCTGTCATATCAGCATCCTTCGAGCACTGCAGAAGTCATATCTAATCTATGCTTAAGATTCTCTAAAACTCCCTAGAGGTGACAGCATAAACATCCCTTGCTTGCTCCAACCCCCGTTTTCCAGCTATATCCCACTATATGCCTTCGTGTTTTCTCTCAAGCCAAAGTGAATCCCATTCTTGTTCAACCATGAGCTGGCATTTCCCAACTCTTCATCTTTGCCACATGCTGTCCTCCTCCAGAATGCAGTTCCCTCCCTTCCCTTCCCTCTGTCGAACTCCACATATAAAGACCCAATCATATATCACCACTTTCCTGAACTCTTTTCCAACCTGTGTGCCTAACTAGACATTTCTTCCCATTCTCTGGACACTTGGGTACTAACCTTGACCTCCGATGACTCCAATAACATCTAACATATCTGATCACCTTCACGAAAGTTAAGATCCTCGAGGACTGAGTCTGGCTTTTCTCTTGAGTTTGTACAGAAAATGTACCTGTAGATCTTCAATAAATGCCAGGTGAATTGGATTAAATAACTCTAAATGCCAATGAGCATTCGGAAGAGGCAATATGAAGAGTCGTGCATCCCCGGAATTGGTTTGGAGCCACATCCCCCTGCCTCTTCAGGCCATTTAGAGGTCATAGCAATGTACCATCGATCTCCTTCAGGAGGCCCTATGAGGTGATCACCCCTGCTGCTGCCTTCTGCACCCACCACCATATGTGTGCTGAGGCCAGGCTTCCCTCAGCAGCTGCTAGCCAATTACTGGGTACAGCAGGATACTAGTGCCCTCCCACCCCTATCAGATACAGTGAATGACTGGGCACAGCAGACAGGCTAGTGCCCGCCCACCACTACCAGATGCAACCAATGATTGGACACAGCAGATTTGCTAGTGCCTGCCAGCCCCTGCGAGATGCAGGGCTCCTCCAGTGGGTGACTTGGTTCAAGAACCATTAGTAAGCCTGGCCAAACTTTTTTAGAAGTTAGCTGCAGTCTGAGAATTTCTTACTCACCCCTTCTTCCTTCCTTTTCTGTTTACCCTGGTGACCAACATGTGTCACGTCTGCAGGCTCACCCTGCCTATTGCTGCTATCTCCCCTTTATCTTTCACAAGCATTTCCTCAATAAATCTCTTGAACATCCAACCTTGTCTTAGCATCTGCCTCTCAAAGGACCAGAGCTACCATTTCCTCATAGCTGAAGATATATTCACAGATGATCAGCAAGACTTGTGTTCGTCACCACTCACTGAAAAGAAGCAATCAGGGAGGACCCATATCTGTATACCGTCAGCACTCTATCAGACCTCACTTGGCTCTATTATCACACTGACCTTGGCTTACTTGCCATCCAGGCCACTCCCTCCCATAATCAGATTCCCTGCCTCACCCATCTCCCTCCCAGCCTCCAACCCAACTTCACTTCCTGTCACTGAACTCATCTTTCTCCCTCAGCTCCTGAAATAGGCTGAGCCATGATCCATCAGACCCATCCCTATGGCCTCTTCCACAAGTGAACTGTTTGAGGGATAGCTCCCCCCAATGCTGCATCCCCCACTTCAGTGGTGGTGTCCCTGGTGGGCCAGACCAGCCACCTATACCATAGATCAGCTTCCTTCCCTCAAGGCAGAGCCTGGGGGGCCCCAAAGAGGTACCATCTGAAGGACCTTCACAGAAACCCAAAACAACGACATAAACCAGGATGGGAGTAGTCCATGGGTCTGAACAAACGCCAATTCCAAGCATGGCAGAGGTATCCCAACTGCAATAAGGAATCAGAAGCTCAAAACTAGAGGGAGGGCTCTACAATGAGCAGGCTGGGATCACACAGGAGAGAATGGGTTTCTGAAAGACTATCTCAGGCAGAGCTGGGACTGCTGTACGGTCTAGAGAATGTCTCAGGGACAACGCCAGCCTGACTTAGAGGGCAGCTGGATAGTTTAATCAGTCACTGAGCCCCACCACCCAAGCCACAGCCCTTGGGTTACTGTGGAGAACATTGTGCTGCCCAGTGTCCCGGTAAAGCCTAAGATGGACCTTTGTCTGCCACATTCACCCCATTTGCTCTACGGACCTGCCACTTCAATTTCCTGTTTGCCCTCTGTTCCTTGCCCCAAGCTTCTCTCTGACTCTTCCTAGATGCTGCAGAGATCTGGACAATGACCCCCACAACCCCTGGCCCCAGTTAGTAAGTGCTGCTTTGTTCCTGCCAGCCCCTCCCCCCCACCCCCATCCCACCAGATGGGCGACAGTGGACACAGTACCACGTCTACTAGCATGCACTGAACCATTGCCTCCATGGCCACCTAAATCCTTCCCAGTCACACAGCCTCAATCCTCTCCAGCCATGGTTTCCCCCCTTTTTCTAGTCCAAGCCTCTGAGATCTCCGTAGGGCTCAAGGTCAAGTCTATGTGAGGTAAATGAGGTAAATGACTTTCCCCCTTTTGACCTCAGGCCCCATCTTATATTGAGGAAGTAGGTCCTCTCTATATCATCCCTCAGAGCCTTCCCAATTTAGGAATCCCACAGCCACTTGGTTCCATAATCCCATATCCACTTGGTTCCCATTATCTCTTGTGCAAACACTGCATCTCTTATCCTTCCTTGTTCCCATAGAGGGAAAGGGACCAGGAGGTCAGGCCACATCACCCATCTCCTGGCATCTGTTGCTACCCAATCGCTCCGTAAAGGGACTTTCTATCCAGATATAAAGAGGACTTCTCCCTGCCCCCACCCCACTCTACATCCCAGCAGCTGGGACTGTGTCCTCCTCGACCAGATCCACAGAGAGGAGATGAAAGAAATCCTACACAGTCATCCCTACTCACACGAAGACCACAGCATGCATTGGCAATGACACATTTACTGCACAGCTGCTCGTTCACGCTCACACAGACATACACTGACTCCCTCACACACATTCTCACACTCATTGCCTAATACATCGAACCGCTTCCATCTTCTGACACATACAAACTCTTACACAAGCCTCTCCCTCACATTCCTTCTCTCTCTCTCCCCCCCCACATGCACACACATAGTTGGGTCATATTATATTATATATAAATCTGTATATTGCCTTTTCAGTTAACATTATTACATAAGAATTGTCCTATATGTAACTAGTATGACAAACAAATAGGACTTAGAGGATGCACTACCTTTGTTCTTTTTGGGTTTTTTTTTTTTATTATTATTAGTTTCAGGTGCACAAGACAAAGCAATACTTAGACGTTTATCATTTATATCCTCACACTGTGTCAACCCCCCTCCCCGTATCCACTATCCCTCTGACATCGCACAGAGCTATTACATTTCCACTGTCTGCATTCCTAATGCTGTATTCTGCTTCCTGTAACCATATACATACATATATATATACATATATATGTGTATATATATGTATATATATGTGTGTGTATATATATATGTGTGTGTGTGTGTATATATATATATATATATATATATATATATAATTATAGTTGGCATTCACTATTGTTCAGCTTCAGGTGTACAAGTACCTTTGTTTTTATTTCCTATAGCACTTAAAATTTATTCAACGTGGAAAATTCCTCCCCATCCTCTGGGTGAAAACTATGGCAGTTTTCATTAATCTTCTGATCACACTTATTTCATTTTTATTTTCAATACCCTATAGGTTTTTTAAATCACAAATTTAGTTTCCATTTGATCATTAAAAGTCCCATGGAATAATCAAAGCTCCAAACTTGATTCAAAGGGTGTTACTCCCTGCTCCCCATAACTAAGGACCTGCTTCTAGCAAAAGGTTTGCCTGAGCGGGTTGGGGAAAAGTAGACAAAAGACATGATTCTTCTTCCTTTCTTCTCCACTTTATACTTCCACGTTTCCTCACCTTTCTCACTAAATGTGTTTTCTGGCCCCACCAGGGTTGAAGAGAGACGCAAACAAGGCAAGATAAGAAAGGCAGGGACATTCTTAATGGACTGACACTGTTGTAAGATAACTTTATCACACTCTCAGCTCAGCAGTGTTTAAAGCTCACTCTTTAAACACGATTTCATTGCTTCTCAGAGACCCCACACCTGCAGTTTCCCTGATATTGCATTTCCCTCCAGCTTGTGGTTTACTAGTTCGACAGCTCCTAAGAATCCAGAAATTCACCTCTTGCCTCGTTCTGTTGAGTCTGTTCTCAGCTCTAGGCAGTCACCCCCACCAGCTCCCTTTTACCTTTGGCCCACACTTAATCCATGGGAAATACTCTTACATCTTTTGCTCCAACAAACTCTAGGAATGTAGGTATATTTTACCTGAGGCATAAGGTCAGTAAATGTCAGATACCAAAGTAAATTGTAAGACAGGACACCCTAGAGGTATTCATATTTGTAATTTTAATAACTAAATATGTCTCCAAATATTTATTTTCCTTTTCTTCCATACTTAACAGTACCCCAATTTTTTTGGGGGGGACCCATTGTTGTGACTTTTTTTTTTTTTTTTTTTTTTGCTTAGGTTCATTTTATTGGTTTTCTTTCAGAATCCTTCTACTAAAGAGCAAAGTTAAAATCTAAGTCCTAGAAGGGGGATGGTAGATGAGGGTAAAGGAGATCAAATATATGATGATGGAAGGAGAACTGACTCTGGGTGGTGAACACACAATGGAATTTACAGATGATGTAATACAGAATTGTACACCTGAAATCTATGCAACTTTACTAATAATTGTCACCCCAAAAAACTTTAATTTAAAAAAAAAAATCTAAGTCCCTAGCAAGAGGGTGAGAACGCTTCCCCTTTCCCCCCGAGCCCTCCACCCCCTCCTCATGTTCATGGGGTAGAGGGCTGGTTACTTTCATTCCCTTGATTCAGCTTTTACCATTGATACATAAACTAAGTGCTGCGTGAGGATGTCTAAGATGTCTCCTTAAAGTAATGGTGTACATGCTTCTTTGCTCCTTCTTCCATTGTATTGCTTAAAACCCGGATGTGATGGCTTGTGCTCCAGCACTCATCTTGAACCATGAAGACAGGGACCTCACTCTACAGTTATAGAGGGTCAATGCTGACATAGATCAGAAACAAGAAGGAATGCTTATAATTCTCCTCCCACCCCCTGTCAGAGCTAAGGATCTCATAGTTGTCACATATGCAGAAGAGTTTGCATGCTCAAATCTTGTGAAGGTAAGTGGCCTTCACATCTGACTTCCTGGATTCAAATCCTGGGTCTACTATCTTCTAATTGTGCAACCTTAGCTAGGTATGTAGCCTATCCTTGGCTCAGTTTCACCATCTGTGAAATAGAACAATGAGATTATATATTTTTTATGAAGGGTTAGTGAAATAACACACCCAAATTTCTTAAAACAGTACCAGGCTGTTTTAACAGTACCAAATTTCTTAAAACAGTACATAGAAAGTGCTTCATTAAATGTTTGTTGTATGAGGGTACAACATTTAACTCCTATGGAAACAGATTGCCCAAGAACATGTGGCTTCTTTATATTGTCTTTCCCTCCTAACCAGTTGAGTGTTTTGTATTTTTTCCAATGTTTACTCATTTCAAAGAAGCACATGTAGGACACTCATTTTATCTTACATTTGGGTGGATAATTAACGAGATTAACTTTTTTTGTCATATGTTTATCAGCTAGAATATGTTTAGAAGCCTTTCAGTAATAGCTAATCTTTGTCCTGTGAGTGGATTTGATTTTTGGAAATAGCCAAAAATCATTCAAAAGGACAACCTGATTACTTCCATGTCTAATTATGTTTGAACCTTAGTTATAACATAATAATATAAATGATCCCTTCAAAGAATGTTTACTTTCTAAGGGAAAATAAGGGTTTAGTCTCTCAAACATATCATTTTGACTCCCTTTCTGGTTCCTCTCCAAGATGACATCTGGGTATAAGGAGGGAGATGTGGGGCTTCAATAATCTCACGGGAGGTGAAGAATCATACCTCTAACTGCTCTGGATCCTCTGGCCAGGTTGCGTGAGTGTCCCCGCTGGGGTTCACAGCCAAAGTCTGTATCTATGAGCGCTGACAATTAAATTCACGAACTTGTTGCACCGATGTTGCCAAACTTTTTTGATATCAGAGGGATTATTCATTATGAATTTGTACCAACTGGACAAACAGTTAACCAAGTTTACTATTTGGAAGTGCTGAAAAGGCAGCATGAAAAAGTTAGACGAAAACAACCTGAACGTTTTGCCAACAATTCATGGCTTTTGCACCATCACAATTCACCAGCTCACACGGCACTGGCTGTGAGGGAGTTTTTAGCCAGTAAACAAATAACTGTATTGGAACTCCCTCCCTACTCACCTGATCTGGCCCCCAGTGACTTCTTTCTTTACCTGAAGATAAAGGAAATATTGAAAGGAAGACATTTTGATGACATTCAGGACATCAAGGGTAATACAATGACAGCTCTGATGGCCATTCCAGAAAAAGAATTCCCAAATTGCTCTGAAGGGTGGATGAGGTGCTGGCATCGGTGCATAGCTTCCCAAGGGGAGTACTTTGAAGGTGACCGTAGTGATATTCAGCAATGAGGTATGTGGCACTTTTTCTAGGATGAGGTCGTGAACTTCATTGTCCGACCTCGCACACTAGATTAACTTGTAGTCTAGGCTTTCCTCAGCGGGTCAGGGCCAGGGGATGCCTGGCTGGCTCTTCCTCATCCCAGCCCTCCCTGGTAATTCAGACTCCTCCATTGGCTCTAGACCCCCTCCCATTTGCCTTGCCTCCAATTTGGCCTGGTCTGCGCAGTTTACCATGCAGCCCTGGCTCCCGAGCACCTTGACCCTGACAACCATGGTGACCCCTACCGGCAACGCTCCCCAGACAAACTCCTACCATTTTCACTGGAAATAAGGATGGTTCAGAAAAGTTAAACCTTGAGGTCCTTCTGCCTGGCCACACCACGCTGCCATAGGGATGTGCTTACACCCCAGGATGACAATCTATTCCCCAGAGTCTGAAGTGGTGAAAAGGACAAGAACCCCCTCTGTTCTTGGTGAGAACCCCAATTATCCAATGTGCCTCCCCTTTCTGGGCCAAAGCTAAGAGAACACCCAATCTAAATTGATCTCTCACCTCCTCATTCCTCCTTTCTCATTTTCTCTCCGTCTCACTATCTCATGGGACCCCAAAAGGTCAGCTGTCCTTCCAACCACTATATCATGCCCTCCTTTTTCTCCAGACTCTTGGAGATGCCTTCATGGGTACAGGGGTATTTTTGTACACACTGGGGGAATTCCATAAGTTGAGTTAATTGTGCTTGATGCATTTTTCAAAAGCTAATGAGAAAGATTCAAGGAAGGTAGAATTAAATCCTCTTTCAAGATAACACCTGGCTTGTGAGGTTATATTCTTGCCAAATAATTCTATTTTATATGTTAAAGGAGGAATATTAACTTGTTCTTTCTTTTTGCATTCCTTCTGCTATAAATAATGATCTTCCCCCAGGATGAGGGATGCCTCAATTCAGCTAGAATAAAGGTTAAGAAAGGAAGGAAGTAAAATAGAAAAGTACATTAAGTTTTCAAAACACTACCTCCATTAAGCCATTTCAATTAGCGATAATTATAATTATCCTTTTCTTTCTTCCTCTAATTTGGCTTAGAGCTTCTCAACTCTATTATTATACATAAGAATTAGAGTGACTGTGTGGGCCTTGTTGGAATTCTGATTTAAACAAACCCACTGGAGAAAGATACTTTTTAGAAAATAAAGGAAACCTGTTTTTAGATGATATCAATAAATTATTATTAGTTTTGTTGGGAGTGATAATGGCATTACGGTTAGGTTAGAAAAAACTTCACTTTTTTAATGTAGACAAATTTCTAGGGCATAATGACATGGCATCTATGATTTGCTTTAAAATATTGTAGCAAAATAAAAGGTGGGGAGGCTCGTTGATAGGTGAACCAACTATGGCAAGACAATGATAGTTATTGAAGCTGAGTGATAGCTACTGAGAGATTTTCCCGTATATAATTTGTTTCTGTGAGTGATAGACATTTTCAAAACAAAAAAAATTTTTATCAATTAGTATGGGGAATTATAAAACACAAATCACATGTGCTATACAAAAGGTCAGTTCAAGGAGGATGTGGATTACATGCAATTTTCACCTTACAGAATCAAGGGTAACTCCCATGGCAATGTCCATCTCACCATCCCATTGTCAGTACTGAGTTTTATCTGTTTCCCAACATCGACTAATTTCAAAAAATACAGTTGAGTTGTTTTAATTCACATTTGGGAGGTTTTAATGAGGATAAATTCTTTTCATATATTTCTTACCCAGCACATTTTTAGAAGGTCTTTCAAAATGGCTAATCTTTGTTCTCCAGGAGTAGATTTTATTTTTAGAAATCATCAAAGCCCTTCATAACTACCTGGCTGATTTAACAGGAATAAGAGTCAGACCTCCTTTTGAATCCCCAAATCTTTAAAAGAATTGGCTCTGATTCTCTCCTAGGACTTCCAAACAAATGTGAGGGCTCTGCTCAACCAGAAGATGCAAATATCTGCCTCTGACAATGTCAACTCTTTAAAATACACGAAAAACCTCTCTAATGTGACAGACATAACACTCCTTCGGATGATACTAACAATATTGATGATGACAATTACAGAGGGTGCCAAAAAAATGTATACACATTTTAAGAAAGGAAAACTGTATTAAAATTGTAATACTCAACATATACAAAATAATAAAAGATGAATACAAGTGACGTTTGACTTCTGCCATTACAAGAGGTGCTCAAAGTGGTTACCATCAGCGTCCAGACACTTCTGATTATGGTAAACTACTGCTTGAGCAACATTGACCAAAGTGTCCACGTGTATACATTTTTTGGCACCCCCTGTATAATGTATTTTATACCAACTATGTGCCAGGCACTGTAGACACATGGTGCCTCTCAAATTTTTCTTGAAAAGTGTCCCTGATATACAGAATGAACATGAGAACCCAGCCAGATCTGAAAATATAGCCCAAAGACAAATGCAGCAAGTTTGAAAACTTGTTGAAGTCTCCTGTTTTATTTTTTAAATGAATGTGATATTTACCTTTTGTTCCACATAATAGTACTTACTAACATTTACTGAGTACATAAAAGAGATGCTGTTTTAAGCTTTTTACATGTATTAATTCTTCAATGTTTATGGTGTTCCTATGAAGCTGGTGCCGTTATTACCTCCATTCTGCAAGTAAGAAAACTGAGATCTAAAGAGATTAAGTAAGTTACCTGAGTTTGCACAGCCAGCAAGTGTTGGAGCCAGAATTTTGACCCAGATAGTCTGGCTCCGGAGATCGTGTCCTTAACCACTATGAAACATTTCCTCCCTAGTGTGTTCATGCTCTCTGTAAATTAAAAAATCAATTCTATCTTCCAATTAACTGTGCATCCACAGTGTAGAACATAATATCCATCCTGTGCCTTCTTGAGACCCTGACAGGTATGACTATGTAATCAGAGTTATGACTACCTAGCTAGAGAAGCACAAACATGTACTATTATCTTGTCTTCACAATGACAGAGCAAAAAGAACATTATTGTCCTGTGTAGAGCTTTACCAAATTCAGGAATGAGTCCTTTGTCTGGGACAGGCCTTTGATTCATTATAAAAATGAATGAAAATAAAGGAGTGAGAGATCAGGCAAAGGTTTATGCCGCTATCCCCTTTGGTCATTACCAAGGGCAAACCTACAATGTTGCTGCTTCTCAGGTCTCTCGGATTCCAATGTCTCGCACGTGCACACGGGCACACACACACACATGTGCACACATACTCTAAGCTTAGGTCAGTTGGACCTAAGAGCAAGCCCCAGCCATGTTCCATGGGAACCAGCACAACTTCTGCAGATGACCATTAATAAATGGACACTGGACCCATGAATGAGCCCTGAGCCCCAATGAGTCAACTCTGCCCCAGATTTTCTCTTGAGTTTCTAATTATAGTTTTAAGCATCAAGAGCCCATTTTGGACCTTCTGAAGTCAAATTAGGACATTCACAGAAAGCATCTTCCCAATAAGCATTATAGAGGCGGCATGAGGTAGTGGGAAGTCTGCCCCCTCGAAGTCAGTCAGACATGATTTGACGCCCAGCTCCTCTTGTCTTCAGTTCTTTGCCTGTGGGTAATGGTGTAGCTTCCCTCCCCAAGCCTCCTTTCCCTCATCTGAATAACAATCAAAGTGACAGACAACCAACAGACACCACACAAGGTTGCTACAGGACTAAATGAGAAAACGCATGTGACCATACTAGCATTTGACTGTGCTGGTAAATCATAAGAACTCAGTAAACAATAGCTAAATAAAATGAATTTGAGGTGCATAATAGCATGAATATTGTACACATACCACACAAACACACACACACACACACACACACACACACACACTTGTGTATATAAAGACTATTTTAGGAAACTATCCTCCTAAAGAGAAGGTTCTGGAGTCAGATGAAAATCGGATTTTCACACTATACCTTTTATACTGTTTAAATCCTGGGGGTGCCAAAAAAGTGTATACAAGTGGACACTTTGGTCACTTTGCTCAAGCAGGAGTTCGCCATAAACAGAAGTGTCTGGACGCTGATGGATAACCACTTTGAGCACCTCTTGTAATTGCAGAAGTCACACGTGACTTGTATTCATCTTTTGTTAACGGTATATATTATTACAATTTTAATACAGTTTTCCTTTCTTAAAATGTGTATACTTTTTTTGGCACCCTCTGTATTTAGAACAATATCATATATTCCTCTCTCAGAAATATTTTTAATGTTTATTGTTGTTATTTGTTTATTAGGGAGCTTTTGAAAGACCAGATTTTGTTCTCTGTAGCCTGTTTCTTGATCCTCTTACCTCCATCTTCTCACTAGCAGATCCCCTGAAGGCCCAATTGTAGGATTAGACTATATCCACCTTGAATGTATAACCATTGATTGGCACATACGGTAACAGACGTGTAATGAAAGCTGATACTTATGTTCTAAGTGCCCAGCCAGGCTAAGCAATTTGCCTAGGGTTATAGAGTTGGGAAGTGGTAGAGTTGAGATTTCAACCCTGGTAGTCTGACTCCAGTTCCTGCCCCTACCCACCAGGCCACACTGCTGTCTCACCAAATAACAGTCACTGCTCCACGGTCTGACATGTCCCCATAGCCCTGCCTTGTCCTTTAGACGAACACGTTCCCTGATTCTGAGCCCATCAGCCCGAGCCCAGGGCTCTAGCTCACCCTCCCAGGGGCCTGGAGGTAGTTTTCATGGCCCTGCTCCCTCCTTCTCGCACCCCAGCCTGGCCTGCTGCAGAGTCCAGTCAGAGCTCCTCCTGGCAGCTCAGCCCAGTGCCAGCTGCTGGTTACCCCAAGCCCACTCCCCCACCCAACAAGTTCTGGAATCAAGACTGATCCTATTACATCCTTGCGGAACCTCAGCCGGCTGTCAGAACAAAGGAGGTGACATTAACAATTCAGATGTTACTGGCTCAGAGCCCTCACCTGCTGATGGCGCTCAGTCTTCCTCAAAGTTTGCCCCTGGGATTTGCTGAGACATCTCACAAACTCTGGGCTTTGGGCTCCCCTCCATGGTACTGCGGCTTGCAAGCTGCTCGCAGAGGGGTCCTCCCTGCTACCATTCTCACCTTCAGTCCCTTCTGCAGCCCTGAGTGGTTCCACATTCTATGCATCACTGGCGAAGGGGCCTTCTCCCCCAAACCTGAGTCTCACTTTGCTAGCTGGGCTCCAAAGCAGCCCTTCTTGGAACCCAAACCTCACAAAGCGCTTTGTAAAAATCGTATCTTTAGCCTCTGCCTTAGACCCCTCTATTCAGAAGACTAGGGTACCTACACCTTGGACTTGGACTAGGAAATAGAAACAGCAGTGTGGTTTCATCAACTTCTCCTCACACTCTTTCGCCCGCCCCTCATCTCTGACTCCAGAGATGTGTGAACAAAACCTCCCCCTCAGCAGCTCCCGCTCTCTGGGCAGCAGTGGCTGCTGGCTCAGCTGGCTTGGATGTTCTAGGCTCCACTGGGCTGTACTAGATCCGTTATGACAATAGGTGTTAATAACAGAAGTCATTACTGAGGGCCAGACACTGGGCTGGATAATTTACAGAAAACTGTCATTTAACCCCTTTCTGCAAATTAGGTAACAGTATCCCCAATTACACACAAAGAAACAGGCACAGAGAGATTTGGTGATGACTCCAGGGCCAGGAGGTCAGAAAGTGAACTTGAGATTCAAGCCCAGTTGCTGCCCTCCCCCCATCCAAACCCAGGCTCTTCCCGGCTTCCCTCTCCTATCCATTCTGCGGTCTCTACCTGAGAGTGTCTCCTCAGCCCCCATTCTATGCCTGGAACCAGGACGGGGATGGGGGCAGGCGTGGTGGGGGGAGGCCAGTCTGAGAGCATGGGTTTCTAGCTAGCTGATGTTTCAGTCCCTATGTTATCATAGGGACTTTTCCTTAGGCTGCGGGAAGTGTGAGGGGGAGGGGGCATAATTCTGAATTGAATCTTAAGAAATTCAAAATAGCCCCTCTCCCTAGGGACCAAGAAAGCATTTGGATTTCAAGGGATCCCAGAGGAGGCATTTGTCCGTTTATGAGATGCCGAGTGAGTTTTGATGTGTGAGGTTTATTTTAGTCAAAGAGAAGAAAAGGAAGAGGCAAGTGTGAGAGGGTCATGGGGAACCTAATGGGGGGGAGAACATTTTGGACTCTTGCCACCCCCTACAGTACCAGGCAGGCACTCCCCAAAACAGCTTTTCCAAGTATCAGGACGTGATAGCAGAAATCACTGCTCTCCAACCTAGGATTACAGGTTAGAGGGCGGCACCCAGGATGTCAGTAGGGTCAGGCTCTCAGGAAGGCTCGGTTTGAAATCATCTACTCATTAAACATTGATCAACATGTGCGGGGCACTTTAATAATACAGTTGAGTCCTCGCTTAATGTCATCAATGGGTTCTGTGACTTTGAGTGAAATTATATATAATGAAACAAATTTTACTATAGCCTACTTGATATAAACAAGACTGAAGGTTCTACAGCATCTCATCAGTGATGTAACAAAACAATTGCAAATGAAACGACATTACTCAAGGACCTTTTGTATCATGAACCATATGACCACGATCATATAATCATACAGGGCATGGTTATCCCTATTTTAAAAATGAGAAAACTGAGCTTTAGAAAAATGAAGTGCCAAGGTCACATAACTAGGAAATGTCAACATTGTAGTTCAGCCAGTTTTCTGTGGCTCCATATTTAATGTCTCCCAACACCTAGGGCCCTTCCCTCAGGGAGATCACATTCTAGTGAGGACACTGATATCATGGACAAGTATCATACCACGTGATAAGGGGGCCAGGGAAGCAGAGAAGTTTAGACAACAGACTTTGAACTTGGACAAGTTACCCCCAGTTCTGTGGCCTACTAGCTGTGTACATTTTTCTCACCTGTAACATGGAGATATCAAGTTCCAGTTAATAGGGTTGGTGAGGGTTAAACAAAATATGAAAATCACTTTGCCCAATACTTGGCATCTAGTAGTAGTTCAGGAAGTGGGAGCTGCTATATCACCATGAAATGGGGCATGTGCAGCAGGAGCATGTGAGACACACATGTTGGACCCAAAGCCAGATCCCGCCGTAGTTATTCCTGTGCATTTGAAGTCCCAGTGGGATGGGGCCCCTAGTCTAGGGGTTGACAGGAATGTACAAACACCTGAGAAAAGAGGTAGCTATTTCTCTTTCTAGCTCCCACCTTCTGCTTGGAAGAGGGGACTCCAGGAACCTAAGCCTGAGCAGGACCTGGAGCCGGGCAGTGGGAAGGATGGAGCAGGTATCCCATCAAGGAGGCCCTTTCAATGTACTCACACCCAGGCACATCAGAGTTGTGTCCCCCTTCACTCCATTCCTAGCTATGTGGCCTTGAGAAGGCTCTTAGACCCTCTGAGCCTCCATTTCCTCCTCTGTAAATTGTGAAGAATAAGGCCTATCTCACTATTAAAACAAAAAAATGCATACAAACCACCCAGTGCAGTGGCTGGCACGCAGACGTGCTGGAGAGACAGCAGTATATTAGCTGCCCGCTTCATGCTCTCTTGGCAAGCTCTGACCTCCCCACACCAAAGCATTCCCAGCCCCAGGTGACAGACGATGTCCTTCAGAAGCCTCCACACCTCTGTGCACACGCACCCACATACACACATGCAGAAGAAAAGATTCAGTCTGAAACAATCTCAGCAGATTTCTAAGGTCTGTAAGGTCATAGGAAAATTATGCCTCAAAAAACAATGTACGCTTAAGACCAGACCAGCTCTACCTTCTGTCTCACAGCCAGTGCTGTGAGAAGTGTTGCTACACAGAATCTTCACATTGTCCCCTCTTCCTCCATTCAATCCCTACCCCAGCCCCCCACAAAAAAAAATAAAAACCTCTTCCTGATGGCCCTGGACACTGTCCAGTTTGGATAGTCCTGAGAAATGTTTTCACTTTGGCCAGTTAAAGCACTTCCTATACAAGGTTCCTTTCTAATCTGTGGGAGAAGCTGGTTCCACTGCAGTTGTGCGGTTACGAGGGTCTGAGTTGGGAAAGGGATCAGGAAGAGGGTTCAAGGTGTCAGATAAAAGGGGGCGACAGGAGGCCGCTTACTCAGGAGCCTGAGTAAAACCTTCCCATGCTCACCTAACATCAGCAGTTCGAGTGAATTCCTTTCCCTTCCTTGTGGTTATAGGATAACTGAGAGTGGGCTTTTCAGGTTCCCATCTCTTTTCTTGCCTTTGAGCCAGGCATTGTGTTCCCTGTCTTATAGATGGAGGCACTAAGTTCAGAGAAGGGAAATCACTTGCCCCTGCCCACATAAATAGTGAGAAACACAGTCATAGACCCAAATCTCCTGATTCCTATTCCAGGGCTCTCATACCAGGAGGTTTCCCCTTATGACGCTACAACAAAATAATAATGATAATAACAGCAACAACAATATCACAGAACTAGCATAAATTAAGAACATAAAACTTAGCTAATGGTTGTTAACTATCGTACTTTCTCCTACATCAGCCGAGGGAGGAAAGTATTATTATCTCCATTTGTGGATGAGGAAACTGAGACTCAAACAGTCAGGGTCAGCAAACTGACCCACAGCCTATTTTTATAAATAAAGTTTTATTGGAACACAGCCATTCTAACTCGTCTGTAGTCTGTCTGTGGCTGTTTTTGCACTACAACAGAGAAGTAAGTGGTTGCAACAAAGAATGTATGACACAAAATACCTCAAATATTTACTACCTGGCTCCTTAAAGAAAAGAAAAAATCTGCCAACCGCCGGGAAATTTGGACATGAACACATACAGAGAGACCATGTGAAGACACAAGAAGGCAGCCATCTACAAGCCAAGGAGAGAGGGCTCAGAAGAAACCAACCCTGCCAACATCTTGATCTTGAACTTCTGGCCTCCAGAACTGTGAGAAAATAAATGTCTGTTGTGTAAGCTACCCCAGTTAGGCACTTGGTGACAGCAGCCCTACCAAAGTCACACCGTTACCCACTCAATGCCAGACACTGTTCTGGATGTGAGGGAAAGATAAAAGGGCCTGGCACATTGTACTCAATAAACACCAGTTATTTGTATCATTATCTAAACACTTGCTTATTTTGAGACATTTAATCCTCACAGAATGCCTGGTGGCTGAGTACTCTTTTATCCCCATTTTACAGATGAGGCATTTGAAGCCCAGAGAGGTTATATACTCACCCAAAATCACACAGCTAAGAGGAAAAGAATAAGACACAGCCTATCTTCCAGTAGGATTGGTATACTGGGCAGTAAATAAATGTCCAGCAGGGAAATTTTAGAAGCCATTAGTGATGGCCACTGCCCCCTTGACTGGTTCAATGAAGCCCCTCCGTGCAGCAGGCCAACCAGAGGATGGAACCCATGAGATGTACCCTGTGCTTCAGCCCCCACCATCAATACCCTACACTGTTCTAGTGACATGAGGCCTACTGGAATTTAAATTACTAGCTGGGCTCTGGATGCCTCTAAGTATCATTATCACCCGCATTCCCTATTCATGACACTACCCCCTGGCTTCTAAAATAATTAAATTAGAAATTAAATTTAAAAACCAGTTTCCTGACTCTGTCTCCTTCTGCAGATCAACCAGGCACTCAGGCTGCTAGAAGATCCACTGAGGTCACCTGCAACAATCTCCCCATTTAGTGCCTGGCACAGAGGGGACTCTGAATGGAACCACTTCCTACTCCCTTGTTCCTCGCTTCCCAAAGTGCTCAGATGCACTGAAAGGACAGGAGTCGGTGGCATGTAGCATTTAGTCTTCCAACAACTATTTACCGAGGACCTTCTCAGCTGGAGATAGAGCAATCAACAAGATGGAATAGGCCCCTGCCCTCATGGGGCTTACAATCTAATGCATGAGAGAAAGAGATTTAAAAACAGATGTGATGAGTGTTACCAAACAGGAAGCTTGAAGAGCAAGAGAGTTTAAAACAGGCTTTACCCTAGTGTGTATGAGTGTGTGGGGGGGGCGGATCACTGAGGAAAGACTCCTCTACGGACATGTCATTTAAATGGGAAGGAGGGGACGGAATCAGCTACAAAAGGGGAGGAAAATCTGAAACGTGGACTGTGCTCCTGCTCTACCAACAAAGAGTAGTGTGACCTCAGACACTTGTTTCCCCTCTCTGGACCACCACTTTCCCACTCATACAATATAGGGGTAGCTTGGGTCCTACTAAGAGCTTCCTTCAAGTTCTAAAAGCCTTTGACATCAAATTCAGGCAAGAGAATAAAACGGTTCCCATCTCGCTTTCATACCCTAGAAAAGTACACATTACATTATCCAAAATAAAATTGGTGTATCTCTGTCCTTAGCAAGATTCTGAGCTCCCTAAGGTCAGCGTGGGGACAAAGCCCCAGAAAGCAGTTTCCAGGCTCTCGGCCTCACGTGGAAAGGTGCTGGCTCAGGCAGTAAATGGCCATCAACTATGCTTGGATGGCCATCAGCTGTGGCTAGTTGGCAGTCAGCTGTAACCAGTGAGCCATTGGCCACGAATATAACTGCTGTGGCTACACTAGCAGAAAATGGGGGTTGGCAAGAAGATGGTGGCTGAGCTAGCAAGCGCGAATTGCAGTTAGCAGGGCAGATTGCAGCTAGCGAGGGGAGTCAGTCAGTTGGTAGAAAAGCAGACAGCAGGTAGCACGTCATGTAAAGCCAGCCTCCAGTGAGACTATAGTGGTGTGACTCCCCTATCTATGGCTCCGTGGATGTTCCTTTTTGGCCTCACCATATCCTGCGTTCTTATGTGGGGAGCGGGAGCAGAGACCCCGCAGGCTGCCCCGCATGACAAATAGCGCAGCGAGCAGGGTACGGTGCTGGCCAAAGCTCCCCAAAAGGCGGTGAAGCAGTTTGTGGGTGTGAACACTCAGTCTCAGGAAGACCAGGAGGAGCAGCTGCTGGAGAGCTGGACCCCCATGGAGGAGTGGGAAAACGTGGATGGTTCCTCAACCAGCATAGGCCGGAGAAAGCAAAGGTCATTGCGGCCCTGTGGGCTGGGAAGTGCTTGCTGAGGCAGCCTGGATGCAGGACTTGTCCCAGGAGGAAAGGCTTGCTGAGTCCTCCTCGGAAGATGAGGGTGAGGTCAAGGTCGTCCCTCACCCCAGGACAGCCCTGGCGAATGACTATGGTCTATGGGGAATTGCCTTCCATCCCTAATTTAATGGACCACTTGACTGGGAACATACCACCATGTAGTGGAACTGGAGGATGTTTGCTTTTGTGTCTTGACCGGCCGCCATCGAGAATATGTAAGCACCTTGACTGTGAGCTGCTATCCTGAGAGGCCCAGAGAGAGTGGCAGTGCCCTGAGAGCCCTGGCTGAGTCCAGAAAGTCTGGCTGTGCCCAGAGAGAGTGGCAGTGCCCTGAGAGCCCTGGCTGTGTCCAGGAAGTCGGACTGTGCCCAGAAGCACTGGTCGTGCCCTGAGAAACCCTGGTTGTGTCCGGGAAGACTGGTAGTACCCTAAGAAGCCCAGGAAGTCTGGCTGTGCCCAGAAGAACTGGTGGTGCCCTGAGAAACCCTGGCTATGCCCAGAGAGCCTGGCTTTGTCCAGGATATTGCATTCACCTCCGGGCTCCTCGCACAGGGCCCCTCGCGGAAGACGCTTGTCGCGTAGATTGTGAGGTGAGAGCCTGTAGGAGTGGAGTGAGGGGACAGAGCCCCAGAAAGCAGTTCCCAGGCTCTCGGCCTCACGTGGAAAGGTGCTGGCTCAGGTAGTAAATGGCCATCAACTGTGCTTGGATGGCCATCAGCTGTGGCTAGTTGGGCGTCAGCTGTAACCAGTGAGTCATTGGCCACTAATATAACTGCTGTGGCTACGCTGGCAGGAAATGGGGGTTGGCAAGAAGATGGTGGCTGAGCTAGCAAGCGCGAATTGCAGTTAGCAGGGCGGATTGCAGCTAGCGAGGGGAGTCAGTCAGTTGGTAGAAAAGCGGACAGCAGGTAGCACGTCATGTGAATCCAGCCTCCAGTGAGACTATAGTGGTGTGACTCCCCTATCTATGGCTCCGTGGATGTTCCTTTTTGGCCTCACCATATCCTGGGTTCTTATGTGGGGAGCGGGACCAGAGACCCCGCAGGCCGCCCTGCATGACAGTCAGGGATGGAGTCTATCCGACATGTGTGCCTTCCATGCCCAGGACAGAGCATAGCACACAGTGGGGACTCAAAGCCCCTTTGATCTATGTCTTTTAGAGACTTCAAGGTCACCTTGTAAAGTCAGAGGCATTAAAAGGGACCATATGGGAATCCTAAGGAAATTAAATGATTATTAAGATCCCTGCCCCATTTCCATGTTAGCACATGTACTTATGAGCACAGCCCTATGGGGACGTGGATTATCACCCCCACCTTCCCCGTTAAAGAAGAGGATTTAACATTTATAGAGCAACAGTTATGTACTTGCTGCTATGCTAAATCATTATTTCATTTTATCTTTACTCTTCACCCCAAAATGCCAAGTAGAGACTATTAACCCCATGTTAGAGATAAAGAAACTGAGGCTTGAAGCAGGAAGATGACTTGCTCATGGTCCTGAGTAATAACTACTCCTCCTTAATCCCAAAGCTGGTGTTAATTCCAAGGCCCATGCCCTCCACTCATTCATGTAAAACACAGTGCCTGGCACTCAATAGGTGCTGCATCCCACCTCATGGCATTCTAACCCTGAAAGATCCAGAAGCAGAAAAGTACGGAGTAAAGGAGGGGTAAAAAGGCAGATGCATCCCTTCCCCACTCCAGGTCCCTTCAGGCCAAAGCCTGGCAAGAACCAGGGAGCAAATAAATTCTATGCTGGAAATGAGATTGAAGTTTGAATGGATTAACTAGCTGAAAAATGCTCAGAGCTGAGGATAAAGAGACATTCCATCAAACACATCTGAAGACAATGATGAGAGGGAAAATAACATTACTCCCTGCTGGTGTTTCACCCAGATCTACTGTTCAGTGTACTAATTATAAAAGCATGGGGCCCATTGTGACAGGAGAAGCACAGGGTTCGAGAGAGAAACAGAGCAGAGGATCAAAGCCCAGCCATCTGGGGTCAGACACCTCCTTGAGGAGACTCACAGGATGAAAAGTCAGGAAAGCCTTCTGGGCAGAGACCTGGTATAAAAACAGAGAGACATCCAATACGAGTCTGTGACAAAAGTGGGTATAAAAGGCTGGAGAAGTGGGGGTGGAAGGAACCAGAACAAAAAGGCCCTCATAGGTCAAGGTGAGGAATCTGGACTTTAGTCTAAGGACAAAAGAGAGCCTTTACTGGGTTTGACGCAGGGGAATAACAATCTGATCTGCATTTATAAAACATAGTCTAGTTGTAGTATGGAGTAGAGATTGGGAAAGTGAAGATGCCAAATCCAGAAGCTTATGAAGAAAGCTAAGAGGTCACAGTGGCTTAGACCAAGGACAATGGACCTGGGACAGGAGAGGTGTGGAAAGGATTTCAAGGAGCTCAGCAGTCATCTATAGCAAAAGTTTCATCATTTATAATTTCTCTAGAGGAAATTCAGACATCAGGATAAATCTGTGTCACATTTGATTCAAAGACAGTTGACTGAGGGGACCCTGGGCAAGCAGCCAGACTTTGCCCCTGACCAGGGACACTGGAAGCTTTAGAACACGGAGCTGGGAGGGAAAAGAAGTATCCCAATGACTGGAGAAAGGGTGGTATCTGGCACAGGCAAGATCAAGTAATAGATGTATAAAAATGTGAAAATGTAAAGCTCCCTCATTTTATAGCTGAGGATATTAAGACTGATGTGTACTGGCTAAAGCATAGTCTCCAATATCCAACCGATCTGAGTTTCATCCTGACTTTACCACTGGTGAGCTGGAGAAGCCACCTGACGTCTGTGAGCCTAGATTTTTCCAGTGGATACAGTAACACCTCTCTCATACAAGTCTTGCTGAGGCCTTGCAAAGTTTGTATAAATTACTGGTAACTCACAAGTCCTGTCCATTTCCTTAGGCATTGGAGATGAGAGAGGTGGACAGACCTGGAAGATACTCAGAAGTTAGGAAGAAGGGAAATTGGTGATTGTTCAGAATATGGGGGGCAAGAGAAAGGGCAGAGGCCAAGACGATACTCAGATGTAGGGTGCAGGATCCCTCCCGCAGTTACCCCAGCCCGCTGGCCCCATGTGCAGGAAGCCGAGCAATATACTCCACTCCTCCCTCCCTCATCACCAGAAATTCCCTAGAAGGCTGGGCTCCCATAAAAATGAAAATACGTAAAACAAACATTCATCAAGCATTTGCTATATGCCCGCTGAGGACTTTACATGCATGTATGTCATTGAAGCCTCACAACCACCTGTGAGGAGGCAAGCAGTATTATCCCATTTTATAAGTGAAGAAACTGAGTCTCCGACAGGGAACGCAGCTCGCCCCAGCCCTCCTGGGGAAGAAGTACTAGCAGATCCCTGTTTCAAAGCCAGCCCTGACTCCAGCCCACCTGAGCAGCTAAGGTTGCAGACGCCCTTGCTGTGGGCACCCGGCCCTGCTGCTCCACACCTACACCGGGAGGTCTAGCCAGTTCTGTCAGGTGACTGATTTAGTGGGGAGGCTCGTCAGGAACAGCTGGGCGCCTGGGTGAATGTGTGACCCCACAACCAGGTGTTCCTGCTGCCTGTTGACAGCACCTGGATTACGTGTGGCAGGAAGAGGAACAGACCCCCAGGCTTTCGACACGGAATCATGGCACCAACCTGCTTCAGCTCTCAGGGATCACCTGCTCTCAAAAGTTTGTGGTCCCCAACAGCCTTGCCCCATAAAGGCGGGCCATAGACCGACAGCCTTGGCTCATTAGAAATGCAGAACCTCGGGCTCCATTGGACCTTCTGAATCAGAATCTGCATTTGAACAAGATCTATAGGTGACTAGTATACGGGTCGACACAGCAGAAGGAGCACTGGCCCACAAGTGCGGAGTCCTGACCAGACCCTGGGAGGCTCTGCGACCTTGGTCAAGTCCCTTCTACTCTCTGGGCCTCAGTTTCTTCATCTGAAGGTGCTTAGATGAGATACTTTCTGAGAAGATGTAAGCCATTGGAGGGCACAGAGGCCTGGGAAGTCACATTCAAGCTCCATAAACATTTGAACTAAGTAATTAACATCACAGATTTGTACTGAGCACTTACTATGTGCCAGGCATTCTAAGCCCTGTTGATAACAAGTCTCTACTCTGATGAAGCTTATATTAATTGATTCTCTAGTTAATGACTTGGGGATAAAACACCACCTCTACTCCCTGAAGTTATATGACTTTAGTAACACGAGTTAACTCACCAATATCTACCTTTCTCACCTGTGAAATAATAAGAGCAGACAACATTTATTGAGCATTTATTATTTAATGTCAGGTGCTATTCTAAACACGGATTACAAGGATTCCCTGGGAGGCAATAGAGCATGAATTCTAATCCCCTTTAAAACTGTGTGACTTTGGGGCAGCTACTTGACCTCTCTGGCCTGGGTTCCTGTGGTGGATGCTGTGATGTACCTCCAGGTGCCCTTCAAGGAACGAAGAACTTAGTGCCCCCAGTAGCTGGGAGTGCTCCCCGAGACAGCCCACAACTGTCAACCCTCTTTTGGAATCGTCTTAACTGAAGAAAACTGCCTCTCCCAAGTTCGTGCTCACATCCAAGGTCCAATCAACACACAGTTACAAAGCTCAGTACCCTCAACCCAACTTGGACCAACTAAAAGACTATCCACATTCCAAAATGACAAATGGGGGAAGCTGAGGTCACAGCTCAAATTCACCCCCAGACCCTCCTGCCTCCTCCCCTTCCACAGGTGCTGGTCACAAAAATGCTCCCTGCATGCCCATCGCCATCTCAGAGTTGGCTTCCTGAGCTGACTGGGTTGCTTCCTGAGCAACCCAGCCTGCTATTTTCCCACCCATCCATCACCTGTCTAGTAGGACTTATGTGCTCCCATCCAGCTCATTCATTCAAGAAAGAGCCACTCCACCAGAATATCCATCCTATGTCCAAAATAAATGTTTGTGTAGCAAAGAAAGGCAATAAGATTGGCCTGGAATGATGTTTAGAACAGGTATGCATGGAGGTGGAAAAAAGAGAAAATTTGAAGTCTTTTTTCTTTGGGCCTGGTTCAGTAATTAAGATTCAAGTGGGCTAACTTTCAGAATGCTACAAATGTATGTATCCTATGTCCCAGCAATTGCACTCCTAAAAATTTTTCCTACAGTTAAACCAGACTTATCATGAGGTTATTCATTACAATAATGTTTGTAATAATAAAATATTAGAAACAATCCAAAGGACAATCAATGAGGAACTGAGTAAAAAATTGATACACCTCTATAATGAAATATTGTAAAAGAAAAAGAATAATTAATTTTATTATGTGCTTTTATGGAAAAATCTCAGGAGATCCAAGATGGCATAGTAGAAAAATGCTGTGCTTGCCTCATCCCATGAACACATCAAAATTACAACTAAATTATTTTAAAAAGCAACCTAGAGAACCATTTGAACTCTAGCTCAACAGAAGTTTTATAACCAAGGATATAAAAATTAATATAAGACCCAGTCTTATTTTCGGGGAAACATGGTAGTTACCTACAAGGGAGTTCCCATAAGACTGTCTGCTGATTTTTCAACAGAAACTTTGCAGGCCAAAAGGATTGGCACAAAATATTCAAAGTTATAAAAAAAAAAACAAGGACCTACAATCAAGGGTCTCCATGACAAGGCTATCATTTAAAATCAAAGGACAGATGAAGAGCTTCCAAAACAAGAAAAGACTAAAGGAGTCCATCACCAACAAACCAGTACTGCAAAGAATATTACAGGGACTTCTTTAAGATGGGGAAGAAAAAATGAGATAAAAAACACAAATAATAAAATGGCAATAACTACATATCTATCAACAATTGCTTTCAATGTAAGTGGATTAAATGCTCCAATCAAAAAATAGGGTGGCTGAATGGATAAAAAAAACAAAGCCCTTACATATGCTGCCTACAGGAGACTCACTTCAGATTGAAAGACACTCACAGACAGAAAGTAAAGTGATGGAAAAGATTATTTCATGAAAATGGAAATGAAAACAAAAATAAAAGCTGGGGTAGCAATATTTATACCAGACAAAACAGACTTTAAAACAAAGGCTATACCAAGAGACAAAGAAGGACCCAGTAATACCACTTCCTAGTATTTATCCAAAGAAACCCAAAATGCTACTTCAAGGGTACATGTACCTCCATATGTTCATTGCAACATTGTTTACAATGGCCAAGATATAGAGGCAGCCTGGTTGTTCATCAACAGAAGAATGGTTAAAGAGAAGAAATATTGCTCGGCCATGGAAGGGAATGGGTTCTTGCCATCTGCAGAGGCATGGATGGGCCTAAAGGGTATTTTGCTGAGTGAAGTATGTCAGACAGAGAAAGACAGATGCAATGTGATTTCACTTATATGTAGAATCTAAAGAACAAAATAAACAAAACAGAAACAGACTCACAGATACATAAAACATTTTGATGGTTGCCAGATGGGAGGGGGCTGGGGGTGTGCATTTAAAAGGGGAAGGGATAAAGAAGTACAAATTGGTTGTTATACAGTAGTCATGGGGATATAGGGTATAGCATAGGGATTATAGTCAATAATATTATAATATCTATATTAGTGTCAGATGGGTACTAGATTTATCAGGGTTATAGTTGGGAGGGGGCTGGGGGGACAGGGTGAAAAAGGTGAAGGGATTAAGAAGTACAAATTGGTAGTCACAAAATAGTCATGAGGATACAAAGTAAAGCATGGGGACTATAATCAATAATATGGTCATAACTATGCATAGTGCCAGGTGGGTACTGGACTAGTCAGGGGGATCACTTCTTAAATTATATAAATGTCTAACCATATGCTGTACACCTGAAATTAATATAAAATAATATTGAATGTCAACTGTAACTAAACAATTTCGAAGGGGGGCAAAAGTAAAGGGGAATAAGAGGTCCAAATTTCCAGGTATAAAATAAGTCATGGGGATGTAATGTACAGCATGGGGAATATAATCAATAATATTGTGATAGCGTGTCTCGGTAGCGTGTCTCGGTGTCAGATGGTTGCTGGACTTATCATGGTGCTCACTTCTTCAGGTATATAAATGTTGAATAACTATTGTGTACACCTGAAACTAATATAATATTGTATGCAAACTATATTTTAACAAAAATCTTTTTAAAAAAAGAAAAATCTCAAGATATACTGCCAAGTGAAAAATAACTAAAATGCAGAACAATGGCGAACTGGGCTCTTTAACTAAAAAAATGGGGGGAGGGGAGACTAATACTCTGTGTTTGTGTCCTCCATGCTTATATGTACATAAAACATCTCTGGGGGGAAACTAGAAACAAGCAGCAGTGGTTGCTTGTTGGGAGTGCTGAGGAGCAGCATGAATTAGCAGATGAGAGGAGGAGGTGGATAGGAAATTTTTACCTTCTGTCATTCTATAGTTTTTTTTTTCATTCCTTTAAAAGCCCACTTCTGGTGAATAAAAAATAATGTATGTGACCAGATCAATTGAGGAAAGACATTATGACACGAGGCAGAGTGTACCACTCCTGTTTGTTTGCAGCTTGGTAAGAAAGCAGCTTCTCCCCAGGTGAGTGAAACCGAGCCTCCTGCCTCACGGAACCCTCATTCTATACTTTCTGATATTTAAATCTACAGAGCAGAAGTCTGGGAGCAAGGGGACATTCTATTGGTTAATTTGGTTCAGGGGCGGGAAGATGCCATCAAGATTCAGGTACCTGCCATCCTCAGCACATTGCAATTTCTCCTGTCGTCACCAAATGGCTGCAGCAGGGGTCGCTTAGAGACACATCATCCAAAAAAGAGGGCTTTTTTAATCCTGTGACTCTTTTCTATAACAATGAAATCCTTTCCCAGAAGCCCCAAATCAGGTTTCCTCTCAGGTCCTATTGATCATATGTTTGGTTGTGTATATGTCGATACCCAAACTAATCTCTGATAAAGAGTTTGAAACCTCCATGGATGGCTTAAGCCAATCATGATTCATCCTCCCGGGCCTGAGGGTAGAGCCATCTCCCCTAAGCACATGATACCCCCAAACTGGAGTGTCCTTAGCAAGGGGGGACTAAGGAATAACTGTTACGTGAGTATATGCACTCAACAATGTCTGTCCAGGTAGCAAATGATGTTATCTCAAAACAAAGTTGGACATAACCTGATTAAGATCATTAACAAAACTCGTTACTCGGTAAACCACTGCTGAGTGCCTACTGCGTACAGGTGATATACATACAAGGTAGCAGGGGTTCTGAAATAAAAGGTGCGATCCATTAAGGCCCTTCCCACTGTAACGAGGAAAACAAGTAAAGAAACGAGTCCAACCCAGCCTGAATGGAACCGTGAGGAAAGGAGGCTCAGGGAACTGGGGGAAAGGGAAGAGGCAACTGGCCAATCCAAAAGCTTAAGGGCAGAATTTCAAGAGAAGGGACCCGTGACCTGTGAACTAAAGGAGCTAAAGTTACAAAGTACCAGTCAGGGAAGGTAGTCCTGGCAGACTGAACAGGCCTGTGCAAAATACTGGAGATGGAAAAGAGCTGATTATATCTGGGAAACTCTGTGGGTGGGCCCGGGTGGAGAAGAAAGTGCTCCTGTGGACGGGGTTGGGAAGAGGGCAATAAGCAAGCGGCCCTGATGAGCCTTATACATTAAACCTTTATCCAAAAAGGTGAGGAATTCAGATAATCTCTAGTAGTGGACTGATGTCATCAGGTTTACATTTTTAAAAGAAAATGGACAAGAAAGAGGAAGAAGAGAAGAAGCAATGAATGGAGAAAGATTGATTAATTCCAAAAGTAACAGGGCCAGACTCTGTTGTAGGCACAGAGGGTCCAGCATGAATTGGGCAGAAACAGCCCTGCCCTCACAGTCCCATCAGGAAAACAGATGTTGACAACATGCTCAAAACCTGTAAACACTGATAACCACGGTGTCAGGGGAAGCTCTAAGGAGGAAATAAGCTTTAGGCTGAGATCCAAAAGGTGAGTAGGACTTACCTAATAAGAAAAAGGATGGAGAGGTATTCCAAGCAGGGGAACAGCACGTGCCAAGTCCCTGATGTGTGAAAAACTGGGCATGATCAAGGAACGGAGGCCCCCAGAGTAACTGGAGCTCAGAAAGCAAGGACTGCACGGGCAATGACAGCTCCCAATGACCTGGGAGACAGTTCGAAGCCAGCACCCGTGGTTGTACTAAGGGGCTTACATTTTATTGAGAGAAAGGAATAGAAGAAACAAAAAGAGGAAGCAGGAAAAGAGAATTGGAAGGCAAATTTCCTGAGTTGGTCATTTGAGATCATATTGGTAGTTGAAAACCCCAAAATGGGATTTCAGAGCATTAAATGACCTTGGGCCATCCTAGCCAGCCAAGGATGCTGTAACAGCCTCCTAAAGGCAGGCATCAGGCCTTCAGAGGTGAGAGATTTGCCCTGAGGACCAGCAGCAAAGGGCATGCCCCTTCCCTTGGCAGCTTCCAGGAGATCCACTGCAGGTGGAGGTCATCAGAAAGATATTACCACAAGACCCTGAGACACCTGCAGGAGAGGAGCCTTACAGGTCTCCTAACTGGGAACTCCTCCAGCGGACGCTAAGGGAAGTAACCTGAGCTTTCTTTGGCTGGAGCCAGAGGCTCTGGAAACACATTTCCCTTTTGGGGGGTCTTTGCAAAATCTGTGATGGACTTGGGAGTTGCAGAATTTAAAATTTTCTAGCCAAAATATGTCTTCGGAAGTTTTGGATCCAACCCTTTAATTTTAGAAAAGATACCAGTAAACTAAAGCCAAGGAGGGAGAGTGAATTGCCCAAGGTCACAAAGCAAATCCCGGCAGAGCAAGTACTGGTATATGTTTGAAGATTCTGTTCAGTGTGCTTGCCATTTATATTAACAATAATAGCAGTATGATTAAATATCGAGCACTTACTATGTACTAGATTCTCAGTGTTTTGAATGTTTTAACTCATTTAATCTGTGCCACTCTCCCATCAGACTGGTAATAGTATGATTTCCATTTTACAGATGAAGAAACAGACGAAGAAGGTTTAAGTATCATTCCCAAGCTAGTGCAGCTGGTAGAGTTAGAAATGGAACTCAAGCAGCCTGTATTTTTAAAGACCACTAAGAACTGCAGATAGATGCCCAACCCATGAATTCCAATCCCACCTCCTCCAAAAGCCAGAATCTATTCACTGATGGGGACCCCACTTTTTTTTTAATTTGGTTTGTTTTGAACCTGAGTGGGTTCACCTCTCTTCTCCCGCTCAGAGCCCTCCCTCAGTTTGGAACAGCAAGTGGTCTGCACTGACAATATACCAAGGCAGCATACTAGCATTTTTTTCTCTATGCTAAATTAGCTCCCATCTCCAATAACAACAAGGTCACATGCCAATATGTCCGCTGAGCCCCTTCCACCACTCACCACCTCCCTGCATTTGGCTCGCTCTCTATCCCTACTGGTTAACTTGGATGGGCTGCATCACAGGGCATGCTTGCCTTCTGGCCACTGGAAACAATGGGAAATATGATCAGGAGATTAGAAAAAGAGAAAAGAGAGATTGGGGTATTCCCCCAGTTTCCTCCCTTTCTGGTCACCCCAGGCTGGCTGTATCCCTCACCTGCAGGTCTAGCTGTTGTAGGGGTGCCCTTCCATACAGCCCTCTCTTCTAGGCTCCAGGAACCACTCCCTCCCCACACCGCTGCCGGCCTAGGAATGATAAGAAAGCCCCTCTATTTATTTACTCCAGGGTTCTACAACATCCCTGGTGATTTCCCTACACCCTGCCTTAGCGCCATGAGTGGTTCCTCTAACTTCTTGATGTACCCTCATTTGACAGCGTTGTTCATTTTCTGTCTGATGCATAGACGAGTCCCTGAACTTTTGGATTGTCCACTCTGCCATAACCCAGGTGAGCTGGGATGGACACAGGGCAGCTGGTCACTCACTGGCGACACGCCTCCTAAAAAGCTAACCATGATCACCATGTGAACCAGCTAACTTCAGGATCATCATTCGGGATGATTCGAAAGTCCAAAGTCTAGTCTCCAGAGCCATTAGCCTTGGTTACTGATAGTTTCCACAAAAATGGCCTGACTTCTCAGGCACCGAAACTGGTTGGAGTACACGTTCTCTAATCCTCACAGCCACCGTGAAAAGTTTGTGATATTACCCCCATTTTATGGACAAGAAACTGGGGCCCAAACAGACGGAGGTCAGAACTATAGTGGATGAGGCTCTTTTCTGTCCTACCTGCTCCTTTCTAGCACACCTGCACTAGGTCGGTAGGCTGCAGCAGGATGATCTGAGTGGCAAAACTCAAAGTCTGGAGAGACCAGCTTGAATGGGGGCATTCTGCAAATACGGTAAACTGCCCCTGCCAGTATGGAGCAATATGACATACAGTTCTTAGGCAGAAGGGGCTGGCAAGGGTTATACAGGGTTTTAGGGCCCAGGCATTGGAGTAGTGACCCAGAGCAGGTACTGGAAACACTTGGCAGTTTCACCTGCCTGGCATCCATTTCTCCTCCTGTCCTTACAGCATCCTTATTTCCCTTTGAGGAACCTTGACCTCTAACCACTTCCAGTCCAAGTGGTTCAAATAGGACTCCACCCTGACTCGGGGACTCTGCCATTGGAATCCTTAGGAGGGAATGGTCCTTTCCTGGTGATGGGTTCAGGACATGACTGGAGTTAGTACAAACAGAAACAGCATGAGGGCTTCTCTTCAAGCGAGGGCAGGAAGCTCCAGCTGGCAGAACATGAGCCAGGACCTGCTGGAGGCCATCTTGCCCTCGCTGGGGAAGCACCTGACTGAGAATGCAGTGAATACAAAGGAGCATGGAAGTTGAAAGAGAGGAAAAAGGGAAATTCTGACTCGAGCACCTAGTTTCAGTCCTGTTTTAATTCAGCACAAACCCTGGACTTTTCAGTGAAGGAGGCCGATCCAGTTCCTTTTGTGCTTAAACCAATTTGAGTTTCTGACACATGCAGTTAAGAGTCCTCACTAACGTAGAAGGTCTTAAACTCCATCAAAGATTTGAGGTACAGATCAGGGAAACTGAGGCAAAAGCCTAGGTGTGTAGGACAACTGAAAGAGGGCTGAAATTTTCAGCACACCTAAAAGTTAAATACATGGTCTCTGAAATCATGCTGTCTGACTTTGAACCCTGGCTAGGCTATTTCTTGGCTATGGGAGGCACCTTCTCTGCCTCAGTTTCCTCACCTGTATGACACAGGTATTCAAAACAGTACCTTCCTACTACAGATGTTGAGAGGATTCAATAGATTATCCCATGTGAAACACTTACAACAATGCCTGGTAGACTGTAAACTCTCAGTAAACATAGGTTTTGCCATCACCCTAAAGCAGACGGACAGCCCCAGGCTCATTCCGGGGAGCAAGACTCCTTCCACACCCACAGAGGTGAGATAACAGCAAAGACCCAGGAGCTGGACATGCACCGCAGTCAGAATGCCTCAGGGACTCTGGGACGGAGCCTGTAGGAGACGCCTCAACACTGACCAGTTCCTCTGGGATTAGGGCAATGGGGGCCCCAGGCTGGCAATCTCATGAGGTCCCTGGACTGTCCAGTGCACACCTCAGATCTGGCTGCTACCGTTGCAGAGCCTGCTGGGAGACCACTCCCCTCCCCCTCCATGATGACTGCAATTGTTGTGATGATACTTTCATACTCACTAGCAGCCCCAGTAAGGCAGGCAACAGGCCAGGGCCTAGCCCATATCCCCGCCTGGGAGAGAACATTGCCAGGTTGCCAATCAGTTTGTAGTTGTGGTGTTATGCCCAAAGATAGAACAGGATGTCTTTGGTTAGAAAGGAAATTGGGGGTTTTGTTTGATTAAATTAAGAGTGCCCCTGACCAAGAAAAAGAACAAATGTGTAGTGAGAAAAATGCCTGGAGCAGATGTCCGGAGGCCCAGGCTCCAGTCCCGGTCTGTCACTGGCTCACTGTGGGACCTTGGCTGGTCCCTTCTCCTCTCTGGACCCCAGTTCCCTCAACTGTACACCCCTGGATGGGAATCAGCTGGAGGGGAGAGAGAAAAGGCAATTCAGTTAAACGGTCTTAGTGGCCTCCTTTCCATCCCACGGTTAAGAAATTCCCTTTTGTCACAGAGGCGAGTAACCGCAGTTTGAGAAAATGAACCTCCTTGGATCCTGGCACGGGTTTACCCTGCCCTGTGCTTTCTCACCATTTCCTTTCACCTCCCTGTGAGTCTCTCATGAACCCACCGTGATGCCCATTCCTCCTTTCCTTTTGTGTCCTTTGAGATCTCATTGATAATTTTAATAAAGGACCAACATTTGCATTAGCCCTTTGCTATATAAAGCTAACTTCACATCGATTGCTTTGTTTATCCTGAGATGAATGGATGCCTATCGTGGTGCCGTTCTAGCCTAAGACTTACCCTTCTCTATTGTAATTGCTTGTTTCATTGTTTTCCTTGTGAAGTAGACTCCCCAGGAGTATGGGGACTGCTTCTACCTGGCTCACCACTGTACCCCCCAATGTTAAAACATGGCAGGCTCTCAATAAATATGTGTTGAACAAATCAGCCAGGCCTGTAGCTGGTTGAATATGGAGCTTAAGAAAGAAAGAGGAGTCCAGGATGGCTGCAGAATCCCTCTCCTAGTGAATGGCACCACTGACCCCCAGCCCTTCAGGAACAGCAGATTTAGAGAGAGGCAGGGAATCACAGTGGCTAAAGGACCCCATCAGGGATCATTGTGGCTTCTCCAAACTGATGACACGAAGATCAATGCCCAAGTAATGCTTTTGTGAGAAGTCCTGGGGGTGACTTTTATTGAACGTGATCATTCTGCAGCCTGTAACACCAAATCAGACAGGCCTACAGTACTTTGTTGCCAAAAAATCATCTGTGACAACAAAGGCAAGTCAGGGGAATATTTGGGTTCAGAACAATCTGAAAAAAAAAATTTTTTTTCATATAAGTTTCAAGGAGAAAAAAAAAAAAGAGCCCCATTGAAGCAAAGGTTTCTGACCCAGGTCAGACTCTTAAAGAAAACCACATGACTGTTCAGACATGTTGGTCAATTAGCTTAAAGGAACATTTGCCACACCTTCCAAATGCTTTCTCCTTTTGAGAGGACTTTAATTAAAAGGCCAGAGGAGATCTGGCATAGAGAATGACAAATAGGAAGGGATCACCTTAGAGAAGCCACTGGCACAGAAACAGAAAAATTGAGCTGGCTGGGATGTTCAGCATTTATTAAAATTCCCAAAGTGTGAACTCACGCCTGAGTCAGACTGTCAGTGGGCTGGCTGGGGAGGAGAGTGGGGCCCATAATAAATTCTGCAGCCAGAGGCTTTGCCACAACTCCAATTCCAAGAACAGGGCAATATCAGGGAAGGCAGGAAACCAAAGCTTGCATAGAGAGCCTTAGGACAGCAGAATCCTAATACAGAACAGGACTTGCCTTGGTGGGTCATGCTAGCTTGGGTGGGCTCAGAAATGGGGCATATTTGGGCCTCGGCCGATAGCTAACCTAAGGAGAAATAGAGGCTGAAGAAACCATCCAGGTGTTGCATGGTTGAGTCCTAAGCGGAAGGAAGGCTTGTTATTGGGAGCCAGGGGACACGTAAAGGACCTTCATATGCTCTCCTTTGTCCATCCCATAAATGTTGGTGCTCTCCAGCATCAGTCTTGGCCTGCTTCTTCCCTCGGTTACTCCTCTCCAACCTCGCTCATGAGACCCAGACTCATATTTCCATCTGCCTGCTAGACTTTCCTTCCTGGGTATTTCAGAGGCCTTGCATACTCAAGATTCCCCAAACCGGACTCATCTTCCTACTTACTAAGCACTGCTCATCCCCAGAGTAGTGAGTGAATGGCAATACCATCTACTCAAACACCTGAGCCAAAAGCTGAGTATTGGCCTCAGCTCCTCTCCTCCCACTAGTCACCAAATCTAGTTCTGCCTCGTAAATGGGTCTCAAACCCATCACCCCTCACCACTCCTACCTAGAATGCCTCAGTGCATATAGGTATTTCCATGCACATCCTGTGGTAGGTCCAGCCCACTGACAATAACTCAAAGACTGTGGATGGTTCTGTTTGCTTCACCTCTTGTTGAATTACAAATGCCCTTCTCGAGCCTTGAATCTTAAATCCAACCCAATCCAGTCAGCTCTTATAGGACTCAAGATCTTAACTCTTTGCCCTAAGAATCCTTGCTTCTCCTTCAGATGGGACTCCTGACTTGGCCTTGGCCGGGATCCCCAATCCATCCCACTTTGCCCCAGATCCTCAGGCACGAGCTCGCCTCTTACCCTGGTCCTCAGCCTCCCCCTCCCCCACCTGACACTCTGAGCTGCTCTGCAGAGCCTCTCCTCAATGAGCCTCCAAGCCTGGGCTAGGAGGCTTCTCCATGTCCTCATGGCCATCTGCACGTCCCTATCACCACATTCATCTCACTGTATGAAAGTTTCCTTGTCACTTGTATAATTGGCTCCTTGGGAAGGGCCACTTAAAATGAGGTCAGTTTCTATTACATCTAGAGATGGAGGCAGTAAATCACTTTAGAGAAAATCACTTGAGTGCCTAAATTAGAGTTAACACTTTTAATGTGTTAAATTTCTCCTTAATGCCATAGCCCAGTGCAGGTTTTTTGGGGGGCGGGGGGTGCTCTATGTGTTATTCAGGAATCCAGACACCTTCCATGTAGGTCTTTGGAGTCCTTTCCATATAGCAAGTGGGTGAAAAAAAAGAGTAAGGATCACCCATGGGCCAGTTCCAGAGGTGATGCAATCACTTCCACTCACGTTCCCCTGGCTAGAGTCATTCCCAGTCACATAACCACACCTAGCTTCAAGGAAATCTGGAAATGGAGTTGAACTCCCTGCCCGGGAAGAAGAAAACAACATGAATATTGGTGAGTGCTAGGATTTTCTGCCATGCTTGGCAATGTTTATCAAACAAAATTTTGTCCATTTGACTTGTCACCAAGTTTAACCTTGGGACAGAGACTTAGCCACCCTTGAAGAAAGCTGGTCAGTAGCAGCAAGAAAAATAAAAAGAAAGGCCCCTTTGGAGTCCCTTCACCGCAAGCTGTTACACCAGCTCCGCTCTCCAAGCACTTGGCAGCCATCAGACCACGTCAAAGCAAGCCACCTCCTATGGAAGGTGGGCACTTCCTGCCTTAGAGAACAGGGTTTGAAGCCTGGTTTCTTGTGATGACCTAGGAGACAGCAGAACCAGACCTCCCCATATACACAGTAGTGGGTATCCAGGAGTCTAATGGGGTTACTGGAGGAGAAGGAATGGGTTTCTTTTAATAAGGGCAAGAGGAAGCAGCCAGATAACTCAGTTGGTTAGAGTACGAGCTCTGAACAACAGGGTCATCGCTTCGATTCCCACATGGGCCAGTGAGCTGTGCCCTCCACAACTAGATTGAAGACAATGAGCTGCAGCTGAGATTCCAGAGGGGCAGCCGGATGGCTCAGTTGGTTAGAGCGCAAGCTCTCAACAACAAGGTTGCCGGTTCAGTTTCCACATGGGATGGTGGGCTTGCAGCTGATGGGCCCTGGAGAATCACACTGTTCCCCAATATTCCCCAATAAAATGTATTTTTAAAAGAATAAATGAAAGCAAGAGGGAGTTAGAGAGAAAGAAGCTTGTACTCTGAGACACCCCGGGGAAGAGAGGGTACATATCTACAGCCCAAACTGTAAAGTCAATCCCTTCCATTATATTAGTTGGTCTTTTCCGCTAAACTCTTACCTATTCAGAGGCAGAATCTCTATGTTTTTGTCATGTAGCCACAGGACCTGGGCAGAATCTGGCATAGGGTGGCTGTGAATCCAGCTCCTTCCTGAACCACATCACACCAGAATCTGCTCTGGGAAAGCCAGCTCTGGTGGTCTATACCAAGCAGGCCTCAAGGACAGGCCAGCAGAATACTCATTCAGTACCTGGCTCCATTTCCTAGATAAGGCACAACCCTCGAGGTGTCTCTATATTCAGTCCTTTTGATGATTGCCTGCTAAAGGTGGGTAGAAACCAGTCACTGGCCAAACTACAACTTGGGACATGATTACATATTCCTGGATGAAGGGGAAAGATATCTCGTAAGCCCTGGACTGGGTATATTTCATTCATTAAGTCATTTAATCTCATAAGGACTGTATAAAGTAGATATTTGGTTGCCCAAATATTTTGCAAGTAAATAATTTGCAAGTAAGAAAACAGAAACTCAGCAAGCGTTTAAGTAAATTTTGCAGGTCACCCAGCCAGTGAACGGTTGCACCAAGAGCGGAACTCAGATCCTGCTTCTTAAAACCTGCTGTCTTAGCACTCACTGTGATGCTGGCTTCCTCCCACCAACAGAAGCAGCTAAGAGTGAACCCCAGCTGAGTGGTCAGCACTACTGAGAAAAGCAAGGGGGTGCGAGCATTGCTTAAAGGAAAACCAATCTGCAAGGATGGCAGGAGGGGAAGGCAAAAGGAAAGAGCATTTGTCAAGGGCCAGCAGTGTGCCAGGCACTGGCTTAACACTCCCCCTACGTATCCTCTCATCTAATCCTCACAACAGCCTCCAAAAGAAGGACACTTATCTCCATTTTGCAGAGGAGGAAACTGCGCACAGAAAAGTTAAGTAACTTAGTCAAAGTTGCAAACTTAACAGAGCTGAGATTGAAACGTTATCTACCTAATTCAAAATGCACTGAAGATTCCATTGTCTGGGCCCACATCTGCTGCTGCTCTCAGCCAACTGTATAAAATCCAAGACACTGGCTGCTGACCCAGAAGGATCTATGAAGGCAAAATTCAGAGTGTGTCTGGCTAGAGCCCAGCCCTCCTCAGCAGCTCTGGACTCCAAGATGGTGTGTCCCTGTTAACACTCAGAACAATGGTATTGGGAGCTAGAAGCTTTGGGGAAAAGGCAGGACAGATCCAGGCCCCTCTCCTGGTCCCAGGCCCAGCCCCTGGGGAAGCCATATGGAAGCACTTGAACTGTCCCAGCGCCAATCCACGGGTGTGTTGTACTTTAAGAGGAAAACGCTTCAAAGACAAACAAGGAATAAAATTCAACAACACATAATACTCCAAGTGACAAGAATTGCTGTCATTAAGAATACTGCCTGTCATCTAGGATGCTGACTGGCTAAAATCTTTCTTCTCTTGCTAGTTGTGGTTCAAATGCCACCTCCTTTTGAAAACAGCTCCCTGGAAGGAATCCGTCTCTCCCTTGCCTGCACTCTGTTGTATGATTAGTTTAGAAATTATCATATTCATCCCCAAAACACATTATAGTTCTTAAACTAAATTGTAATCATATTGAAAGCAAGGACCCTGCTTTCTTTGCAGTAATAAAAATAAAGTAAAAGACACCATTTGTTGGGTGCTCACTACACCCCATATGTTTTACAATCATTATCTCCAATAATTCTCATGATACTCTATATTTGTTTCACCAGTTTGGAAGCTCATGTTCAGAAAGGTTACCCACAGGGTCAGGATCCAAACCCAGATCCAAGGCAGGACTCTTTCCCATATATGACAATGCACAAAGTACTTATTGAAAAAAAAATTGTTCAATATTTGTGAATTCATGGGTTTCAACCCTGTCACTTGGTGTGTCAACTAAAACTGAAATGATAGTACATCAGTTTTCTATTGCTGCATAACAAACAAAACACCCCAATTCTTAGTGACATAAAACAACAGTCACTTCTGTTCTTTGATTCTGAGGCTCTGGAATTTGGGCAGTGCTCAGTGGGGACCACTCCTCTCTGCTTTACGTAGTGTCTGTTTCCTCCTCGTGGCCTCTCTCTCCATATGGATTCTCTGGGCTTCTTTATATGGCAAATATGTTTCCCTCTGAGTGAAAGCAAAAGGTTTCTTAAAAGGCTTCTTAAATCTCGGGATGTCAATTCTGCCGCTATCTACAGGCCAAAGCAAATCACAGGTACAACGTAGGTTTCAGAGGGTTGAGCAATGGACCCACCCCTTGTTGGGAGGAGTAGGTGAGGTCCCATTGCAAAGAACCATAGACCTAAGAGGAAAAATCCACTGGAGGGCCTTCTTTAACCACCTGCCAGATACAAATGATAGATTCTGATCAGAGCATAGAGCTGTGGGGTTAACTGTCCGTCCCTTAAAGAAATGGAGATAATTTCAGTTCTGATCTGGAAACCCAAGCAGCGCTGCATCAGACGAAGAACTTTCCATGGATTTGTATCGTTTCTCTATTTTGTCCAGGGTTTGCTATGATAGCCACCACAACCACTTTACAAAGGTATCCACAAGCATTATCACTTATACAGAATTGAACAGGCTCTATGTTAGATCCTCTCGCCAACCAGGGTCTTTGTTGTAGCAGGAACAATCTGAGGAGGGCATAGCTGCTACCACTTCTGGACCCTGAAAACCATCACCGGCACCGCAATAGCCCTCACTAGACACAAGGCACAAAGCAGGCACCTCTTGTCACCAGAATAACTTGCCCCTGAGTCACTCTCTCCAGATTCAGAGCATTTAAAGTGGATGTTTCATTATCTGGAAACTTACCTGTGTGGAAAATGCCTGACTGGGCAGGAACTGGAGGAGAAAGAGGCTAATAGGGAGAGTATTCAGATCCTCCAATGAGTGCTAGGAGAGAAAGAGCCTGTTCTTACCCAATCCACAGATCAATAGCAGACATTTGCATTTAATGCCCTTTTTAATGCATGTGACAAACAACCTCATCAAGGTAGTTTACTACCTGTCTAGTGAGCTGCATGAGTTCTCGGCAGATGCAGGCAGTACAAGAAATCTGTAATGGGGGTAGGGAATGAATAAAGATGGGAGCAGAAATTAAGAAAACCAACAAGGGATAGTACAGTGCCCTGGAGTTAGCAACATTTGGGCTGCCTAGAACTTAGCCAACCCTTGTCCTCCTGGCTGGCAGAGTACCCTGCGATATTCCCACCCTAATCTCCTGTCGATGCCAACCATGGACTGAACCCAACCAGAAGCCAGAGGACAATGGCACCCATAGGAGCAGTCTGTCAGCGTCAGCTTCTGAGGGCACTGAGCGAGGTGGAGAAGAGAATGGAGGTGGAAAGACAAAGGACAGATAACCAGCGTACAGCCCCTCTGCTAAGCAGCTCACCATGGGGTGTTCCTAAAGATTGTTCCCCCTCACTCCTGACTTGGTAATCTTTGAAATCCAGTTTCACCAGATTATACATTTGTAGGGGAAAGAAGGAGGACAGTACACTGAGATTTGTCCAAGACGCATCCTCTAAGGCTCAGTGCTTGCCTTGTAAATTTCAGATAATAACTTTTAGTTTTTGAGGTTGCTGTGTGAGAATTCAAAGAGCTCATGTATGCATACGTTCCTTATAAAGTATAAAAAATATACAGACATGATCTGCTATATCTTATGGGGGGTTAGAAGGGCCACAGATATAAAGCCACGCCTACACAGTGAAGGACACATCCGGGCACATCTTCAACCAGGCCAATCCAGTACCATCACAGCACATCAATATCACATCACTCCTCCACGGAAGGGCCAGGCCAGCTCCCAGATTCCCTCACAGCTGACGTACTAAGCCAGCGAGGCGTCCAGGCCAGGCCGCTGTAGCATCAGAGATGACGGCCTATATGGGCAGTCAGGGAGTCAGTCCCTCGTCAGCAGGACTGATGAGTTGGAGATGCATGAACGTCATCTGAGTTTTGGTGTCAGGAATACTCTTCCCTCCAGAGATGCCTCCTGGGAGCATTTAAATCCACAAGGTTTATTTAGGGGCATATGAAGTACGTTGGGGATGCCAAAGAGTGCATTCCCCAGGGAACAGCCTTACAGAGGCCGCTGGCCAGAGAGATGCAAGAGTTGGCTGGGCCCAAGGCTGTCCCGCTGCATCCTCACAGGACCTCGCCAAACTCTCAGCAAGAATGGCTCCAGAATTTATGAGGCCAAAAGAGGCTCTTAAATGATTTTTATTTTATTTTTAAAAGAAATTGGAAGTGTGTAGTGGGAACGATGATACCCTTTTCAGAGGGGGTGAAACAGCATGAGAGTCAAGGAAGTGGCACCAAAGCAATTACCATGTGTGTGCCCACTTGACTAACCAGTAAAATTTCCATTTTACTCAGGAAGGAGGGCAGACTTCCGCTCTGCTTTCCCATCTAGTGGCTCCCCGCTGCCCACAAGACAATGCCCAGAGCTCCTTACTCTGGCGTCTCAGAGCCTCCCCATCGGGCTCCAGCCTACTTTTACAAGTTTATTTCCCAATACTGTACCTCATGGACTCACAATTCTGGTGTCCTGGGGTGGTCAGATGCATGGGCTTCAGAGCTGACGCACCAGACTTCTGTTCCGGACTCTGTGCTTCCTAAATGGTGTGACTTTGGGCAAGATGTCCAGCCTTCCTGACTCAGGTTTCACATCCTAAAAATAATAGTGTTTGGTACAAATTAAAAGAGGTCATGCACATAAAGCCTTAACACACTGTCCAAAACCCAAGTAAAAACGGGATCAGTAGCAGCGGATACCAGACCAATCTCCTGGTTCTGCTATGTCCTTCACCCCTAGAATCTGGCCTGCCCAGCTCCCCACCAACACAAGCCCACCCGAGTTCAACATCTCTGGCTGCTCCAACCACATGTGTCTCTGCCCCCCGACCTTGACCTTCACTCCTCCCTTAGGACCCCAGGGAACCACATTCACCTGCAAAGGCCCCTGCCACAAAATGGAAATATTGCTGGGTTCAGTGCCCAAAGACCCCAATTCAAGCCCCAGACGCTCCAATGACCTTCCACCAGTCACTGGGTCTCTCTAGATTTCTGTTTCCTCTTCTCTAAATTAGAGAGAACAACCCCATCCACTTGTTGTAGAAAGTCAACAGGATGATATATGTGAAAGGACTTTGTAAACCCTGAAATGCCATGGAGTGTTCAAAAAAAAAAAAAAAAACCTATTAACCTTCAGGGCAATAGTAATACTAAACCATAAAAACTTACTTTTTTATGATCTGGTTCTACATTTATGGTCTATTACGTTTCCATTAGAAAACCTAGTATACTGATTCAATTATCCAGGCCACTCCAGTTCACTGTCACTGATAAGCAAAATTTGCACGGACTCCCTATACTTCCCCCAGGCCCCTCTCTAAAAAGGCCAGTCACATTTGTTGTTGTTCAGATAATGGGAGTTCTAGTTCTCATTTGCAAGGTAATTTACAGTTTACAAACTGTTCATCTATCCCGGGGCCTAAGAACACTGCAGTTGACCTGAAGAGCCAGGCAGATTTCTTGCATCAGCCTGGGTCACTGTTCTACTTCTACAGCTGAGAACTTAATGATTACTTGAAAACCTGAGAGCAACCCAGCCTCAGCCATAAAGGGCCAAATGCCTGTGGGAAATGGGATTCTTTCAAATGCCCGGTCACATGTAAAAAACCAAGCTAAAGTTCTCTGACCTGACAGGTAAAAGCGTTGTGTCTTTTGTTTTATTTCTTGCAAAGTGTAAATCTAGCCATTCTTCGTTCCTCTCCAGTTTACAGTCTTGAAACACACTCAGAGCCCAACTTGCCAACTCAAGCTACCTGCCATGCTCTCTGCATATTCTAGGCAACAGTGTTTCTTTCATTTTAAACTTCTTGGTCAGCATTTCTTAGGCAACATCTAGTTCATAATGCTTGCACTTTCCATTTTCTTTGAGATAAGGAGAAATATATAGGGGAAGCAGATTAATCTGTAAGCACAAAAAGATTAGCCAACTTTAATGCTACCTAATGGAACCTATGGTCTTTAAAGTTCTAGGCTGCCTCAATGATTTCCATTTAAACAATGGAAATCCTGCCTAGATAAGAAAAAGGACATTTAAATAGTTAAGTCTGATTGGTGGTCTAGGGAGTTGGACTATAAGTGAGAAAAATCATTAGTCCCAGTTTTGCCCCTAGTTTATTGTGCATTTCTTTGCTGGTTAAATGACAGAGTTGGATTAAATGAGGGTAGAGCAAGTGCATGCCACACATACTCACCCACCCAAAGCCCATGCAGACGTTACTAATCAATGACAGCATCCTTCCCCGGTAAGCAGGATACAACACAGTACTTCAGGCAATGGCTGTAGGCCAGGGCTGGCACGTGAAGTAAATAAAACCTATTTGCCATCTCTAAGCTAGAAGATTTCTAAGGATTTTTTTACCAATTTTGACATTGTGTGATCTCTGATGGGAAAAAGAAAAAAGCAACAAAGCAGAAATTGGGAAACCTGGGGCCTAGTACTTACCCTGCCATGGGCTTTTAATGCCACTGAGAAAGTAACACAAAATCTTGATCTCTGTTTTCTCATCTATATATGTAGAGTAACAATTTTATTCTTATTATTTTCAGGATCTCTGTGAATGTAAAGGTTAAAATCAAAAACATGTGAAAGAGCTTTCCAAACTGAAAGTCTGCTAATAACTGTATTACACTAACAACTTATGAAGTGCCATGCTAGGTACCTTCAGTTTATTTCTTGTCTCATTTAATTCTCACAGCACCACTGCAAAGTTGGGTTTCTGGCCCTCGCAATGAAAGAAGCTCTTATTAATACATGGTGAACTCCTCCAGAACATGACAGCTTCTTTCATATCTTCCTCCCAATGCTCAGCCTGGAGCCTTCAATAAATATATATTGATTTTATATGTTTCCCTGGAAGAAATTGTGTGGCATCTGAAGGAATAATGAGGGACATATTTTGGAAGATGACGCATGACAATTAGGATGCACAGATCTGACCTAACAGTGGTTTCAAATCCTATTTGAGGGTGTGATGTATCGACGTTCACCTCATGATCCCAAAATGACTGCTGCAGCCCTGAGCATCACATTCTCACAGTGGTTTCCAAAGAAAGAAATCAAGGAGCTGGACGAGGCAGTGAGCGATAGCTCTCAATGAATACTTACCTTCTTTTATCAGGGAGAGAGACTCTTTCCCCAACTGACTTCTCCTCATGACTCACTGGGTCATATGGTCATTCTTGAGTACAAAGGAGGCTGGGAACATAAGCACCTGGGAAGAAGGCAAGCGAGGAAGGGTTAGGAATGGCTATTAAGTAGCCTAGCAGTAATGTCTGCCATAGGGAGTATCTCAGGTATTCTTCATGTATTAATTTCATATTGCTGCTGTAACAAATTAGCACAGACTTAGTGGTTAAAACAACCCACTTTATGATCTTACAGATCTGGAGGTCAGAAGTCCAAAATGAGCAGAATCAAGGTGTCAGCAGGGCTGTGTTTCTTTTGGAAGCTCTAGGGGAAAACACACTTCCAGCTCCTGCAAGCTGCCTTCATCCTGTGACTTGTGGCCCCTTCCTTCCTCTTTAAAGCCAGCAGCGTAGCATCTTCAAATCTCTCTCTGACTCTGGCTCCTGCTTCCATCCTTACATCTTCTTCTCTGATTTGATGTTCTGCTCTCTCTTGCAGTGTTTAAGGACCCTTGTGATTGCATTGGGTCCACAAAGACAATCCAGGCTAATCTTCCTATTTAATCGTATCTACAAAGTCCCATTTACCATGTAAGGTAGCATAGTCACAGGTTCTGGGGCTCAGGACGTGGATCCCACATAAGTCCTTGCAAGCCTCTTCTTCCTGAACACATACTAGTGGCTCCTGCAACAAGGCTGAAAACAAAGTGAAACTGCAACCTCACCAGACACTTTATACATCTGCCTACTTAAATGTCAATAGTTACCATTCAAAAGAGCACAGAAAGGGTAGTTCAGACCATTGTCCATCTTCTCAAGTTCTCCAAGTCCTTGAGAGGCGATACACAAAACCAATCTGAAAACCAAAAGAAACGTCAGTCCTGGGTGGAGGAAAATACTACTTTTTAGACTATCCAACAGCACCCCCTAGTGCCAAGAAACAGAAAGAGGAAACAAGGTGCTAGAAGTTTGCCAAAGAAGAATATTTAGTCCAATGGGTTCCGCTTGGCTGTGCCTCAGAATTACAAAGCACAAATGCCCACACCCCATCCTCAGAGATTCAGAAGCAAATGATCTAAGGCTGGGTCCAGGCATTAGAAGCTTAACACCCTAAGTGATTGTATGTTCAGCTAGAACCCCTGAGTTCAGCATAGCAATAAATATGGCCTGAAAGCCTACTAGGCCCTGGGTTTTCAAAAATAAATATGATAAAGCTCCTCCTCTCAAATAGCTTCTAGTCTTGATAGACTATGAGAGCTGGAAGAGACATTGGCCACGACTGGGTGATGTAAGGCAAATTACTTAACTTCCCTGCCAGAGTCCTCATCTGTAAAATGAAGGTAATAAGAGTCTCTGCCTTATAGAGTTGTTGAGAGTTAAATGATATAATATGGTGTCTGGTACAACATAATCACACAAGTGTTAGGAACTCCTAGCAAGTGCCAGGGATAGAAAATATGAGGCCCACATGCTGCCACTCCCCTGACACTCAGAGCAGACACCCCTGATTGATCTGAACACTCATTCCTAGAGAATCTGGACAAAGCTTTTGAATTCTTCTCAATCTAGTTCTTCACTGGAGGTGGGGAGGAGGGGTGATCCAATTTGCTAAGCAAACTCCCTCTTTATTTTTCATTTAAGAAAACTGAGACTCAGGAAGGCCAAGCTCATTGGATGAGCCTATGCAGAGCTCTGAGGAGGGTCCAAATTTTCTGGGCCAGGTCCTCTGCACACGTGGCTTTTCAGCACTCGCGAGCTTGCTGGGCGCTGCCTAAGCCGCAGCATGAGATGCTCACAGGTTCATTCTGGTCAGGCCTCCTGGCTGTCTCTGTCCTCTCCACCTGCTGCCTCCCAGGTGTTCTGCCATCATAGCATGACTTCAGAGTCCCTTTGTGGGCCAGACACCCAGTTTGATATTGTAAGAGGACACCTGCCTTTGCTGACTGCTTGATTATATCTGATGTTTCTCAGGTAACTTCATGTCAATCCTGCCAGTCCGGTATTTTTTAATCCCCATTGTATAGATAAGGAAACTAAGGCTTAAAGAAGTTTACTGTCTAGCCCAAGGTTATTAAGAAGCAAACAGGGATTCTAAACCAGGGCTGATAGCAAAGAGCTGAACCATTGCAGCATACGTGTTAACTTTACATACCAATAATTTCATGAAGCAGACCCATTAAACTTTGTCGTGCTCCTAAAGTTCCAAGGCTTCCCCCTCCATCGTAACATTTACCACATGACATTGAACCTGTCCCGTCCACGTAAGGGTCTCTCCCATAAGACTGAGGTCCTTTAGTCACTGACCCCTGGCACACACATACACATAGCATACACGCCTTCTCTACCTGTTATCGTACTCATCCTTCAGTTTTATGCTTATAAGTCACTCCTCCTCCAAGAAGCCTGCCTAGACTGTCAGGTGTCCCTGCCATGTGCACCAGTATCAAGCTGTATTTCCTTTGTCTCAATAATTGTCAAACTATATGGAATATGTTCTCTGATTGCAGTGCAATTAACTATAGTTATTATAGTAAGTCCTCCTAATATGTGAAAATTAAGAAACTAACAAATACTGCATGCCCTCACTTATATGTAGTCAAACTCATAGTAACAGAGAGTAGGTTGTTGGTCACCAGGGGCTAGGTGGTAGGGGAAATAGGGAAATGCTGGTCAAAGGGTACAAGCTTTCAGTTAAAAGATGAATACATTCTGGAGAGCTAATGCCCAGAATGCTGCCTAAGTTAATAATACTGTACTGAACATTTTAAATTTGCTAAGAAAGTAACTCTAAAGTGTCTTCACCACACACGTGAGCACGTGTGCTCATCAGCTTCATTGTAGGAATCATTTCACAATGTGTATTTATATCAAAATGTGTGCTTATATCTTGTACACCTTAAATATATGTAATTTGTATTTGTCAGTGATACCTCAATAAGTGATACCTCAGGAGAGAAACACTAAATCATGTTTAGTAAAAACAGCTACCATTTATTGAGCTTTGTGTCAGGGCCTCACTATACTAAACATTATATATGTAGACACACATACCACATACCATGTTTCCCCGAAAATAAGATCTAGCCGGACCATCAGCTCTAATGCATCTTTTGGAGCAAAAATTAATATAAAACCCAGTATTATATTATATTATATTATATTATATTATATTATATTATATTATATTATATTATATTATATTATATTATTTTATGTAAGACCCAGTCTTATATTATAGTAAAACAAGACTGGGTCTTACATTAACTTTTGCTCCAAAAGACTCATTAGAGCTGATGGTCTGGCTAGGTCTTATTTTCGGGGAAACACGGTACATTATATATAACCTCATTTAATGATTACTCCAAGCCTCTTAAGTGATTCATATCCCCTCATTCTATGGGAGGTAGGGGTGGGAGCTGGCAGAGAATGAGCCTCAGAGAGGCTAAGTGACCTGCCCAAAGCCGTGCAGATATATATATATATATATATATATATATATATATATATATATATATATACCTTTGTGGCAAAACCAGAATTTGGACCCAGGTCTGGAGTCTGAAGAGTCTGAGCTGTGGACCCCCAGGCTATACTGCCTCGATGCTGCATGACTTACGCTCGCACCTTTGTTCAAGAGCCAGCAGACCTCTGAGAACTCGTATAAGCCTGGAAAGTCGCCTCCTTTCCTCCTCTTCTTACCATGACTTCAACGACTAGAAAAGCTACCGGCTTGTGGACGGTTAACTGAACTCAGTCATTAGAATTTGCTGATAAATAGCAAAGTATTCCCAAAAATTAATCTGAAAGAGATCCTATGTTGGAGATGGTGAAAGAAAAGGAGCTGAGGGCTTGTTCCCAGTTCCAAAATTCGAGGAGTTATTGAAGCAAGTAAAGTAAGATCCAACCCATTAGACTATATCTATAACTATACTATACATTCACCTCCCATCAGAATCTGGGCTTGATAAGAAACAAGACAGTTTTGTTCCTTGCTGATTCCCCAGAACTTGGAACAAAATAGGTACTCAAGAAAAACCACTATTCTAACCACTATGCCGTACACCTGAGATTAATATAAAATAACATTGAATGTCAAAATAAATAAAGTGTCAAAAAAAAGAAAGAAAAGAAAAACCACTATTGAATAAGTGAGTGAACTCATATTAACCCAGATGATGGCAGCACAGGAATGGTGGTAGAGATCATGGGTGACCCAAAATTACTGTTAAAAGTTGTCAGATGGGCACTTGTCTTATTAGGGAGATCATTTCATGGACGGTGTAGATGTCTGACTACTGCAGTGTACACCTGAGGCTTAAGCTGAATAATACTGAATGTCAACTATAATTTAATATATATATATATATATATAGTCACAGGATGTGGAGTACAGCATAGGGAATAGAGTCAATGGAATTATAATAGCTATATACGATGTCAGTGGGGTAGTAGATTGAGGGGTTATCACTTTGTGAGGGGTGTAAATGTCAAACTATTACATTGTTTTGTACACCTGAAAATAAATTTAAAACAAAAAACAAACAAAAAAAAAAACAGTTGTCCAAATATAGCACAAAAAGTTTTTTCGTGTAAATTTAAATGGTCAAAATTATGTCCACTCTTTAGGAACAACTTTATCCTTTTTTCTTATATCTCCCCTAACAGAAATGATAAAAATTGTTTAATATAAAAATATACTGATAATGCACAATATCTTCCTCTTCTATTATCCCTAACAATAATAATATGGTATAAAATATACATATAATACACAATATATCACATACATTGTTTGGTGAAAATCAGCAAACAGATTGCTACCATCTTTTTTATGAAAGGGCAAGTGAAAGTCTGCTGAACGAAAGCAGACAAAGGAGCAGGTGTGGTAGGAAACAGGCCAGGAGGGCGCTCAGAGGAAGGAACTGAGAGAAGGCTCAGAGATGGGGGCAAGAGGAGGCTGAAGCCAGAGGAGGGAATTTCCAGCAGGTGGCAAGTTAGAAGAAATTTAGAAGGGGTGTCTATGGGGAGGGCAGGGGGGACGTTCTCAGCAGCTCAGCTGGATGCAGAAACTTTGCTCCCTTGTTCCCAGGACCTGGCCACTCTGCTCTTCTGGCTCTGCCTCCTAGGGACTAATTTGTGGCCTCTTAATTGTTTCCTAAATGCTCTGCCTCATTTTTAATCATGGTTATTCTGCAAAGCAATTAATCTACCCCTCTCCCCTCATCATGGAGAGCTAATTCTAAACAAATTAATGAACTCAAAATAAGAATGCACAGGAGCTAGGAGGAGGTCTTCACTGAGGGCTGTTAGGGGAAAGGAGATGGCCATCTTCTGAGAATGGAAAAGTGCAGCTTTTCCTACGCTTGATTAAACCGCCTCTCAAAGCTTCATTCAATCCCTGCAGTAGGTGACAGGGAAGAAAAACTACAGAGACCAGGAAGTGACATTTCAGCCACGGTCAAAGCTGTGCTCATGTCCACAAGAGGGCAGTGGTGCATACAGCCAAAACCAAAGACCTCAGGCTGAAAGTCAGTATTAGGAATAGCAGTAGAAGATTCAGTCAGAGAGCCAGAGAACACACACACACACACGTATACATACACGTATAAACACACACATATGCATGCACAGGTCCTCAGTATACACATGCACACATACATGTGTGTACATATACATATACATGCATGAACGCATACACACATACATGCACATACACACACAAGCAAGTTACAGATGGGGCACTGAGCCCAGGGACAGGACTCACCCACAGTCTCACAGAAACTAGTTGCAGAGCCAGACTTCCTGCTTCAGTGGTTTCCGGGTGGAATTCCTGCTAATGCAATGCTGGGTCCCACCCAGACCCAGTAGATTCTCCAAGTGGGGCTCAGACATCAGGGATTTGCAAAGCACCCTAGGGTGAAGAAGTTTTACTCATTGCTGCCTCTCGACACAGGGATGCAAAAGAAAGAAAAATGTGAGTCTTCTATACTTCAACAGGTGTCACCACACTAAATGGAAAAAAAAGGCAAGAACATATGTGATATTATGAGAAAATGTATATGAAACAGCACATAAGTGAAGGTGCCAGAAGAAAACAGATGTCTCATTCAAAATGGGTAACTTGGGGAGAGCTAATACAGGAATTACAAAAGTATAATCAGGCGGTGGAGAAACCACCAGGAACGGTGAGGGTCAGTACCTACAGGGACATTTACGCCAGGCCAAAGCTAAAGAATGGAGTGGTTCTCAGAACCTAGAGACAAAGCAGGCCAGAGGGAAGAGCTACATGACTGGAGCTGTGGCTCTCAGAGGGAGGCAGCCAAGGGAATAAGCACCCAAACCCACTCCCCTCCATCCTCTGAGCTCCTGCTAGTGCTTCTCATTGGGCTAAACTCAACCAGAAACCCAAAGGCAAGGAAGCCATCGAGAGAGTCCTAGAAGCCAGCTTCCAGGATGTAGAGTGGGTCTGTGAGTCCAACCAATCACACACTATTCAAGCATTTGTCTGTTCAACGGAAGCTGAATGAGCAGTGCTATATACAGACACCGTTGGATGTCAAACATCATGACTTTAAAACTCTACGGATGAGGAATAGATATTCTTTGCTGGTTTGAGTGCAATCTAGGCCATGGCATTCCTAGGAAAACAATAATTATATTTTAGTTGGGCATAAAGGAGGAATTCCTAAACAGTCTTACTTCTCTCTTTATTTTTTTATATGGCAATCAGCAACTTTTCTTGGAATTGGACAACAGGAAAAGGTTTTCATTAAATTACAATAAATGGGTTTGGTAACTTCCCGGCTGGAATGATAGGCTCTCCTTTCTGAAGCTTAGAAAAAAAAAGAAAGAAATTCCTTGTATTTATTACACAATATCTGCCTTTCCAAAGAAGTGTCATGTATTAAGTCATTTCTAAAGTAGTATCCTTATTTACCATCTTGCAGATGAGAAAGCTCAAATACAGAGAAGTCAAACCATTCTCAAAAGGCCAGCCGTGAACCAGGGGGAAAGAGACAAGGCCAGACCCTTTGATGTCACACCCCAGGCCCCATAGGCCCCCTGTACTGGGGTGTTTACCTGACCTGGGAGGTGGGGTCAGCGGGTTACAGTTCAGAACGCAGCAAAACTGAGTTCCAGCTCAAACATGACCTCACTGGGTAACTTTGAGTCAGTAATTTCCCTTCTTTGGGCCTCAGTTTCCCTGATCATAAAATGAGAGAGTTGGATTAGACTTGTAGTTTTTCAAACATTTTTAGCAGGAAAGTTTTTTCGAAGGAAATCTTACATGGCAACTAACAATATAATAGATTTAGTAGCTCTATTCTTTTTAAAGCAGACCCCCCCCTTACCCTGTCACTGAAACCCCTGAGGAAATTCTAGAGGACTTTTCTAAGTCCTTCCGGGTCTGTGTTCTGTGAAATATTAGTTCCATGAGATAATAGTATAAGCATTTGGGGGAACCCCTTTTCTCCAAACCTAAGGTCGCCACTTAATCAGAAAGTTCAACAGATTTCTTTACTGCAGGAATTTTCAGGGCCTTCAATATGATAACATTTTGTCACTCTCCAAGCTGGAGATTTAATATATAGTTGGGGAAACAGTAATCTGGACAAGTGTTTCTTAATCTTTTTTACTACAATCCACAGTCAGAAATACAATTTATACCATGAACACGCACACACACACAAACACACAGAAACAAAAGTTGTACAAAACAATATTTATCTACTGCACTCTGATACTGTCTAGTCTATTTTATTTCCTTCTACAAATGTTCAAATTATGTATAAAAGCGTACATGAATGTGTCTGTGTGTGTCACCGGGTCATGATGCAAAATTTATTTCTCACTATAGACTGTAGTCAAAATGTTTGAAAACTGCTATCTTGGCAACTCTCAGCTCCACAACTCCAGCCGTGCAGGCTGCAGGCTGTTTGTAGGTCTTCCAGACACAAATTAACTGATTCTTTTTAGGGCTTAAAACATGGGAGCCTCTGTGCCTCTCCTCACAGCTGAGTTGGGCTAGAGGCTGTGGATGGGGTGGAGTGAAAAAAGCTGGCACTGCTCCTGTCTGGGAGGTACAGCTTGGGGACAAAGAGGGAGTTTGTCTTAAGGGCTGCCAATCCCGCCTCATTCACAGGCACTAAATTCATCCAGCCTCCGCTGGCCTGCAGGCATCCCCTCTCACCCTGTGGGCCTGCCAGCCACTTCTACAAGGGGTTAGTGTCAGGTCTGGGCAGCTCTCCCTGCCTGATGTGATGGGCATTCAGATCGCCTGTGAGAATCGGAAACGAACTCACTAGGGTCAGTTGAAAAAAAAAAAATCCCTCCCCCAAAACCCCATGCGCGCCCATCCTCACCCTGAAGGGAGCCTAGAAACAAACATATCTTGGGATGTACATCAGTCATGGGAAAGGGCTCTGGCTGCTGTGTGCAGGTCACCAAGGGCCATCAGTCTCCACTCTCTTTCCCTTACCCTATCTCCTTACTTCTTACTCGGAAAGGGCCACCTTTCCTATTGTTCACTCTAAGCAACAAGATTGGGAGAGGAAGGAGGAAAGGGAAGAAAGCCTACCTGTGCCAGGAAGTGCCCTGGGTACCTTCCATTATAATCTTAAGATATTCCCCCTTTTTATACAGATGAGGAAAATGAGGCTTCAAGAGGTTGTCACTCAAGTCTGTCTGGTTTCTAGGTTTAAGACCTACTAAGCCACGGGGAAGAGAGAGGTACCAGGGACAGCAGATCAAACCTGAGTGAGTCCAGGGTGCCTCAGACACAGGCACAATGGCCAGCTGCTCCCAGAATGAGGCCCCGAGGAGTCTACATGTGGGCAGCTGACACAGACACAATGTGAGCCATGAGCTGAACTCTAGTGATGGCAACAATGGAGTCAGAGCACTCATTTTGCAACCACACAGATTCAGGTTGGTTTGTTGTTGTTGTTGTTGTGTTTTTTAATTAATAGACAATATTCTAGAGAAGTTTAAGGTTCACAGCAAAATTGAGCAGAAAGTACAGAGTTCCCATATATCCCAGCCCTCCCCCCACACCCAGCCTACCCCACCCCCCTTACCAACATCCCCACCAGAGTGATCCATGTTATAGTTGATGAACCTACACGAACCCATCATTATCACCCAGAGTCCATATTTTCATTAGGATTCACTTCTAGTGTTGTACATTCTGTGGGTTTTGACAAACGTATAATAACATGTATCCACCATTATTGTGTCAGATACAATAGTTCTACTGCCCTAAAATCCCGCTGTCATCTCTCCCTTCCTCCCCCTGAAACTCTGACAACCAACCAATCTTTACACTGTCTCCATAATTTTGTCTATTAATGACATTAAATTCATTTATACTCTCCAAAAGCAAATATCCAGGCCCAGATGTTTTCACTGAACAATTCTACCGAATGTTTAAAAAAGATTTAACACTAGTTCTACACAATCTCTTCTGGAAAAATGGAAGAGAAGGGAACACCTCTCAGTTCATTTTATGAAGCTAATGTTACTCTATTACCAAAACAAGACAAAAACAAAAAAACCACAGAAAACCACCGACCAATATTCCTCATGAATATAGATGCAAAAATCTATATTTTTATACTCAGTAACATATAAAAAAGAATTATGTGCCATGACCAAGTAAGATTTATTCCAGGGATGCAAGGCTGGTTCAATATTCAAAACTCTACCATAATCACAGGCTAAAGAAGAAAACTCACATGATCATATCGATTGATGAAAAAAACTTTTGACAAAATTCAACACTCATTCATGATTTAAAAAAAAAAAACTCCAAAAACTAGGAATAGAGGAAAACTTTTCAAAAAGAGCAACTATTAAAAACCTACAGCTAACATTACACTTAATGGTGAAAGTTTGAATGCTTTCTCCCAAAGATCAAAATCAGGGCAAGGATGTGCATTCTTACCACTCTTATTCAACACCATCCTGGAAGTTTTAGCCAGTACAATACGGCAAAAAGAAAAAAAAGAAAAGAAAAGACATATAGATAAAAAAGGAAGAAGTAAAACTGTCCCTAATGACCGATGACATAATTGTCTATGTAGAAAATCCCAAGGAGTCTACTAAAATAAAATTTTTTTAACTCCTAGAACTAAAAAGTAAGTTCAGAAAGATCATAAAATATAAGATAAACATACAAAAAATTGATTATATTTGTATTAACTAATAAATTTAAAATAAAATTCCATTTATAATCACTCAAAAAATTAAATATTTAGGTGTAAATCTAATAAAACAAGTATAAGACTTATGTACTGAAAGAAATCAAAGAAGACAAATGTGAGATATACAGTGTTCATGGATTGAAAGACTCATAGTAAATAAAGATATCAGTTCTTCATAAATTGATCTATAGATTTAATGTGATTCTTATCTAAGACTTTTTGTAAACATAGAGAAGCTTGTTCTAAAATTTATCTGGAAAGGCGAAGGAACTAGAAAAACTAAGACATTTTGAAAAAGAATAATATGGGAGGAATCAGACTGCTTTTGAGACTTACAGCTGCAGCAATCAAGACTGTGTGGTATATATAGGCTGAGGGATAGACACATAGATCAAGGGAACAGAATACAGAACCCAGAAACTGACCCACATAAATATACCCAAATGCAAAAGTAATCCAATGGAGGAAAAATAGTGTTTTCAACAAATGGTGCTGGAGTAATTGAATGTCCAAAGGAGAGGAAAAAATAAACCTCGACCCAAGTCTCACATCGTATACAAAAATTAATTTAAAATGGATTGCACACTTCAATGTAAAATGTTAAGCTATAAAACTTTGAGGAAAAACATCGGAGAAAAACTTCAAGATCCATAAAAGGGAAAATGTGTTAAAATGTGTTTTACCAATATTAACAGCCATTGCTCTGTGAATGACCCTGTGAAGAAAATGAAAAGACAAACTACAGACGGGGAGGAAATGTTTGCAAACCACACATCTGAAAAAGGGCTAGAATATGTAAATATCACTCAAAATTCAACAGTTAAAATAAAAAACAAACAATTCAATTAGAAAGTGGTTAAAGGATATGTAGAGACTTTTAACTGAAAAGAATATACAGACGGTAAATAAGCCTATGAAAAGATGCTTAAATTGTAAGGCAGTAGAGAGATGCAAGAGCACAGTGTGCTATCACTACACATCTATTCGAATGGCTGAAATTAAAAAAAAATGTGACAACACCAAATGCTGGTGAGGACATGGAGAAACTGAATCCCTCACACATTGTCGGTCAGACTGTAAAATAGTACACCCACTCTAGAAAATATTTTGGCAATTTCTTTTAAATTTAAACATGAAATTACCATACAAACCAGCAATAGTATTCCTGGGCGTTTATTCCAGAAAAATGAACACTTATGTTCATGTAAAAACATAAGTACAAAATTGTCTTTCAGCGGTGTAATCGTAGTAATAAAAAACTAGAAACAACCCAGAGGTCATTCTAAATGTTTTACAAATGCTAACAATGCCACTGTAATGACCATTCTTGTGACATGTCTCCCTGCACGCACATGAGAGCTTGGCAGACACTGCTGGATGCCTTTCCATAATCCATCCTCACCTTCTAAGGTTATTTTAATGAATGAAACAGACATGATCCCTGCTAGTATAGGGCTCACAGTTTGGGGGAGAGAGAGAGAGAGACAAGTAAACAAGTATTTACAATTGATTGCTTCCGTACCAGGTTGTTGTTACAAACCCATCAGTTCACTGCTACCCCCACCCAAAAATGTGCCAAACTCGGTAGCTGACTTCACCATTTTGCACAGGGCAGCCTAGGAGCGTGTTATATTTTTATGTAAAACTCATCACAAAACTTTCCAAAGGATTAGGTGGTTGCCCCAGGAACCCTAATTAAATTTATCTGACTTAATTAGAAATCCAAATGCTGCTAAAGTTCTCTGATCAACGGAGCAAGGAAAAGTTTGCCCAATTTAATTATTTTGTAAAAAGGCTACTTTTCACCCTCTTCTTGGATCCATGTTTCAGTGAGCCCATAGAATAAATAAAATTATTAAGGGTCCCCACACTAGAGCCAGATAATGCCAGTTTCCCCACATAAGTGCCTTAAGCCTCAGTTTCTTCTCTTGTAAAAAGAGACTTCATGAACGTACCGGTCTCATAAGGCAATTGTATACATTAAATTAAATAACACGTTAATGTACTTAGTACAAAGCACATAGCAATTTCTCTGTGCTTTATATGATAATAGTGAATCATTTGGGTTATTTCCTTAGCATAATTCTTAGGAGTAGAAGTACAAACCAAAGACTGCAAATATTTTTAAATCTCCCTAAACATACTATAAATCATTTTCTAAGAATAGCTAGGCTAATCTACAGTCCCACCACCAGGGTAGATAGCACCCATCTCTCCTTATCCTTGCCAGCTTTGTGTGCTCTTATTTTAAAGCCTTTGTCACTTGCTAGATGAAAATGTGTATATTCCTTTCCTTTGTGTTTCTTTGATTATCAGCAAGGTTGAATGATTTTTTTTTAATGTCTGTCAGCTATTGCTATTTCCTTCTGAGTGGATTGTTGGTTAATATCCTCTATCTATTAACTATCAGGGTCTAGTTTTTATTGATTTGCAGCAGTTCTTTGAATATAAAGGATGTTAATTCTGTGTTGGCAGTGTGAAATTTAATAAATATGTTTGGAAGGGGTGAGAGCAGTTCTACAGCTATGTCACTAGAATATTGAGTCACGTTTATGAGTTCATGTATGTGATCTTAATGTCTTTTAATTCTTTATGGATGATAAGGCTACTTTTTTTTTTTAAACTACCTATACATCATTTTCCATCCTTCATAGACCCGAATATACAATTTCTGTTAATTTTCTCTAGGCAGCCATAGTGGATCCTGTCTGTGCCCCTTTTCCTACCCAGTAAACGTGAGTATTGCTGACAAAATTCTCCTGCCCTCTTCTAGACAGAATCACCCTGGACCAAACAAGACCACCCTCACCAGACAGGTTACATCACTCCCTTCTCCACCTCACCTGTTCACAGGCCTCAGCCAATAACTGATTGGCATTTGGGTACAAAGGCCCACTCTCTTTCTCTGACATGAGAGTAACCCTGTGACACACTTTGCACTCAGAGCTTCCTCCTAGGAGCAGACCAAAGCCCACTCTCTAGCTCCGTTTTTTCTCCCCTGCCCTAGACCACTTCCCTCTCTCTCCTTCTCCTGAGAGCATTCTCTCAGGAAATCTCTTGAACAAGAATCCCTTTCTCAAGTTCCGCTTCCAGAGAAACCAACCTAAGTCATCGACTTTTCCAGGACTAAATATTTCTGTTTGTACCTTTGTTCCCCCAACCATTCTGAGTCACGCTGCTTCGTGGGTCACTCTGAATATGTAACTACTTGCTTTTCCTTGATGGTGGAGTAAACCAAGTGGTGAATAGTTTCAGTAGCTTGTCTAAGGTCATCCAGTATGGTGGTTGATATTTACTGAGACCCCTGAGGCAAAGTAAACCCGAATGTGAACTTTTGGCCCATGGCAGCAGGGACCTATTGCCCCTGGTCCTGATGCTCTGAAATCTCACATCTCATTCCCAACCCCAGGGTTAGTTCCTTTTAAGCAGAAAATGATTCACACCAGCTGAGCTGTTCCAATACAGAAGTACAGAAATTGCTTCACCCAGAGGCCGAAGTCTGGGACGTACTGGTCGGCGTAATCATACATAGGTAGAGCTGAAAAACCCCATAGTCATTAGGTAACCTGACAGATGGGGAAACTGAGGCCCAGAAAGGTAAAATTACTTATTCAAGGCCAAGCAACATGGTAGTACTGCCACTGGAGGCCATTCCAGCACAGGGGATAAATATGGGTGTCACTGTAATTTCTTTGCCTTTGATTCCCCCATGATCTCCTAACCTAGCAGCCCCATTTTTATTCCTTCCTTGTTATCCAAGCTCAGCCCATGGTTGGTTGTCCTGAAAGAGACTGCTCCACTTCCTCATCAACCTTGCACTCCTGCCTCACCTACCTCACCTGCCTCATGTTCTTCTTGGTTCCTGCACCCAGCTCCCCAAGCGCTATTGGAGAAATGGCACTGGCAGACTGGTACCAGGCCTCCCCCTCAACTGACCCGGGGTTTGACAGCCTTTTGATAATTTGTAGTTGGCTCTCCCTGTCATTACCATCATTGCCCAATCCCTAATACACATGCTCTGAAGAACTTCTTTGAGAAAACAGAAGAGGCAACGTATGCACCCCTGAGCTTTCTCTCCTGCTGCAAAAGAATTCTCATCTGCACCAAGACATGTCATCTTTCGTCACCCCTTTTCCTTGTTACCCTGTCAACTCCTGCTCCCGAGAGACCTAAACCCTTGGAGTATACTGTCTTCTCTCCAGTATTCAACCTTGCTTTCTCACCTGTACCTTAAAGAAGCCTATACGCTTGCTCAAGAGCCTCCCATCCTAAAAACAAACCAACCAACAAATGCACGCTTGCTGAAAAACCCCTCACTCGAGTCAGTGGCCCAGAGGCCTGATCAGGTCCGAGTGGTTCTGACCAGTCCCTGTCTCTTCCCCGGCCCCATTAGCTCCCACTTCCCACTTCAGGCTTGCTCTTCTGGTCCCACTGACTTACTTGTAGTTCCCCATGCACACTACGCTATTTCTTGCCTTACAGTCTTTGCCTATACAGGTGCCTTTTTCTGGAACATTTTCCCCTTCCTGCCTTCTCTCTTGGTTCAGCTGCTTTTTCCTCCAGGAAGCCTTGTTTGACAGCCTAAGTCCCTCCATTTCCAAGCAAAGTGGAGTTCCTCCCTGCCAGCGTGTCCTGCTGTGTAGACCATCACTTACTGCATTCTAGCAGAACTGTTTATTTCTGTGTCTGTTTCACTAAGTGAGAAGCTCCAGGCGGGCCAGGGCTGTGATTTCTCCCTGTTTGAATAAGGTTCCAGCACATTGCACATGGTCAGTTCTTAGTACTTGGTTATTCTCCTTGCCCTCCCTGTGCAGGTGGTTTCTAGGACACCCCTGCCTTGCTTCTATCACCCCCTGACTGTGACAATGCTGTGGCAATACAAGTGAAATCATGACCCCAACCCTGCTACAAAGTGCTGCCACTGTCACTGACACTGAGCTCAGCCACCAGAAAGTGATTTCTAAAGAACTCAAGCCTTTTGTATTCTCTGACACCATGAAGGGGATTCTTAGAGTAAGAATGTCTTAAAATAATTTCCCTTCTTCTGCCTTCCATTTCCCTGATACGTCACAGTTGCTTCCATACCAGCGTCTTCAACACTCCTCCTTCATCTTTACTCTCACTTCCTTGTCGTTTTGACTTCACAGTGGCCTAAAAGCACAAGACTGGCAAAGCCAGAACCTCTGCATGGGGAAGAGAAAGAGAGGAAGGTGGCATTCTTTTTCTGGGGCTGGGGGCAGGAAACAAATTGAGGGCACTCATTTAGTTTTGTAAGTGTGTCTTAACTTACCTACCTATTTGCCTCCTACTTTGGGTGTTCTGATGTTTTGCTACTATTAAATCTGTTTCAAAGAACATCTTGAAATAGAGATGTTTGCCCCAGCACCTCCACTAACTAGCTTTTTGATCTGGAACAAGTTCCTTATCCTCTCTGTGCCTCATTTTCCTCAACTGTAAAATGGGAATAATAATTCCCACCTCATAGGATTGTGTGAGGATCAAATGAAAAGTACTTAGAATGGTTTTTTGTGAGGTGGTGGTTGTGATTGTTCTTTTGTTGTTACCAAGCCTTTCTCTGCTGCCTTGACATTTTATCTGACTAGCAGGCTGTTATCGTGACTGGACTATCCCACGGGCATCTCAAATACATGATATTCAAGATTCTGTGATCACCAAGCACCAGCTCCCTTTCCACTTAATCACCCATTAGCCACCTCCTTCTGTGTCTTTCCTCTCAGTGACTGCCAGGGCCAAGCCCCTCCTCTCCCAAGTAAGAAGCCCAGGAGATGTCCAACCACCCCCAAGTTCTGTGGTACAGAAGAGCTTCTCAGAATATAGGACCTTCAGTTTTAAAACCAGTCAAGTTCCAGGCAAACCAGACCAAGCTGGTCACCCTAATTCTTGACCTTCTCCCCCAGTTCGCATATCCACTGGCCACTAACTTCTGTAAGCTCAGCCTCCTGAATCCATACCCCCATTCCTCTGCCACTGACAATGCCTTCTGCTAGAATTTCCTGTCTCTTGCCTCTGGTTTTCTTGCATTCACTTTTGCCTCCCTCCTGTCACTTCCCCTACGGCTACTAGAGTGACCTTCTTAAAAGACATAAGTCTAATGGCATAAATCTCCTACTAAGATTCTTCAATGGCTCCCCCATCGTCTTACTATTGGTCTCAACTCTTTGCCACCACTGCGGTTCTAATTTGTCAAAACTCTACAGATAGACCACTACTTATAAGCATTCTTATATGTTTTATAATTACATAGTTCTATAAGCACTCCTTTTGTATAAAATGATATTCACAAATGTTGTCCTGTCCTAGTATTCATAACTGTAATGTGAATGAGAAAACATTTTCAGAATTCCTCTTAAGATGGGTAAACGATCTTCGCTGGAAAAATACAGTATGCACTTGGGTTGGGGTTGGCTTGTCTCCCTCATGTGAGACAGGGGAGGAATGTATATGTGGGTCAGAGGGAACGGGGGGGGGGGGGGGGGAGAAATGGAGGAAATAGAATGAGAGGAGGCAGGATGTGACCCTGACCTGCGATATCTGCCGCTGCCCATCTTCAGTAGCATTGCTAAGTTTATGAAAGAATCAGTGTGTGTGGATTGTTTGTGAAACTTGGTGGAAGGGCTGGGCTTTGTCTCTGCATTGGCTTGGGCCAGCACAAAGCAGGAAGTGGAGGAAGAGGTCAGAGCTATAGAGAAACCATGTGGAAGCCTTGTGATGTCATGGGCCGTGGAATTTGGGTTCAGGTCAAGGTTACCCAAACTTCCCAGGGATGGAGAGCCCCAGCTGCATCCAGGTTGCACAACCCCCTTCTGAAACACATTTTCACCTCTGCACGTCTTGGTTCAAATGGCGCAATCCACAATCCAACCACAGCACAAAGAGCAGAGGACAACGACCTACAAAAGGTCAGGCCTCAACAAAACTTGACCCTCTCTCTTTGATTCGGGTGAGAGCCTATGGTGTGTGCAGCTTTCACCTCTGTGCTCTGCTCAGGCCTTCCATTTCCCTCGCTCTTGTCAAAACTTATCTATCTTGTGTATTCATCCTCAGATTTCATCACCAAGGATCCCTGTCACTTCTGCTCCCCTCTCTCTCGCCTCTCACCCATATTTTAAAAGATTTTATTGACCAAAATGAATTTACTCACAGTTTATCTCTTTTCACATATTTTGGCAATCAGAAGTTTGTACAATTGTCAATCAAGACTTCAGATTTGCTTGAGATAACAAAGTTAGTGTTGAACCGATACAACCTCATATCAAAGCAAAGAAGCTTCATAGTTTAATAATAGCTCACGTTTACAGAAATATTACCATGTTCCTGGCAGTGACCCATTGAAGTTGGTGATATTATTAACCCTTCTTACACACAAGGAAACAAGAGATTAGCCTGTCCACCGTCACTTAGCAAGTAGGTCACAAAGCTGGGATTCAAACTCAGGAGATCTGATAACAGAGCCAAGGCTATTACATCCTTAACTATTACCAAAATAATTAACGTGCAGTTAAAATATACAATTTCCACCATGTTTTGTGAATTACAGCACAGATTTGGAGCCCCTCTATCACTATTCCTAAGAATCCTCAAATTCGAGGTGAGAAAACCCTGTAATAAATAAATCTTCCTTGAGATAGTAATCACTTTTTGTTTCAGTGTTTTCCAGAAGCTAGTATTACCAATTAGTGGACATTTGGTCCTGTCCAAAACATCTTGGACAGAACCTTTTGGCATGGACCAAATGTCTCCATGGATGTTTTGGACAGGACTAACTGTCCTACAAAGGTTTTACCACTTAAATCTAGATCGTTTAAAAAGAAATCTATGTCCTTTTTAAAAAAATAAACAACAACAACTCAGTTCGATATTCTTTCTTCCTTTCTTTCTTTCTTTCTTTCTTTCTTTCTTTCTTTCTTTCTTTTTAATTGAACAGAATATTTAAACCATTTCTGCACAAAAGTACAACAAAGAAGCTTCATACACTAAACATTTGCATAACTATTTCTGAGGCTTAATGGTGACAGATACCAATTTCCTCTAACTTTGAGAAGTGCGTATATACACTTTGTGGTACTATTTTGCATCCCATGCTTTTTGCTAAATATAATTTCAGATGGTCTCTATGGACATGATTCAGGAATTTGTCTTTTGAAGTCTGCTCCATTGTGTTAATGTGTGGCAGCTTGGCTCTCCACCTTCCAATGTGGGGTCCTATGGCTATGTGATGAATATAAGCTATAGATTTTCTTTAACAATTGACCTTCTTTTCTTTCTTTACTTAGGATCTTTTCCCAAAAGTGGAACTGCCAGATCCAAGAATAGAAAGACCTAATGGGGAAAGTATGGCTATTGGAGTTAGGCTGTACTTGAGTCCTTTCCCCCACCACTGACTCTCAGGTGGCCTCAGACATGTTGCTTAATCTCTTCCTAAACCTCATCAATCAAGTGATAATAATACCATCTCCACAGGGTAGTCACCAGGATTAACAATAAAAGACATCAAATGCATAATAGACCCTAACTAACTGGAGGCAGCTGTTGTTAATGTTACTAATGTAAGGCTTTTTTTTTTTTTTTTTTTTGCAAGTTACCACCTTACTTTCCAGCCTGCACAATAAATAGCTTAATTATTAATTAAGGCTTAATAATTTAGATTGATCATGTTTAATGTGTTTTCTCTTTAAGGTATTTTCTTTTTAATTGGGCCTCCCAGAGATAGCACACCTTAGCTCAAATGTTAACAGTGGAATTTATGAGCTAATAATAAAATACTGAAGAGAGACTAATAGTAATATTTGGGACTTCCCTTCACATCAATGCCTAGTAATAGCTACCATTTATTTGTCACTATAGACATGCCAGGCACAGAAGCTTTTGTATGTTTTCTGACTTAATCTTCACAGCTCTATGAGTTATGAGCCACAACCACCATTTCAGGGATGAGAAAACTGAGTCACAATGAGGTTATATAAACTGCACTGGGTCGTACAGATAGAAGAAGCTGAGTTCAGTTTCAAACTCAGGTCTAAGTTCATGTTCCCTCTTTTACCCCAGGCTGCATTCCAGTGAACTGGAATAAACATCTAAAAAGTCATCATTGACATGTGGACACTTGGGGACTATCCTGGGCCATGCTTGGATCTCTCTAGAATCTGCTATTTTGATTATTACTCTTTACTGGTCCTCTGCACTGGAAACCATAGTGTAATTTGATATTCTCATCCCCAAGACAAAAATTTCAGCATGGGCTCTCCTATCCTCAGCGATAAGCCCATCTCTGCTATTTATTGACCTTGGGCAAATTTCTTAACCTCCTCGAGCCTCAACTTTCTAATCTATAAAGTGGGGATAATAAAAAATCTAACTCAGAGGGCTATAATTAAGAAAATTAAATGAGCTAATATAGGCACAAATTCCTAGTACAATACCGAGGACCTAAAAAATGTTAAGTAAATGTTATCTAGTTTTATAAAAATAACATATTATTATTAAATGAAGAACTAACTTATTCCCACCTAGATGTCCTTGCCCTGATCTCTTCCCTCCCCTGCATGGTTTCCCCATCCTATCCTGCACGGCACAAAAGCTGTTTGGAGACTATTTCTGCCCGAGGATAGGAATTTGGGAAGAAAACATAATTAAACTAATCAGGCTACAAAAATTCCTCTTTGCCAAGATGGCTTTGAGCCAAGCCTGCTGGCAGTCAGAATGTATGAACCAAGGGGAAATGAAGGGTACAATTCCCTTCAGGAAATGCCCCTGCCAGGATCAATCTCTGGCATGGAGTCAGAGCGTGCCTCTTCTGTGACAGGCGAGCTGGACTGGACAAGTGGCTTTTATTGCCGCAGCGGCCCCTGCAGAGGTCAGGCCCAGATCCCCAAGTGTCAACCAGCCTGGTTTTCCCATCAAGAGAGTGAGGGCACAGCCAGGGCCACCAGGTGGATCACCTATCACAGGGCTGGGCAGGCCTGGCAGCATGTAATACATCCATTCCCAAGCAGGTCAAAGGGGTGCTTCCCCCACGTACCCAGAGGCCATGTAACAAGGGTAGGTCATCAGAATAGTCATGACCAGAGCCAAGGTCAAGGTGGGGAAAAAGAACCCAGCCTTCCAGGCAGAGGGAAAGCAGGGAAAAGTCCTGAGGGAGTCAGGTGGGTAGAAGAGTGGACAGAAATCCTCTATGAGCTGGACAGCAGGGAGCTCAGGGGAGAGCGGTAGCAGGTGAGGCTAATGGGGTGGGGGGCTCAGCCCGTGCGACCTATGGACTGTGTTGAGGATTTTAGTTTCTATCCTCCAGTAAATGGAACGTTTTAAGCAGAGGAGAGTCATGATCAGATTTGCATTTTTAAATAATTCACTCGACAAATATTCTTGAGCACCTACAAAAATTACTCAGGATACTGAGAAGATTACTGTGAAAAAAATGACACTTACTAAGCACTCAGTTTAGCAAGGCAGTAAGACTACTAACCACCTGAATATACTATCACGTGGAAAGACAACGTGTCTTTAGAGAAGCTTTGTAAATGGAGTATATGGGATTCAAAGGCAGAAGAGGGTATTTCTAAGTGAGGGATCTGGAAAGCTTCATGAAGAAGGTGGAAGAAGCACTTATACATGTAGGTATAACATAGCTGAATGTTGTCGTGTAGGCACTGCAGAGTGTAGACACTGGTGTCTAATGGCCTGAGCCCAAAGCCTGGCTCTACCGCTTACGTAAGAGTTGTGAGGCCTTGAGCAAATTGCTTAACCTCTTTGTTCACTAGTTTCAGTTTCAGTTTTATTTGAGGCAGACCTTAAAAGAAATAGGATTTGGATATGCTGAGATGGGGGGGGGAGTGGGAGCAAAGATGGAGGGCACGAGGGAGAAGAACATCAGTAAAGAAGCAGAGGGCTTGAAAGTGGAAGCAAAGCAGCTTCATTTGGCTGAGACACTGTACATTCAAGAATTGTGGAGTAGAGAAGGGTATTAACACCTTTTAAACTTTACCAGGTGCCAGAACTCTACACACATTAATACATTTAATCTTCACAACAACCCCACAAGGAAGGTGGGATTTCCTTCATTTTACACACAAAAAGTCTGTTGCTCTGAGATGTTGAGACGCTTGACCTAGCTTGTGACTGTGAGAGAGAGGATCTAAACCCAAATTGCCTTGCTCCAAAGCTCACACCCGCTCACTCGAATGACACTTTGGCCTCCCCACCCCCACCTCCAGAGTGGGACAGCGTCTTCTCCTGAGCTAACACCCCACACTCCCCAAGCACATAGCGCTGCTCTCACTGGGGACATTTGAGAGCCTGATCCACACCTGGGAAAGTAGGTCTGAAAAACATATTCCAAAAAATGCTTTGAACAAAAAGATACTGTCAGGCCAAACACAGTGCCTTCCAAAGAGGAGCTCCGCGTTCATTTGGAAGTGTAAGATCTCTAACGGTTTTTAAAGCATCAGTCACATTACTTTATATTCACACCTCTATGTGACCTTGGGGTAGTAACACATTAAGCCGGAATCAGCTATTCACACTGAATGATTTTATAAAGCTGGCTTTGTTCCCACAGCTTGGCTACTTTAAATGCAAGCTACTTGCCTAAGGAAGCTGATATGGTTGAAACTGCATTAAAAGAAGGTGCACAAATCACTCCAAGATCCTGAATCGTTTACTTCCAGAATTCTTTTCTGACCAATTCTCCTAGCTCTCAGTCAACTAAAAAGAAGCAAGTATGGGCAAGAAAATGAATGTTACTTCTGTCTGAAAAGACCCATTAATAACTGAAGTGTGCCTTTTACATTGCAGAGTGAATTCTGCCAGGAAAAACAAAACAAACACACCAGCATGTCTTTGAGAACGGAATTGGGCAGTTGAGAGAGAATTGACATTTGGCAAGTTTAAAAATAGATATTCCAATAGAAAGAGCATCTGCCCGCTAAAAATATGAATCAACACAGGGGCCTGCTGCTCTCTGAGGGCTCTGACCAGGTTATTAGACTATTCAATAATGCCCTATTTTTAGAGCTGTGAAGCCAAGAAAAATAGTCTGGTTTCAGTGGCTCAAATAAACTTGTAACGTGAGGAGGACATGTAAGGCGGAGTACGTCTCCAGAGTACCTAGAAAGAAGGACTTGTAACACAGAACGGAGTTTCTGTGGCAAAGCGACGATGTGGTAGCTTTTGTAAGTTGCTGTGGTTCATAAAAAGGGGGTTGAGTTGATGACGGTACCCACTATCGTTTTGCTGGTGGACACATGGATTGTCAGCATTGGAGGGACCTTACAGACTGCCTAGGGCTGGACATTTGATGTTGATCGGCTTCCCAGGATGTGAACCCTCTGATTCCTACAATGGGGAACACTCCATTTTAAGAGGGCTGATGGTCAACAGAAGCTGCCTCCCTCTCTAGGAAGCTCTTTTTTCCCAGTCTTCCCCAGCAGCTTGGGCTCTCACATATGACTGAGCTCGGCGTGTCAGATGCATCTGCTCAGGTTTTTGAGTCAGAAGTAAGGAGAAGGGAGAATTCTTTCTGAGGGTAGCAGCAAAGGCAGCAACATCCAGTTCCCAAGGACAGCACGGCCAGTGGTGCCAACAGGGGTGTCCAGTGCCCACTCCCGGCAGGGGAGCGAGCTGTGATGCTCCCCGTTCAATGGCACAGTGGCTGCAGTGGCCTCAGGGGAGTCTAGCCCCACAATGAGATTCTGGCCTGGGTTTTGCCTGTGCCACCCTCCTCGTTCTTGCCCGTTCTCTACGTCTGGTTCTTCTGGCTTCCTGGTACTCCTGTGAGCCAGCCAGTACCCTTTTAATCAGTTCATTTTCTGTCTGTTTAAATTACCCTGAGGCGATGTTTGTTCTTTGCAGCTAAGAATCCTGACTGCGGTAACAATCCAACACTGTTATTTTACAGATGAAATTAAGAATGAAAGGGGAAAACTCACAGCTAATTAGCATCAAATCTAGGCCTTGAAAGCAGTGCACTGACATAGTTTAGTGCACTTTCCCTCACATGGCACCACCTTACAGAAGCATAGAGGGTGTCTATGAACTTACCCTCTGTCCATGACATGTCCTTTCCATTCTCTCCTGCCCAGAGGTCACCACTGTCGTGGCTCACCCACCAAATCGTCTCCATCTTTCCCAAGTCATTTCAAATAACCTACCTACACTCAGTCATGTTTTCTCTGGGCCCTTTCAGGTTACAAAGTCTCTTTTTATACATATATATATACATTCATTGAGAGCCTACTGTGTGCCTGACACTACACCAAGCACAAGGGATCCTATAGTGAGGAAAACAGAAATGGACTCATACATCATGAATATTACAGCATAGAATGAAAGACAGATATGAATCAAATAATCACACAAGCATATAATTACAAATTGACAACAGCTAAGAAAGAAAAGTATAGCCTGTTATGACAGCGTGTAACCGAGGGCCTTATCTAGCCTAGAGTTTAAGAAAGACTCCCTAAGGAAGTAACATTTGAGCTGAGATCTGAAAGTCCATGAAGCTAATTTGGTGAAAAGAGGGGAGGGAGATTTCTAGATCTTGAAGCAGAAGCACAAAAGTAGGAACAACTGAAAGAAACCCAGTGTGTCTGAGCAAGAGGAAGACTGGAAAGAGTTGGGCTGAAATGTGGGCAGGCAAAGCTAGGTCATTGAGGGCCCATCAGCCTTGTTAAAGATTTTGCTCATAGCAACAGGCAACTACTAAATGACTTCAAGCACTAGAGTGACAAAATCATGCTGTATTTTGAAAAGATGGCTGTGCCTGCCCTATGGAGAATGAATTGAAGAAGAGGCAAGAGTGGACATATGCAAATAAATCAGCAAGCCACTGACATAGTTCAAGGGAGAAGTGATGGCAACGTAGGAGTTAGGAGACTGCAATGGAGAAGGAGAGATTGATCAGACTGGAGAGATACTCCAATAAATTCAACAGGACTTAGTGTTTGGGAGACTGGAGATAAATTGTTAAGAATGATGCTACATTTCTGGATGTATAGTAGCATTACTGACAGAATAGACCTTGTAGAAAGGCCAGATCTGAAACGGGACACCATGAGTTTGGTTTTAAATACACTGAGTTGGAGATGCCTTTTAGACATTTCAATGGAAATGTCAAGATATATGGACCTGAGTCTCAGGAGAGGATTGAACTAAAGATGTATATTTGAGTGTTATTATCGCATAGGTGATCACTGAAGCCATGAGTTCAGATGAATTCACTTAGGGAGAAAGTACAGAGGGACAAGAGAAAGAGGCTTAGGAAAAAGCCTTTAGGAATTACATTTAAAGATCATATCGGGGATGGAAATCCAGCAAACAGTACTAAGAAGGAGTAACCAAATGACGAGGAGGAAAACCAGGAGAAAGTTTCACGAATGCCAAATTAGGAGGGGAGCTAGTGTCCATCGCATCAAACGTTACTGAGGGGTCGCGTGAGCTGAGGATTGACAGGATGCCAATTGGCTCAGACAACATGGAGGCCATCGCTAAACAGTGTGGATCATTCTGATTGCGCAACGAGAGTGGGAGTCAGGAAGTGAGCTGGGAAATGGGAAATGACTGGGAGGTGAGAAAATGATGATGGTGAAGAAAACGACAATTCTTTTGAGAAGTTTTACAAGGAAAGGGGAAACACAGAGTGGTAGAGGAAAGTGGGCTTTGGGGAGAATTCTTTCGGATGTATGGGCTTGAGCACCCTAAAATGCTGAAGAGAAGCATACATAGGAAGAAAGAAGTTGACCATTTTCTGAAAATTGATCTGGAAATTGTGAATGGGTAAAATTAACATCACCCACTTCCCCCAAAATATTGTTCTTATATAGGTGTTTGATGACTTAATCCAAGTAATAGATGACATGGGATTTGCTAGAGTCATTACACTGCCCCCAGCAAAGTTAACTGCTCTATCCTCTATACTAATACTTGATTTGTGCCTGCTACAATACTCCCAATGTGGCAGTGTGATTTATTGCCTGTCTCTCCCACTCATTGTATATTTCTAATTTTGTATGTTGTGCATTGTATGTTCTGTATTTTGCTCAGCTTTATACCCCTGGGCCAAGAATAGAGGTTAACAGGGCTATGGCATTGCACACGTCAGGGTGTGATATGGTGGCCCTGCCTGACCCGTTGAATTCAATAAATATTTATTGAAAAAATGAATGGATAAATAACAACAAAAACAAGATAGAAATGGGTCTCTGAATGACAACACTGCCGTTCAGAAGGTAGCTTTCACCTTCCATGAAATCTCACCCACCTATACCAACTCTAACTGCATCCACACAGCTAGCCCTAATGGCAAGATAATTCCTAAGCAGTATAACATCTGATCAGCACACAGAGACAATGTCTGCCCATCAGACTTTGTCAGGAGCAAACCAGGAGGAGGACGCCACAAGGCTTGTCCTCGGGGATGGATGACCTAGTCAGCTAAGTCAGCTCTTCTTTGGCCAGGACAATATCTCAGAGAACCCAGGGCTCTTAAATCAAATCTTGCCTGAATTCCTTGCAGAACGGAGCAATATTTTGGCAGGAACAAGCCAGAAATTATCCCAAATCTGGTCCAATTTCTTTAAATCTGGACTGCCTGCTGCCTCCGGAGACCAGTCTACAGTGTGTCATCTTCTCTTCCTTTTTCATTCCTCACATAGCCCAGATCTGGACAATTTCATTGCTCTTTATGAAAAAGAAAAAAAAAATTTTCTCATCCATTTTTTGAAGAGTACAAATATTTACAATAATTACTAAAAATTATTAGTTATTTGCCTTTGTGGATATAAAGTGAGCAGTATTTTATCAAAACATGAGATTATGAAAATACTGGGAGTATCAGTCTGAAATTTAAAAGATTACACTTTCTAATCTAAACTCTGGCAATTTTCACTTTAAACAGGAAATTGTTATAGAACTTCTTGTGAAATATCACTTGATTTTCAATAAAAATTATTTCACACAATACAGAAAATGCAACATAGCATCCTGTAACAATATTTTTGCATATTAAATTCTCATCTAAAATGTGTTTGAACAAAAAAAATACTTTTAATAAATTCCAAACTCTTATTTAAAAAACAAAAACAGAACTCTCTTGAATAGTCCTATCCAGAGGGAATCTGCTAAGTCAAACTTTTCTTTCACCTGGAATACCAAGCACACTGATATTATTTGGCAAGCTTCACTTACTTTGCCACCCCACTCCCACACCAAGTACACTCATGACCCTCCTGGGTGCTCTGTGCCCCAAGGAGCTAGCTACTACATATGGGCCTTATGCCTAGGGCTCCCTTGCCCTCTGGGTTCCACTTGGGTTTGGCTAATAGGAGGCACTGGGGGGAGATTGAAAGCTAGAGAAATGTGAGGTCAACATATTTTCCCTCGTCCCTCCATATTCCACACATGGTTCTAGTAATGGTTGTGTCCTTCCACAACCTCAGCCCTCCTTGGGAGCCCTCCTTCCCAACTCCAGTTCCCATGAGGCCTAAGGAGTGGCAGAGACTTCTGACTGTGGCTAAACCTGGGAGGCCTCACCAGCCCTTGTGCCTCCCTTAACCTGCCCTTACCTCTCTAAATCATCCCTTTGTACAATTCTCTTTCCAGTTCCATCTGAGTGTGCTTCTGCTTCCTGCCAGGACCCTGACAGACATTGTTCCCCTAATAAAAAGGGGTAAAGGGGCTAAACAGTTGAAAGTTAAATGGCAATATGAGTCCAACAATAAAAAATACATGAGAAAATATTAAACACCTGTCAACCAGGTGTTCCTTCATCCTAACTTATGGAAGTGGATTCCCAAAATCTGTCTCAAAAATATTTTCTTGTGTGTTATAGGGGGTCATGCATGTTTTTCACCAATGTGGGTAAATTTCTGACTAAAAGCCATTTTCAAATGTCAGTTGATTTAGATTTTTTTTTTCCTGCAACACTAAGCAACATTGATTAACACAGAGCGCTCTGTGAATTTTTAATGAATTGGTTTCTATAAATAGGCATTAAGTAAAATTCTCAAGTAAGTAAAAATCTGTGTTTGCCTTCCCTCCCCTCCTTTCATTCTACTCTGGGTCTCTGGAGCTCTTCTTCCACAGGAAAGCAAGGAGAAAAACTAACGCAGCAAGCTGTTAGTGACTCGTGACAGCTCTTCAGAATCCCAAAAGGATGCCAAACAGTGCCTCTGGTTTTTTCATATAGCAACCTCTCAGTCCTCTATTCTCCCAATCAGTCTCTCTCTCTCTCTCTCTCTCTCTCTCTCTCTCTCTCTCTCTCTCTCTCTCTCTCTCTCTGACACACACAGACACACACAGGTTAGCTTAACCTTGCCCAGCAGGCACAAACCAAACCAGAGAGACAAGAAAAATACATATATACATATATTTTTTATACCTTAGTAACAGTGTTTTCAAGTTTCAAAGTGTTTGGTTGGGTGTGAGCTACGGTTGAGAGAAGGTGTATTTTAAAGTGTGCTGCAAATCATCCTCCCCCATGACAACACTCTGTGTCACACATTGCCCCTGGTAACAGCAATTTCTGTCAAATAAAAACATTACGATGTGTCCTCATCCACCTTATTCACCGGATCTGGCACTGTGCAACTCCTGGCTCTTCCCTAAAATCAAAATGACTATGAAAGGTAAACATTTTGAATCAATTCGGAACATCGAGGCAGCCATGACAGTGCACCTAAAGACACTCACGAAAGAGGACTTCCAGAACTGCTTCAGAAAGTGGCAAGAATGATGGGATAAGTGTGTTCAAAGTGAGGGGGAGTATTTCAAGGAGGATTAATGGCAATGTATCTTTTACGTAATATTTTTTTAATGTAAACATTCACCATAATTTTTGATCACACCACAGAGAGAATACGAGAGAGAGAAGGAAATAATGGGGAAAGCATCAAGAGAAAGCTGGATGTATCTGTTCAGCAATATTTGGTCAATGTGATAATTTGGTTATTGAGGTTCAGAAAAGAGACATGGTTTCAACTTAAAGGTTTTCTTTTTCAAGGCTGCAGGAGTTAGGGGTACTGTTTATCCCTCATACTTTTGTATAATCATATTCCATCTAACCCATATTCCTTTCCTCTGATTCTGCTGACAATTACCTTTTTGTGTCTTTTATTCATAGCTGTAGCTAGACTGCTCCAGGCAATATATCTATTTGGCTCCCCAAAACTCTCATTTTCCATTAAAGAAAATGCTGTGGTGGTGCTTTGAAACTCATGGGTTATCTTTTTCTTTTTCCAATTCCACTTTTGATTAATATGGCACCTTACAGTAGGCATGTTAGGTGTGCTTTTATTATTTTTGAAACAAGAGAGTTGTGGTAAAGACATAAACTCTATTAAGGCTGATGGATTGCTTAATACTGTAACTGTGTTGAGTACCAAGGTGAGTTTAGTCATAGAAAAAGCAATCATTCATACCTCTCCCAAATAATGAAAATAGCACCTAGGGAAATGAGCAGATGAAGGTAGATTTAAAAAGGTGTTCAACTGCCCCCAACTTCACCTTGAACAGTTTCCCAATGCCTTGGCCTGGCATTTGAGATTTTCTATACACTGCCTCCTCCCTGCGTCTCTAACTTTACGACATTCTCCATCTGAGCCCTATACCCTTAGATCAGCAGGCCTACCTCTCTGTGCCTTCTTCCCAAATCCAATATGAAGAGGACTCACGAATTCATCACAGCCTTTATTTCTTCCCTCTTTAGTTCACAAAATATTTAGCATGCACATATGTTCCAGACATTGGAGAAGGAGGGGCTAATCCAGTCCAGAGCTGACTGGGACCCAATGGGTAAGGCTGCCTAATTCCATACCCGGTTAGTATTGCCTAAGCTCCACTTCCAAATCAGTCCCTATTGGAAATAGAGGTAGTATTTTCACTTCTGTCTTTGCCCTTTTATTTTATTTCTTGAAATTATTCAGGATCTAACAGGGGAAGAGAGCTGCTAGTTATTGTGAGTGTGGAGAGGGGAGATTTCCCTTGGAGCCCAGCACCAAGCACTGTCTAAATTACTAGAGAGAATGCTATGAATAAGACAGCACGGCCCTAGTGCTAAGAGTTTACATTGTAATAGAGGAAGACAGTTGATGAACACAGATAAAAGGTAAATTCAGATAGTGGCTGGTGGTAGGAAGAAAGTGAACTATTTGATGGCGAGTAACAGAACAGGGGGTAAAGGGAAGCTACTCTGAGGAGGTGACATTGAGGTGAGGCTGAACAACAAGACGTGCAGATGAGATACATGAGGAGCTTTTCAGAAAGGAAATAGCAAGTGACACATCTCAGAGGTGAGAGAGCACGAAGAGCGCAGCATGTACAAGAGAACATTGGTGTGGCTTCAGCTTAATAAGATGAAGAATGAGATGAGGTCGGTGAAAAAGAGGCAGGGAGCAGAAGACATAAGGTAAGGAACTTGGATTTTCTTCTAATTGCGACGGGAAGTCTTCCAATGACTTTAAGTAAGGATCCGAGATATGCATTTAAAAATTTTTTTTCATTTTGAAGTAATTACAGATTCACAGGAAGTTGCACAAAAATATACAAACAGGACAGGTCTCATGAACCTTTCACCCCTCCTCACTCAATGTTAGCCTCTTATGTGACTATAGTGCTGTACCAACACCATGACCTTGACACTGTCACAATCCCCGAAGCTTATCCAGAGTTCACCAGTTATGCATATTCTCACTTGTGTGTGTCTACAGTTCTAGGCAACTTTATAACACGTGTGGCTTTGCATAACCACCACCACAATGATGATACATAACTATTCCACCATGTTACCTCTTTGCAACACTCCTTCCTCCCGCCAACCCCTAGCCCCTGGCAACCACTATTCTGTTTCCATCTCTACAATTATAACACTTCAAGAATATTAAATGGAATCATACAGTATGTAACCATTTGAAATTGGTGTTTTTCACTCAGTATAATTCCCTTGAGATCCATCCAAGTTGTTGCTGTGTCAATAGTTCATTCCTTTTTATTGTGGAGCAGTATTCCATAGCAGTAAGGATATATCAGTTTGTTTATCACCTACTGACCAATATCTGGGCTGTCTCCAGTTTTTTTGGGTATTATGAATAATACAAACATTAGTGTGCAGGTTTTTACATGAACGTAAATTTTCATTTCTCTGGAATAAATGCCCAGGAGTACAATGGCTGCATTGTATGGTAAGTGCTTTTTCAGTTTGAAAAGAAGCTGCGGTTTTCTAGAATGGTTATTTTACATTCACACCAGCAATGTGTTAGTAGTAAGCCATACCTTATTTATGCCCTTCCCTTTCTTCAAGATTCCACTCAAGTCCTAGCCCCTCCTTAAAGTTTTTCCAACCATTCCAGTCATTGATAAGTGTTCCCTCCTCTCACCTCATACAGCTGTTATTGTCCATGTTACTGTTTCACTTCATTGATTCATTTATGCATTTAACAAATATTAGTTGAATGCCTACTATCTTCCAGGCACTGTGTAGATATGGGGACACAGCTGTGAACAAAAGAAATACAGTTGCCTTCCCCAATGGAACTTACAGCCTAGTGGAGGACACAGCATTAAACAAAGGTTTACACAAGAATATATATTTGTGCATGTGTAGTATATGTGTGTATATATATATGTATATATACACACATATTACTTATATACACAATATGTCATATATATACATATATATTTATATATATATATACAGAGAGAGAGAGAGAGAGAGAGAGAGAGAGAGAGAGAGAGAGAGAGAGAGAAGTCAGGATAACTGCTGTGAACAGAAAGTATAGAGCATTCAGAATAGACTGCTCTCTCATTTTAATATTTGTGTGGATATTCCTGTTTAATCATAAGCTCCTTAAGAATAGAGACCATAGTTGATGTTACTTGGTGAAACACAGAATTTAACCCATAGTAGGTATACAATGGGTGTTTATTAATGATGTTAGTGCCAATAAAAGAGAATCAGTATTGTTTGAGGAGACTCTTAAGTACCAGATGCTGAGGAAATTACACTTCTCTTTGCATCCCTGCAAAATAAAACCAACCTACAGAATGCATTTTTTATTATGTTGGTTTAAAACACAGGAAACCATCTCTTAATGTGTTCTATCTCTGAAAAGGCTCTGAAAATTGTTTTGAAATGCCTATCTACTTGACTCAACTATACACGGCATTTCCATCCTCTCTCCAAATTATTGTTTTCTAGGACTATGCATAGTGGTGTGGTGGTAAATATTTCACAACTAACTCACTCTCAAAAAAAAACTTGTAGCATTTGCCAATGCTCCCACCATGGCCAATTTAAAGCTATCAACATGCTGTCACAAAACACAGAGATGGAAAGAAATGCACAGTAGCACATTTTTTAAATACCACACAGATACAGTAGTCTTAAATAAACTCAAGAGCACAGTTAGTAATAAAATGAAATAAAATATTAAGAAGTGTGGGGAAAGAGCCAGGAGTGCAGTTTCCAGGCTCTCACCCTCACGTGGAAAGGTGCTCACTTGGGTAGTAAATGGCCATCAACTGTGATTGGATGGCCATCAGCTGTGGCTAGTTGGGCGTCAGCTATAACCAGTGAGCCATTAGCCACTGATGTAACTGCCGTGGCTACGCTAGTGGCAAATGGGGGCTAGAAAGGGCGGATTGTGGATTGCGGATTGCAGAGAGGCAGATGCCGCCAGCGAGAATATAGTGGTATGACTCCCCTATCTATGGCTCCATGGTGTTCCTTTTTGGCCTCACCATATCCTGTGTTCTTATGTGGGGAGCGGGAGCTGAGACCCTGCATGACACCATGCGTGACAGGAAGTAATGAGTTTTAAGTATTTATTACCTTTTTTGATGTAATTTTCTGAAATATAATTTTACATAATTCAATTTTTAGTGATGGCTGTATTTATAAACTGGTTCACAACATTCTTAAAATTTTAACAATTGGCTCTCATGAGATGGTAGAAGCCAACTCTAGCACACCATTGACTGTGCAGCTTTACAGACCCATATATGTTCCAGTTGGGATCTAGCTATCTTAAATTGGGCCTTTACTTAGACAACAGGGAGAAAGCAAAGTTGGATCTGGTTAACTGACCTCTAACTCCTTCCCCCAGCTCTGCAGAATAGCTGAAAGCCTCAGTGTGGCAATACTTCAAGCTAGCTGACCAAAGACCCATTCCTGACCACCTCATATGACAAGGGTTTCTTCCTCTACTGCAAAGGCTGGAAAAGTTAAACACTCATGTTCTCAATTTCCCGTGAGGGTGAGTAGCCAATAAGACATGAGAACCGCAGAGGGTAGATAGTTGTCTGGAAAAGCTTTCTGCTTTCCCGATAAAAGAATTAGATGGGTCTCTTACCCTTCCTTCCTGTCTTAGATCTGCATATGACATTTAGAGCTAAAGCAGCCATGTTGGAGGCAATATGCGTAAGGAAAAGGCCAAGAGAATTGAAAGCTATTAGCTGTGGGTTTAACGAGCTCCCAAACTAAAACCAAACCAGCAGATTCCATTAGACTTAATGTTATGTGAGGAAAAAGGCTCTTATTTCCTTAAGCTCTTATGTTTAATTCTCTGTTATTTACAGCCAAAACCATTCCTAGCCCATACACATAGGAATTTCATCTGTTCTGGCTTCCATTACCCTAAGAGCTGGAAAGGGAGTAAGAGAAAAGGCAACTGGTGCGCCAAGCATGGTGCTGGGTGGTTTCCACACATTCTCTTTAAGTTTCATAACAACACTATGAGAGATGACATTTATAAAAATTTAACATCGCTAAACACACTTTATGTTTTAAAGGAAGATCTGACAGAGCTGCAGTTATGTGGACTTTGAAAAATTAATTTCAGTGTAAATTTACAAAGGTTTAAACACTTATCCTTCTTCAGTAAATTAAAAGTACATCACATAGACATTTCCTTTGGATAAATTAGACACAAAGTGCCTACTAACTATACTTACTAGCTATAGCATGGCATCCATACCTACCTCCTGCCAAGGGAATAAGGACATTTGGTTTGATTAACAAACTTCAAGGAACACTCCCTTTTATCAAAGTTGGCCTAGCTTTCAAAGAGATTAAGAAAAGGTGTATCTCCCTTGGGACTGGGTGGTGACATTCACCAAGGATGGGGAGAAGTGGTGCTTTCTGTGGTATGGGCTGCTCCACTGTTAGGCAGGCCAGAGGCTTAAGTTTCCCAGGGATGTAGAACTCTCCCCATGAGTCCAGAGGGAAATGGAGGAAAGAACTGTACTTCCAGGGCTCAATTAGCCAGTCAACTGGGAGTTAGAAGTCCCTGGGCCTTCGTTACATATGGAAGCTGGAGACTTCCCTGGTATGAGTCAGGATGTCTGATGAGCTGCAGAAAGTGCCAAAGGAGAAAAAGGAAAAAAACAGAGTGTCAGAAGCCACATTAGAAATTATGTAAACAGCAAAGGGTATATCCTATCTCGAGTAGTAGAATTCCTGCTGTTCAGTTATTCTTCAGTCATTCAGAGGAGGGAGGTGTTATTGAGCATCTACAATGAGCTAGTTCTTGGGAATGTACCAGTGAATTATTAAGCAGTTAGTGAATTATTAAGCAGACATAGGTCCTGATCTCATGGAGTTTATAGTCTGGTTCAGAAAACAGACAGTTAAAACAAGTTATAATAAAGAGAAATGAGTTTTACAATGCATGAATGTTATCATTTATATTCATCCTCTTCCCTGTTTATGGTGTTACTATGTGATGACATGTAATGAAGAAAGAGCCCTGGACAAGACCATCCAGTGAGTCCTGGTTAGGGCACTTAACAGATATTCTTCAGTTATATGTCCTCAGGTAAATCTCTTCTTCCACGTTTCTTTTTACCTTGTCAAACTAGATGGTTATGATTCTATTATTTATACTAAAAATAGTAGAGATAACTTCTAAGAATAGCTCCTATCCTGTTCGTCAATGCCTTATTTTAACAAGTACCATTTATTTGTTTATTAGTGTGTCCCAAAGTTTGTTCCAAGGTCACACTATTTCCTGAGCCTTTTCTCTCTCCACGTGGCTCTGACTTGGGCTTCCTTGCCAAAACTGAAAGATCCACATCTGAGATTGATCAGTTTCTTGCTGGCAATACCAACATTCCACAGCAAAGCTAGATCTTTTGAACTGGTTCTTCTAGAGAAGTACCTTTTTGAAGCAGAATTCTTAATTCAAATTCTTAAGTAACTTGGAGAAACATGAACATCTTTAAAAGGCAAGCAAAAAAAAAAAAAAAAAAGCATGCAAAATTTAGTGTGTGTGTATGTGTATGTGTATATTTGGGAGATAAAGAGTTCACAGGGTTCATCAGATCTTCATAGGTGCTGATAACCCAAAAGAATTAGGAGCCTGGCTCTCAAGATTATGGTAAAGTCACGATATGATCTCTCTGTCCTCTGAATGCCACGGCACTTGTACCTTTTACCACCTACTACAGGGTTGTGCATCTTTTCTACCAGACTATTCTTCCCTTAAGAGTGGAGATTGTATCTTATTAAAACAGCAAACTATAGAGGAAGAAATATATATATACTTCGGGGTCAGACAAACCCGGGTTCAAACCCCTATCCTGCCATTTTTCTGGCTATGTGGCCTGACACAGGTTATTTAACTTTCAGATTGACTTGTTTTATCTTAGCCTCTTTCTGCTCTTCTTCTGAGAACATATCATCTTTGTCCATAGGAGAGGGCATGAGACTCAGTCTGAACCAATCACAGTGCCCGATTTCCTTCCCATAGAGATGAGCAGCAGCAGGGCACATGACCTCTGCTGACCAGTGGACTCCCTCTCCAGTATCTTGCTATGTAGTGTTGGAAGAAAGGAAAAATCCTTTCCTTGCTGGCTGCAGAGTGGTTGGGACATGAACCTAAGCTGTGCGCAGCCACGTCTCCATTCTTGTGAGGACATCTGTCGTTGAAGGGAATGACTAGACTTGGCAAGCAGAGGAAACCAGAGGTAGGAGAAAGAGAGACTTGCAGGTTTCAATGTTCCAAGCTTCTCAGTTACATGAACTGATAAACACCCCGTTTCACTCAAGCAAGTGTGAATTCAATCTGTCACATGCAACCAGTCTTGAGCTCATCTGTAAGTAAGGATAGTAATACCTACAGCTAAGGTTTTGTGAAGATAAAGTAATATGTGGTGAAGAACCTAGCAGTAAGCCTTCTCCCTGCTGTGACTGCCCCACTTCAACAGGTACCTTTTAATAGTATTTGCTCTTCAGCGTGTTCCAAGGAACACTAATGACACAGGCTGTTTCTGAATTTTGTTCAAGTTGAAAAAATGATGAAATAATTTGAGAAATGCTTGGTTAAACAAAATTCGTTCCCAAGGCACTTTCCAGCCTCCAGTCTTCTACTTTGCCTCATGAATTCCCCACTGGGCGAAGTAATATGACCACAGAAGCCTATGACAAGGAGAATATCTGGGCACATTTTGGGAACTGCGCTGTCTGTGGCTACTTCAGTAATCGTACTGTGGCAAACACTGCTCAGTGAGAGTTTGGCTGTCATCATCTGGTTCCTTTTCTTCCTGAGCAAAAGTCCAGCAGCACCCCCGTTCTGACAATTACTATCTGTAGGACTTGGAAAAGTGACTTTAATCCCAAGTCTCGGCTTCTTCATCTTCAATTGACAATATTGGACTCCATGACCTTTCAGAGCCTTCCAACTGTACAATTCTGTGCTTGCGGGATTATAAAAGGCTTTGGGAAGATTCCATGTAGAAGGGCCTATAAAATACAGAAAAGTACCAGGTTGTTGAGTGGGGAAAAGTGAGGGGACATGATGTACTGCAAGGAAGGTTCACAGCAGTCACCAGCACTACCTCCACATTTGGGAGATTTTATTCCAACATTTTAGTATAAGCAATCTTTGTATTATCTCAACTTCTTAAATGAGGTTTCTAATGCCACTAGATTCTATGAGTTCATACATTTTAGGTTTAGGTGGAACAAATCTAAAGCCTCATAAAACAAAAGGAGTCTTGCAACAGAATGTCTATCCCATGGAACCTCAAATGCCGAGAAAACCTAACAGAAAAAGATGGAGAGCAAAGATGGTACAATTCAAACTCTGACTCCTGAACAACTTCGGGTGTTTTATTTTCTTATTCAGTGCAAATGTAACCAAGACTGCTGGGAATGAAACCTCCTTCTCTTCTGCTATCCTCAACTAACCAACAGGAATCCTTCTTAGGGAAGCTTAGGAAGTGTAAATAAAATGACAGCGGAGAAGATCCTTTGAAAACTGCAAAGTACTCTGCAAATATGATATTTTTATTATTATTCATTACATTTTAAAGTGTAATTTTGGCTTTACCACAGACATGACTTCAGGCAAGTAATTCATCATCTCCTGCCTTCATATAAAACAAATGCAGTAGTGGATGGGAAAGATTAACTAGAAAATGATGGTTGGACACCTTTAAAAATTGAGGGTCACAGCAGTTCTTACTAATTAATAGTCACCGTACAATTGTGAAGCTATAAATAGCTCTGCATCGGAGCAGAATCCAGAGTTTTCTGCTCCTTTTTCACTTGTTGCCATTTTGATTGAGTCTACTAGCTCCACTAGCCTATAATTAGCACAACACCCTGGAAAATTAATGCAGCCTGGTGAGTCAACATCGGGGAAATTAAACAGACTTCTAAATAATGTTGAAGTTAAGCTGCAGCCTGAGAGCTACGTCCTCCTGCTTTCAGAAGTAACTAAAAGCCTCAAATCCTGCATTTGCAGCTAAAAATAGGGGAGTCTATATTTCTCTTTTCAACAGCTGAGTTTCAACACTAATATCAAGATAAACAGAGTCCTCATCAGAATTTTCGATCAATCGGAGCATTGCAACCTGTTACATTATGATTTATAAAATGTGGCCTTGGAGAAACTAAGCCTGCTAATATAATTAAGACAAATTGCCCAGATCTCTAGTATCTCCTGACAGAGATACCAGAGTCAGCCTGAGCAGGAGGGTTCTGAGGGACTGAGCTGTCAGAGGAAGCCTTTTATAAGATAACGCGAGATTGCTGAAATTTTCAAGACCATGGGAAAAGGTATCCAACATGCAGGAAGGGGAATCACATGTTACAGGCAAGAGGCCACAAGCAGATTAAAAGCAGTATGGAAAGCTCGAGTATGGAACCAGCTACCCAGGAGCAGGGAGATGAAAATGAGGAACAGTGGGGTTAAAATGGGAATATGTGCTTAGGGGCACGTCTCCCAGAAAGAGATGCTTTGCTTTTTTCAACTGGAATGTCGTGTCATGCGTAGGTGAGTATCCTGAGTTAAAGACCAGTTAAAGGCCAGGTCATCAGAGAAATAAACGAGTCCTTTCATCTATTTCTTTTTGTAAAATCTTTTCACTTTCCAAATTAAATAGCCCCAGTGTGTCCTTTCCTTGTAAATGCTTATCAGCTTTAACTGTTTTATTTCCAATTGTATTTATGTGATATAATTAGGTTAGTCTGCAGACAAACTCTCCTAGTTAAATGTCAACTCACCTAAAGCCAAAGTCATCATTTTCCCTTCCTGTCATACATTGACTTCAGATCATCCAGCATTAAAGAAAAGGAGTCTTCTCTTTTCCTTGATCATCAAATCCAATATCTTCAATCATGCCATTCCCTGACTCAAAACATTTAATGGCTGCCCACTGCCTAACAAATTAAGGAAAACTCCTCAGTTTGGCAGTCAAAACCTTGGCCTCCCCTCCCATGTCTCCTGTCCACTTGACAATCTAATAGCATGTGTTTTCTTTATGCTCGGGCCTGATGGAGTCATAGCTCATGTACTACAAGTGGAGCTCATGTACTACAAGCCTTCCAAAGTGGAGGCAGTGGAACAAATTTGCATGCCCAAGGGATAGCTTTACGCGTTAGTCATGGGGGCTCAGGAAAACCCATTGCTGCTGCTGGAAAAATACCCAAAAGCTAATAATGTCATCAGTTCAGTTGCATCATCTTCTTAAGAGAAGAATGATACCACATTAACTTTTAAATGACACCCTATTTGGCAATATACTGTCTTTATTAAGGGAGGGAGGAACCTTGGACTTAAAAATTATCATTTCCTCTTCCTTCTTCTAGCTTTCTCCATTTTTTCATACTGATTTTTTTGCAGTAAATAATCAGAATCTAGATTCTTCTAAAAGTAATTGCTTTCCTTCTCCAATATTATCACTGTTATTTTAAACAATACTAAGAAACTGACTCCAGTAACATATATAAAGTATTATATACCATGACCAAATGGGATTTATTTCAGAATGCTAGTTGGTTTAACATCTGAAAATCAATTGAAGCCATACACCATATCAATGGAATAAAAACCAAAAACCACATAATCATTTCAATATACAAAGAAAAAGCATTTGACACACTTTCATGAAAAACCACTCAACAACCTAGGAATAGAAAAAAACTATCTCAACATAATAAAAGCCATATATGAAAAACCCACAGTAAGCATCATGCTTAATGTTGAAAGACTGGATGCTTTCCTCATAAGCTCAAGAACAAGACAAAGATGGCTGATATTGCCATCAACACTGATGGCTGATATTGATATCAACACTGTACTGGAGGGTCTAACCAGGGCAATTAGGCAAGGAGAATAAACAAAAGAGATCAGACTGGGGTGGGGGGGTGGAGTAAAACTATTTCTATTCACAGATAGCATGACCTCACACACAGAAAATCCTAAGAAATCCACTAAAACAACTATTAGATTTAATAATCAAGTTCAGCAAGGTTGTAGACCACAAAATCAATATATAAATTTAAATACTATTGAAATAAAATTCATTTGCAAGCAAACAATCCAAATATGAAATTAAGAAAACAACTCCATTTCCAGTAGCATCAAAAAGAGTAAAATATTTATGAATACATTTAGCAAAATAAATATAAGACTTGTACTCTGAAAAGTACAAAACACTGCTGAAAGAAATTAAAGAAGATCTAAATAAATGAAAAGAGGAGAAGAACCAAGATGGCAGAGTAGATAAACACTGTGTTTGCCTCATCCTATGAACACATTAAAATTACAACTGAATTATAGAACAATCAGCATGGAGAACCATCTGAAGTCTAGCTGAACAGAAGTTTTATAACCAGGGATGTAAGGAAGAAGGTACATCAAGACTGGCAAGAGGGGAGGAGTTGCTAAAATGGGCTGGGTGCACACCTACGTGTGGTGGTTGAAAATCAGGAGCAATATCTCAGCCACATAGGTTCCCCACGAAGGAGTGAGGGACCTCAGCTCCCACACCAGGCTCCCCAACCTGGAGTACTGGTGTGGGGAAGAGGAGAACCCACACTTCTGGCTGTGAAAAACGGGGGATTCCAACCATCCATGTGGTACAGAGGCTTCAAAATACCCAAACATCCTATTAAAGGGCCCGTGTAGGCACTCACCCTGGGGTCTGGCGGAGGGACAGTGACTTTGGGGACATCGGAGACAAATGGGGAGAGACTTAGTTGTGCAACTTCAGAGCAAGGACTGAAGGGACAGTCCCCATTTTCCCTGTGTAGGGCCATCTTCTCGTGCAGCCAGCAGGCAGGCACCATCTTTCCTGTGTTGAGCCTACCCCCACAGGCCAAATCTGAATTTGATTGGCCTAGTGAGCTCCACTGCTCACCCTGCTGACTCACTGGGACCCTGCCTCACCCAACTTGCTTACCGCAGGAGGCTTTATCAGTAGCTGAACCATACGGAAGCCAGCAGGTGGCAGCAGGCCTCAGAGTGTCCTGGCTTTTTACAGAGCTACCTCAGACCCAGTACTGGTGGCAGCTGTCCCTGATTCACAGCATGTCCTCTCCCACATGCCTCCAAGTACAGCACAGGTAGCAACTAACCATGGATAGCTTTGTAGCTCCTATCAGGTACTCCCCAGCCAGTCACAGGCAGTGACTGACCTGGGCCTGCACCAGAACCCCTCCCAAGAGGCCCCAGAACCAACATACTTGGAGGTTGGCTTCAGAGCACCACCCAATTAGCCCCACAAGCGGCACACCCAAAGGGCAATCTCAACAGGCACCAGAGCCCACTGGGGGAAATCCTGCTCCCTGCACAGCAGCCCATAAGCTGTGGATGTGGCAAAACCCCACAGCCAGTCAGCCTGATGGTCAATACCACCAACTGACATGCTAACAGCAGTCAAGGCTCAACTATAATAGGAGGGCACACACAACCCACACAAGGGACACTCTTGGAGCACCCGGCTCTGGTGATCAGGGCCCCACAGGACTTCTACTACATAAGGCCATCAGGCAAGACTGGGAGACAGAGCAGCCCTACCTAATACATAGAAACAAACAAAGAGAGGCAGCAACAATGAGGAAACAAATATGCTCCAAATGAAAGAACAGGAGAAAATTCCAGAAAAAGAACTAAGCAAAATGAAGGCAAGCAACCTACCAGAGACAGAGTTCAAAACAGTGGTTACACAAATGCTCAAGGAACTTAGTGAGAACTTCAACAAAGAGATAGCAAGCATAAAAAAGGACATAGAAACACATAAGAAAGAACCAGTCAGAAGTGAAGAATACAATAACTGAAATGAAGAATGCACTAAATGAATCACCAGCAGATTAGATGAAGCAGAGAATCGCATCAGCCATTTGGGAGACAAGGTAGCAGAACACACCCAATCAGAACAGCAGAAATAAAAAAGAATCCAAAAAAATTAGGAGAGTTTAAGAGACCTCTGGGACAACATCAAGCATAACAACATTTGTGTCATATGGGGTACCAGAATGAGAAGAGAGAAACCAAGGTGATTGAGAACCTATTTGATGAAATAATGACTGAGAAGTTTCCTAACCTGGTGAAGGAAATAAACATACAAACCCAGAAATTTCAGGGAGTTCCAAACAAGATGAACCCAAACAGGCCCACACCAAGACACATTATAATTAAAATGGCAAAGATTAAAGACAAAGAGAGAATCCTAAAAGCAGCAAGAGAAAAGTAGTTAGTTACCTACAAGGGAGTTCCCATAAGACTGTCAGCTGATTTCTCAATAGAAACTCTGAAGGCCATTGGCAGAAGGGATTGGCACAAAATATTTAAAGCTATGAAAAATAAGGACCTACAACCAAGAGTCCTCTACCCAGCAAGGGTATCATTTAAAATCAAAGGACAGATAAAGAGCTTTCCAGACAAGAAAAAACTAAGGGAGTTCATCACCACCAAACCAGTAATACAAGGAATGTTAGAGGGACTTCTTTAAGATGGGGAAAAAACATAAAAAAATGAATAATAAAATGGCAATAACAACATATCTATCAACAATTGCTTTCAATGTAAGTGGATTAAATGCTCCAATCAAAAACATAGGGTTGCTAAATGGATAAAAACAAAGCCCTTACATATGCTGCCAACAAGAGACTCACTTCAGATTGAAAGATACACACAGACTGAAAATAAAGGGATGGAAAAGCTTATTTCATGAAAATGGGAGGAAAAAAAGCTGGGGTAGCAATACTTACAGACAAAACAGACTTTAAAACAAAGGCTATAACAAGAGACAAAGAAGGACCCAGTAATCCCACTTCCTGGTATTTATCCGAAGAAATCCAAAACGCTATTTCTAGGGGACGTGTGCATCCATACGTTCACTGCAGCATTGTTTACAGTGGCCAAGATGTGGAGGCAGCCTGGGTGTTCATCAATAGAAGAATGGATAAAGAGGAGGTGGTACATATATACAGTGGTGATCACTTCTTTAGGTATATAAATGTTGAATGACTATTGTGTATACCTGAAACTAATATAATATTGTATGCTTACTATATTTTTATAAAAATCTTAAAAATAAATAAATGGAAAGAGATCTCATGTTTATGGATCAAAAGATATTTCATGTTTATGGATCAAAATATTAAGATACTGTTAAGATGGTAATACTCCCCAAACTTGTCTCCAGATTCAATGCAATCTCTATGATGTCCTCGTATAAACTGACAAGGTGATTCTGAAATTCAAATATAATTACAAGGGACCCGAAATGGCCAAAACAATCTTGAAAAAAGGGACAAAGTTGGAGGATTCACACTTTTACAACTTATTACAAAAGAACAGCAATCAAGACAGTGTGGTATAGGCATAAAGATAGACATATAGGTCATTGGAATAGAATTGAATCTCTAAAAGTAAACCCATGTTTCTATGTTTAATTGATGTTTGACAACAGTGCAAGGCCATACAATGGGGCAAAGAATACTCTTTTCAAAAATACTATTGGGACAACTAGATAGCCAAATGCAAAAGAATAAAATTGGACCTTTACCTCACTCCACATACAAGAATTAACTCAAAATGGATCAAAGACCTAAACGTAAGAACTAGACCTATAAAACTGTTAGAAGAAAACATAGGTTAAAAAACTCCATGATATTGGATTTGGCAATGATTTCTTCAATATGACACCAAGAGCACAAGCAACAAAAGAAAGAAAAAGATTGGATTTCATCAAAACTAAAAACTTTTGTGTTTCAAAGGACACTACCGAAAAATGAAAATACCACCCACAGAATGGGAGAAAATGTTTGCAAATCATACATCTGTAAAGGAATTGGACCTAGATTATAAAAACACTCACACAACTTAATAAAAAGACACACAATCCAATTGAAAAAGCAGCAAAGGACTTGCATAGACATTTTTCCAAAGAAGATAAACAAATGACTAATAAGCACATGAATTGATGCTCACCATCATTGGCAGGGAAATGCAAATCAAAAACCATGAGAAACCACTTCACACCCATTAGGATGGCTATAATCAAAACATCAGCTTATAATAAGTATTAGAGAACATGTGGTGAAATCAGAATCCTCATACACTGCTGGTGGGAATGTAAAATGGTTAGGCCACTTCGGAAACATTTGGCATTTCCTCAAAAGGTTAAACATAGAGTTGACATTTTACCCAGTAATTCCACTCTTAGGTATATACCCAAGAGAAATTAAAACATATGTCCACACAAAAACATTTTCATTTGTGGTTATAGTAGCATTCTTCACAATACCCAAATGGTAGAAACAACTCAACTGTCTATCATTAATGGATAAACAAAAGTGGTATATCCACATAATGAAATGTTATTCAGCCATAAATTGAAATAAAGTACTGATCCATGCTACACAACATGTATGAAGCTTGAAAACAGTATATTAAGTAAAAGAAGCCAGACAAAAAAGATCACATATTATAAAATTCCACTTACATGAAATTTGTAGAATCGGCAAATCTACAGAGACAGAAAGTGGATTAGTGGTAGCACTGGAGGTAATGAAGAGAAAGAAGAGGGATAGCTCAAAGTTAAGGGCATTCTTTTTTTTTTATTATTGTGACAGCTCATTTATTAATTTTTAATTACTTCATCATCAGTATTATAATAGGAATAATAAAGGAATAATGAATTGGATTAGGCAATATATATTTCAGTTGAATAAGCAAAACAGAGTGCAAATTTATGTGAAGTATATACATTTCCCTCTGGGGCTAGACAGGGTGTTCCTGTTTTTTTTTTCTGCTTTTTTTTTTTTATTAGTTTCAGGTGCACAAGACAAAGCAAAACTTAGACGTTTATCATTTATATCCCTCACACTGTGTGAACTCCCCTCCCCCCATCCATTATCCCTCTGTACATTCAAGGGCATTCTTTCTCAAGTGATAAAAATGTTCTAAAATTGTAATAATTGCACGTATCTATGAATATACTAAAAAAAAATCACTGTACACTTTAAATGAGTGGACTGTACTCATATATATAGTATATGAATTACAGCTCAATAAACCTGTACCAAAAAAAAGAAATCAATGCCCAAGTAGAGTATTTAAAGTATGGCCATTGATGTCAATTTTCTGGTGGCTATTTTTGTTTTAACATATATGGGTATGAATTTGCATCTATCAAAATTTGGTACATTAAATATCATTTTACTTAACTTTTTGAAACAAATTAAAGCTCACCTCACCGCCCCCCCCCATTTGCCAAAGTATTGTGATATTAAATTACAGTCATAATTAGGGCTCCATCCCCTGCAGTTGGGGGTGGGGGATTTATACAAGCTGCAGGGGTGTTCTGCAGTCTAAAGCATCAGGAAGGACTTCTAGTCCTTGGTCTATACTTTTTTTTTTATTGGGGAATATTGGGGGACAGTGTTTCTCCAGGGCCATCAGCTCCAAGTCATTGTCCTTCAATCTAGTTGTGGAGGGCACAGCTCAGCTCCAAGTCCAGTTGCCATTTTCAATCTTTAGTTGCAGGGGGCACAGCCCACCATCCCATGTGAGAATTGAACTGGCAACCTTGTTGTTGAGAGCTTGTGCTCTAACCAACTGAGCCATCCAGCTGCCCCCTGGTCTATACTATTTAACACTGAAAAGATCACAGTCTAATCCTGCATAGGCTAAGGTCCTTTGAGTGAAATTGGTTCTGCTGCTTCCCTGTCCTGCTAGATAGGGGAGTTTTGTGGAAGCTGGAAATCCTGGGGCTCAGACAGTCATTTCTTTTTAAGCTCTTTCTACTTCCTGAGGCACTGTGAAGCAGCAGGGCAAGGCTCTTCCTCCTCATGGTATCTCCAAAATATGAACCTCTTTCTAGTCTTACAAAATCTCCTTCTCTGTCAGGGCCTGCTACTTTTACCCCCTACCTTGAAGTGCTTTTCTCCATCTTCTTCCCTTCTGTGGGATGTCTGCTTCCAGCAATGACAGGTCTGCTTGTTTAAGACCATCCCTCTTACTGAGAACAATCAGACAAGCTGGGCAGAAATGAAGAAATATCTGTTTGAAGGCACTGGAAATTTTTAAGTGAGAACTTGAAAGTTTCAATTTCTCTTCAGGTAAGAAATCGAAGGGCCAAATTCTAAAGAGAATGTTAAGTACAGAGAGATGAGCCCATCATTCATCATTGCTTTTCCCTTTGATATATTTGCTAATTCTTAATCAGCAACCAAGAGGGCAAGAAGCTGAGGAGAGCTTTGGACAGTCTAATGGGGCTGAGGTAACAAAAACTGGTGATCAAGGGTCACTAAAGAGTAGGTGCCCAAGCTTTCATTTGGCATGGTGATCTGTTGCATAGGTGGCTCCCCAATGAACCGTACCTTACAATATTTATGCCTTTTGGTGGTCCTCTTCACATTGGTTTTGGACTTGGCCATGTAATTTGTTTTCATCAATAGTACATCAATAAAAATGACACAAAGAGAGATTTGATAAGCATGTGCTCACTGGGGTTTGTACTTTTGGAATTCTCCCTCTTAGAACCCAACCTCCATGCTTAAGGAAGTCCAGGTTATCGCAGTGGAGATCATATGCAGAAGCCCTGGAGGATGGGATGTTATGTGGAGAGAGAGGCCATGTGGAAGACCACCAAAATGCCGCCAGCCAAGATCTCAGGTGAATGCACCTTTATGAGTGATCCCAGCCAACACCAAATGGAGCAGAACTGTCTAGTCAACCTAGAGCACCATGAGTAATAGTACATCACTGTTGTTTTAAGCCACAAGTACTGGGTTGGTTTGAAATACAGCAAAAACAAACAAACAAACAAACTTGGAACCCTAAAGAATGCTCGGATTAAGGGTGAACCAAAAATAGGCTAACTCTCACAAAGACTGAGGGCTGGCTTCAAAAGAAATTTAAGAACTCAACAGGTAGACTTAACAGCAGATGAAATGTAGCTGAAGAGAAAATTTGTGAACTAGAAGAGAGGACAGAAAAAAATCCAAACTGAAGCACAGAGACAAAAGAATAAGAAATACAGAAACAAGCATAGGAGTCAGATGTGACTCAGTGAAAAGAACCTCACATTCATGTAACTGAAGTCCCCAAAAGAGAGGGGAGAATGAAATAGAACTAATATACATAGAAATAATGGCTAAGAATTTTCCAAGCTAATGAAAGATTTCAAGCCACATATTTAAGAATCTCTACAAATTCCACTGAAGGTAAATACAAAGAAAACCATCCCTGGACACATAATAGTAAAACGGCCAGAAAGCAAGAAAAAAAGACAAAGATTATAGATTGGATAAGAAAACAAAACACAGGTGTGTGTTTTTTTTTGGGGGGGAGACATATTATTAATATTTTTCTATTTATCTGATTCACTTCAAAATAATACTTTTAACAAAGCTTTTTTTCCCCCCGCCCCTCCAACCTACCTCCCCTTTGGCAACCATCAGCTTGTTCTCTGTATCTATGGGTCTGTCATGCAGGGACTCTGGTCCCCCTCCCCGCACATGGACTCAGGATATGGTGAGGCCACAAAGGAACACCCACGGAGCCATCGATGGGGGGTTCATACCACTATAGTCTCGCTGGCGGCTGGGTTGGTGACACAGGAAGCAGGGGCCACACGATGCACAATCCGCAGTCTGCTTCTCTGCCAACCAACCAAGCAACCTGCCGTTATAGCCACAGCAGTTACATTAGTGGCTAATGGCTCACTGGTTACAGTGGATGGCCATCTGACCACAGCTGATGGCCATCTACTACCCGAGCCAGCCCCTTTCCACGTGAGGTCAAGAGCCTGGAAACTGCTCTCTGGGACTCTGTCCCCACAGGGTCTGTTTTTCTTTTGTTTGTTTATTCATTAGTGTTTTAGATTCCACATATGAGACATAGTATATGTCTTTCTCTGACTTATTTTACTTAGAAAATACTCAAGTCTTCATTTTAAAGTGGTTATGTCGGTAAGCTGATTCGTCTTATTTCCTAACTGGATTCTCCACCTTTACTTTTCCTCCCTTCTAGATCATTCTCCACACTGCAGTTAGGTTGATCTAAAATTTAAATAACACCACCTCGCTCCTCTATATAAATGTTTCAGGGGCCTCACACTCACTCAGAATAAAGTTCAAACTGCTTATCACAATGTAAGTGGTCCTCTGAGATCTGGTGTCTACCTTTCTAGACTCGTTTCTCTCTACTACCTCTCTAGAACTCTACACTCCCGACATACTACACTGGCTTTTAATTTCTCTAAATTACTTTCCGCATGCTGGTCCTATTCTTTGGAACTCTCTCCCCTCATTTCATATTCCTTTTCCCTGGCTTTCCTACTTTCTGTAAGATTATAGTTTAAATATCATTTACTCTTGGAAACTTCCAAAATTCCTAGACGGGGTAATTTACTCCACAGAGGGCAAAAAAATTGCCTCTTACATCCTGAAACTTCCCTGTCAAAGGACCTATTACACTTTATGATCACTGCTTATTCGTCTATCTCCCTGTAGAGATGGTCAGTAGAAACCATGCATGCTTTGTTCACAGTTCTCTCCCTATTCCTCAGCTTGACTCAAAATACACATTTAGTAAATATTTTTAAATTACTTATTAGTATTAGAAAACCCTCATATCTTATCAAGACAGTCCATCACATCTCTCTTCTAAACCTAACTTTTTCTTCTAGAAGATTCTAGAGGATAAATGTGAATTGAATGTTAATTTTTTTGTCCTTTTAACATTTTCAAGATTTTACTGCAATAAAAATGCAAAGCAAAAAATACAAATGTTAAGTGAAAGTATGAATATTCATACCATAGGCTCCTCCCCTGCTATCCCAATTCAACAGTTCATAGCGCTCACTTGCTTTCTTACATGCAAAAAAGTGTGATTATACTATTTGCATCCTTAAATGACACTCTGGCTTTTTAGTCACTCCAAGATCCGGTTCATAAATGGCCTTCCTTGTTTTGTGTTGCCTTGGTGGCTCCTTTCCAGTTTTATCACAGAGTTTGTTTTTCTCTGCTTCCTCTTCTCAGCTCAGTACAGCTTCCTCTGTCATGTTCTATAAACCTACCACTGTTGATGAAGTCTTTTTATGTGCCATCTGAATTGGTCAGCTTTGTCTCATTACCTCGAGTTTTATTTCGAATTTTAGTGGCAAACAATTTTTTCACCTGTTACTTCCTCACCTCTTGTAATTCATTTATTAATTTGGTCACTGACTTAACTCTTGAAACACTGGACAAAATTGAATACCATCACTTTGCCATAATCAAATTTTGTCTGCTTTGTTGCATCACCAGTGCCAAAAACAGTACCTGACACCCAATCAATACTCGGTACATATTTTGTGGAATAAATTAAATACCTTGGCATGTACTCGACAGGCTGCTTGAGATGATTTACTTTTGTTCTTTATATACCACAGTAACTATTAAAAACGTCATTTGGTACCTAAAAGTTGATAATACTTAGTAAAATTTTATTTCAGTATATACATTGTGACCAAATCTAATTACGGGTATTCTTCCTTAGTAGGTTCATTCTTTTGTTGTTGTATAAGAAGGATGTTTTTATTCACAAACTAAAGAGACTTTACTTCCTTTGGATATTTAGACCTAGTCTCTTGTTTATAATCTACCCTTTAATTAGCACAACAAATACAGCTAAGTCATTTAAATGTAAGCAACAGTGATAAATTCATCCTGTAAATCGAATTGCTGGTGCTTATAAATATAGGTAGCAAGTACCAAGCAAGAAGGGCTTACGGTCCAGGAAAAAAAAGCTGCTTTAACAGATAGAGTGCCAAGAAAATTTCTCAGTACTGCCAATAATTTAAGATTTGGGATAATGGAAATTTTAGTGACTGCTGGTTGGCAACACGCGGGGTTTCATGGAATAAGAAAGGTTAGTTGGTGGACTTCAGGGTTCTGGAAGAAACAGGGTGAGGGCATTCAGAGACGACCTAAGTTAGCAGGTGCGCAGTGAGATAGGAAAAGGCATCAGGACCTTGGAAGAAGGTGGGGAAAGAACCTAGAATAAGCAATGAATTAAAGAAAATTGAAGGGGGGGGGGGTTAATAGCAAGCGCCAAGGCTAAGATGGTGGATTGAGGACTCTAACGCTAAAGGTGTCGACAGAAAGCAAATAAAGCAGGCCTTTGAGGGGAAGAGGCATTCTCACAGATAGAAACGAAAAGGGATGGAGTCCCCTCCCGCAAAGGGCAGAAACAAAGAGGGCATCCTGAGCCCAGGAGAAGGCCGGCAGTAGAGTGTGGTGGGTGGGTCAGCAGCAGGTGGGCAGCAGAGCCCAAGGTGTTCCAATGAGGCTGTGGCTGTGGAAGGAAGGAGTTGCAGTCTGGGTTTTTTTTGGTGGAGGTTTTCATTAAAGATCACTGGAATTTAGAGTTCATGTTGTAAAAATGGATTTCAGATTTTTAGGGTATTTTCAGCCTGAGAGTTTGGTACAGTTCAGTCAGGTTTTGTTGAGGCAGGTGATCAGTCGGTGTTGGATGCAAAATTCAGTTAAGGGTTGGGAATTTCAACCGGTTTAGGGTGATTTCAGTGAGAGATGAAGGGACTTTGGTCAAGTGCATGGAGGGAAATTTCAGCTCGGGTGGGTCGAGATGCCTGGTTTGAGCATAAATTTATGTGGCCGCTGGGGTGTATTTCAGGCAGCGTGGCGGGTGAATTTCCGTGGGAATTGAGTGACTTTCCTTCAGTACCGCATTTCAGACGGGGTTGGAGGTGGGTTACAGTCGCGACCAGTGAATTCCATTCTGGGCGGCGTGCGTTTCGTACGGTTCTGGGGCGAGCGAGTCCGGGACGGGGTGTCCAACGGGGGCTCCGAGGAGGCTCCGGGTTCGAGGCGGAAGGAACTGCCATCAGTGCTGCGCAGGATCCACGGCGAAGGGACTTCGGGGACGTTCCGCGTTGCGAGCTACACTTCACTCCCGCCCCTCCCGCTCCCGGGGGAACCTGTTGCTGGAGAAATGGGCGGGCGGCGGCGACGACGACGGAGGACCCTCCCTCGCCTCCGCCGGGGCCTCACGGCGGCCCTTTCACCCTAGAGACGTCCTTCGGCACAGCCCCCTTCCTTCGCTCCTTTGATTAAAAAAAAGGGGGAAAAAATCACCCCCACCCCACGCCGGTGAAAGGCGAGCTTGGTGGCGGCTCGTGCCGCTTCCGGGAGCGGAGGCGCGGCTCCGCGGGCAGGAGGCGGAGGAGGAGGCGGAGGCGGCGGCGGCGGAGGAGGCCAACATGGCGGCGCGCAGGGCTGGGCCGGGCCACCGCCGCGCCTAAACGCCGTACCACCCTTGCTCGGCCCGCGGCGCCCACGCCTGCACCCAACCTGGCCGGGCGGCTGCGGGGGGCGCAGGCCAGGAGCGCAGGGGCCCGTCGGAGCGCGGGACAGCGCGGAGGCAGCGCCGCGCCACCCGCCAGGCCCGGGACCCGCAGCTTCGCCGCCCGCCGGCCGGCGCAACCCGAAGGCCGGAGCCATGGAATCGGAGGAGGAGCAGCACATGACCACGCTGCTATGCATGGGCTTCTCGGACCCTGCCACTATCCGCAAGGCCCTGCGCCTGGCCAAGAACGACATCAACGAGGCTGTGGCGCTGCTCACCAACGAGCGGCCGGGCCTAGACTACGGCGGCTACGAGCCCATGGACAGCGGCAGCGGCGGCCCCAGCCCCGGGCCTAGCGGGGGCCCGCGGGGTGACGGCGGGGGCGACGGCGGCAGCGGCCCCTCCCGCGGCGGGAGCACCGGAGGTGGGGGCGGTTTCGACCCCCCGCCCGCCTACCACGAGGTGGTGGACGCCGAGGTGAGGAGGGGCAACCTGACCTCCGCGGGAGAGGCCACTAGGCTGGAGGGGACACACCCCATTGGGCTTGGAGTGCAGAGGGACTGTGGGGCAAGGGGGTGGCACGGAAAGAGAATGGAGCACCGGGCACGTTAGGGACGGAGGTCACTGCACTGGAGTCAAGTGGGAAGAGGAACCCATAGGGGACGGTCTGGATAGGAATTAGGGGTGCAGGGCAGGGGTGCGCGGCAGGGTGGAGAGGGGTCTCTTAGGCTTCGGGCTGAGCATGCCCGGGTCGGGGATGGGCACAAGGGTCCAAAGCCAACATCGCAGTGTGGGAAGACAAACGTTAGCTTGAAGAGTGTGATGGGGAGGAAGCGTGTAGTGGGTTTCAGAAATGGGGTACTAGTAGACTAGGCCGAGATTTCGTGGCACCGGTTTCCGTGAATGAGTAGGGGAAGCACCAGGTTCAGAGTCAGAGAAAAAGTGGGCTGGACCAGTCAGAATAGTGGCTTTTGCTAGGGTCAGAAGAGGACTCCTGAGGTTAGGAATGGAGTTTGGGTTTTAGCCAAGGACCAGAAAGAGAGGAGATTGGGCAGGATCTAAAATGAAGAGGGACTGGGCAGAGGCCAGAAATGCCAGGAATTGATAAAAGGTGGGAGAGGGGGCTCAGCAGCAGTAAGTTTGGGTTGGGGGAATAGGTCAGGTATTATTAAAGCCATGGGGATAGGACTGAGAGAGGTTAGAGGTAAGAGGCCAGGGCAGGAATTGGAGCTGAAGAGGGACTAGGCAGTGATGGGGACTGGAATGGGAGGGTGAAGCTGGGACCAAGTCTGGATAAGGGGAGCATTGATAATAAAGTTAAAGATGAGGGGAAACTATCCCTGGAAGTAATTGTATGCCGAGGGATAGGGTGGGAGATAAATGGGTGTGAAGGAGCTCTGTTAAGGAGAAAGGGCCATCTAGCGGAATGGCTTTGATGACAGATCTCAAGTCTGGGTGGAGAAAATTAGGACTGTTTAGTTTGGTGTGTGAGCAAAGAACGGGGGGAAAAAATAGACTTTAACTGCAATTTAACAAATGATGAACCAAAAGCAACATGGCAGCTCACAGCAGGAATTTTGGTCAGATTCACTGGATCATGTATTTCAAAGAGTCCAGTAGAACAGGTTGGCCTGATTACAAAACAACACAGATCTTCGATTAGTGGTATGTTCTTAAATAGAGATAGGAATTTGGGCAATTCTTAATCAAGCTAAGCCTTCTGAAACGATCGTTCCTAAATAATGTTATATTCTTTTAATTATATGCTTTTGCAGCAGTTGCTTGGACTGAAGTAGCTTGGGAAAGAAGGTGGCATTTCACAAAACCAGGTTTCTTCACAAGATTTCTTGGTTTTCCAGACTTATATACACTTGATTGATTGCCCTCTCTGTTACCCAGTAACTCAGCTGAATCATTGACTAATGTATGGAAGTAAAGATTGTTATTTCTAGTTTGGGAATTTTTAAAAATTCCATATAATTAAATAACTGTATTTAACTCTAAGAAATCAGCTTCTTTTTGCAAGCCCCCATCAGTCCTTTCCTTGTTCCTTCCAGTTTTGACCCAGTTTTGAAATCAAGAAGAAAGGCATTGCATTTTCTGAAGGCATTTGTATAACTCTGCAAAGCTCAGTGTATCCTCATTTTGTGAGAAATTTTCTTTTTTTTGTCACACCTTTTAATTTCTTTAGATTGAAAAATCAAATTATATTGCTTAGTGATACTTTACCATAAACTGTACTGCTTGTACATTTAAGTACAAGGAGGTAGGACTGGCTTCTTTTCACATGATGACAGGCTGAGGAGTTTGCTTTCAGGTAAAATCTATATCTTTTTGAGGAGTTGTGTCAAATTTTCATTTTCTCTTGACCTGTCAATTTGGCCTGGGGAGGCTGCACCATTTAATTTTGAGAGTTCACAAGGGGCTGGTGACTGACATTGCTTTACCCAGAAACATATTCGCAGGAATACAGGCAGTCACTTCCTGGTACACAAGAACCTGGTGAGATGTTTAACCCAATTTTTGCCTCTCTAGTTTTATAAATCTTCCATGCCACCTGTGCAGCTTGTTGGTCATCCTTGCTGTGGACAGTAGGAAACAGGGTTTTGATCTTGGGGAATAGGGAAAGATGCTAATTGTTGCTGAGCTCCTCCTACAGCATGTCAGGCACTGTGTTAGGTACTTTATACAGTTTATTTAGTCCTCAGTGAAATAGTTACCGTGTTTCCCCAAAAATAAGACCTGGCCGGACAATCAGTTCTAATGCGTCGTTTGAAGCAAAAATTAATATAAGACCCTGTTTTATTTTACTATAAGACCCTGTCTTATTTTGCTATAAGACTGGGTCTAATATATAATATAATTAATATAAATAATATATAATGCCGGGTCTTACATTGATTTTTGCTCCAAAAAAAGCGTTAGAGCTGATTGTCTGGCTAGTCTTATTTTAGGGGAAACACGGTAATAACATCACCCTTTTAGATATACAATTAATTAGTGGCAGAGTCTGAATTTAAACCCAAGCCTCTCGGACAGTGTGTTTTTCACTCTGCTCAGCTAATGGTTTTAGTATTACATTCATTTAGGATAAGAAGGAAAGAGACAAATTCTGAGGCTACTGTACAAGTCTAGGAATGATGTAGCAAGCGCTGAATCAAGGCATTAGGAATAGAATAATGGGTAGAATGAAAGGAGAATCATAGGTTTTTAAGGCAGAAGACTTCAGAAATTAGTAATTAGTGCAGCTATCTTGTTTTACAAATGCAGAATTGCAGGCCTCAAAGGGGAAGTGGTTTATCCCCACAGAGCCAGTTAATGGAAGACATCACACTAGAATTCAGGCCTTCTCACTGCAAGTCCAGTGCACTTTCTCCCTATCAGCTGTTTTCCTTTCAAAGGAAAAAGGGACAGGACTCAGTAATGAGCTAAAGGGGATAAAGAAAAGGGAAATGTAACAAACTGGGTGAAGTTTGTCAGGTCTTGTGTGACTTACCCCTTTTATTTCTAAAAAATATGAGTACCTTATTTTAAATTATGTAAAGCTTTATGTGATGCATAGACAATTTCAGTTTCAGTGTCCTTTTAAAAATGGGAATATACAAATTAAAATCTAATTGTTAAAAAAGAAAAAAATGATTATATGTATTTTATATGTGTAGTTTGGGGACAGGAATGATCCTCCCATTCAGTAAACATTTAATGCCTTCCATATACTGGTACTGGAGTTAGAGTGGTGAACAGAACATGGAGGTTACATTCTAGTGGATCTTAGTACAAGGCCTCTCATTTTACAAGAAGTGATTTCCCAAGGTCATGTAACTAGTTAGATAAATCAGTTTAGTAATTTGGGCCCATGCTATAATTAGGATTTGGTTTAAAAATTAAAATTTGGAAAATAAAAGCAGTTAACTTCTGTTTCAACAGAAGAAAAGAGGATGCAGATTAAAAAGACCAGATATCTAGCAGAACACACAAAACTGCACAGAAAGTCACCTTTTTAATATCCTCCAATAAAGTAAAGATATTGCTTTGCAGAAAGTTGTGTTCGGTTGTTACTAGTATTGTTGGGTGTAGATATATAATTCTTAGTCCCTGGGTCTGGAAGGAACTTTGAGAAGCTATTCAGTTTTGATTTTGAATAGCATTTCTTCAGAACCTTTCCACGGCAGATAAGAGTCTATTCTAATATTAAAGAGAGTGAGATCTCACAGCTGCTCTAAATAACTTATCCAGATGTTTAACACTCCCACCATCAGAATTCTTTACTCTTTCTTATATGGCTTATGTAAACCCCTCTGGCTAAGGGCATGCCCAATGATTCTGCCCTCCACAGGTAAGGAGAGTTGATCTTTAAGAATTGTGATCCTGTCCATGGGTGCAGTAGAAATTAGAACCAGGTACTGTTAGGGCAGCTTATAAAATTTAACAATCGTGAAATGTTTACCTTTTTTATGATTACGTCTCCTTGTTTGTCTTTAAAATATACAAAAATGGATTTTTTCTTTTTCTTTTTTTGTTTGCAAGGAGATTTCAGTTCACAGCTAGAAATAACTTTCTGTGATAATTAATGTTCTTAGAAGTGACATTGGATACTGTGATCTAACAAGTATTGCCAGCTCCTTGTTTTGTTCCTGTTTTAATGTGGACATTCCTTCTTGAGTTATTTTGTCAGAAGTATTTTGCAAGATTTCATCTTTTTTTGTTTTTTAAAGAGCCCCAAAGTTAGTCCTGCTATAATAGATCTAAATCACATAAAAATAAAAATCACATTAATTTGTAGTTCCTTAACTCATTTCTGTTTCTTTTTTTTTCCCCTTTGGTAATAAGTGGTAGTTATAAATGAATTAAAATTATAATACTATCAATATTTATAGTAAGTTTTATAATAAAATTCATCTTTTTCTCCCTAAAACACACAATCCTAGTACATTTGTGGAATAAATATCAAGTAAATTTTAGTTAATTATTAGTGACTTGAATATATGACCCATAGTTTGTGATTTACTATGATTTTGTAAATTTTTTTAAAAAGTCCGTTTAAAGGTTTTACAGTAAAAAATAAGATAATGCCAAAAGTCGGTTGAAAGTAGATGAAATAAAAAAAAGGAGTGTGAAAGATTAATTAGTATAGCCTAATTTTTTAAAGGAAATTTTCTTTATAATTCAGTATATATGTGTCTCCTTTGGGAATTAGGTCTATGAGCTCATCTAACAGTTAGATTCTTACCTTGTAATTACCTGGCCTATGTTACTAGAATGAATGTAATTTGGCATGATGGAATACCTTTCGTGTGTCAGTGAGTGTGTAGTTCTAGTGAAATCATAGTAGGTAGTGACAACTTTATACAGCATAATAATGCTATTAGCTTAGATTTTGAAAGCAATTACAGTATTAGAAAAGTAAATGTTGTAATGTTTTAACAATTTGAGGAAAGGGTTTCAACTTTAATAACAACTTAAATAGCAGACATTAGGGTACTACATATTTTTGTGCTTACTGCTTAAATATCATGTAACATTTTACTTGAATCTGAGTGTGAAGATGAAAAAAATTCACTTTTAGTAAAAACTATTATATTTAGAAAAAGTTACTTAAATAATACTTTTTATATCTGGAACTCATTTTTCCGGGATATTTTTTATTGGAACACCAGAGAGAAATAGGAGGTAAAATATAGAAGATTAAACCATTTCAAAACACCCCCATGTATTTAATGTACTAAAGTTGGTTACTTTTCACTCATTTGTTTAACTTGTTTTTTAAAAAAAACATAGTTAAAATAAGTTAATATTAGGTTTCCTTTCAAATTAGAAGTAGCAAATTAGAAGAGTCTTGTAGTGGTTCAAACATGAGGTTAGAGTCTGTTAGAGGCCAGCACATTTGACAGTAGTGAGAAGTGACAGGAAGAGCTCAATGCAGTGGTAGAGGAGGGGACAGGAACCTTTAAAAGCAGATTCAACCAAAGCAGCCTAGCCAATTAGTATAGGGTGACATGAAACAGTTTTCTGTGCTTCACGACCCTGAGAGGATAACTATTTTTAATGATGCCACACTCAAGAAAAAGTTCCAGTATGCTGTTTAAGAAAGTTCAGGAATGTGTGACACATTTTAGCAAGGTTTTAATTTTAAAAATAGAAGAAGGAAGTTGGGCATATAAAAAAGTAAGCTTCAGGTTTGGAAAATTCATGTATGAGGGACATTTCATTCTGGGGTTACTAGAATGCAGAGGCACTGCGAAGAAAGTTGTACTTCATTTTCAAAAGTGTACATTTCTTTTTTCACATTCTTGTAGGGAGTTTTAGTTTCTTTTTTAGGTTTGTATTTCTCATTATCATGGGAATTTTTATTCAGTATTGAAACATTTTTCAATCACAATTGATTTATAAAATTTTCTTATTAAGCTCATATCAGTAGTAGGTGACATTATTGTTTATTGTTGATAATCTCTGTGGTAAATTTTTGGATAGGATTTTATAACCATTTTGTTTTTTATTGTATATTTGAGTTCACTTCTCTATCTAACAGTGAGAAACCTGGGTTTCACCATTGGTGGCTTACATTTCTCTCCCCGACCGCGTGTGTGTGTGTGTGTGTGTGTGTGTGTGTGGTTTGAGGTGTGAGGGAAGTGGAATCTACTTGTTCTAAAGATTAATCTTAAATTAGTTAATGGAATGAGTAACTGTAGATTTGGTTTATTTTTATATGTTCTGAAGAAAAGAGCTAACACAGTTGAGTCAAAATTTTATTCTGATAATCTTTCCTGATTGAAATTGCAAAGGTCTGTGGAATTTTTTCCTAGGGCTGACTTGAAGATTTGGTTTTTTTTCTTAGAGATAAAGAACATTTCAGGTGCCCACCAAAGTCTTCTCCCTTCTAAAGATAATCTTCACTGTTCCGGCACACAGGTTGCTTTCCTATAGAACTTAGCTATTTGTATTGTGAAATTTGATTGACACTATTTGATATTGCTTTTACTTAAGTTTAAGGTGTTGAAGTTACAAATATTTTATTTAGAGTAGTTAGATACCGTATTTCCCCGAAAGTAAGACCTAACTGGAAAATAAACCCTAGCATGATTTTTCAGGATGCTCATACCGTGTTTCCCTGAAAATAAAACCGAGCTGGACAATCAGCTCTAATGCGTCTTTTGGAGCGAAAATTAATATAAGACCCGGTCTTATATTACATTATACTATATTATATTACATTATATTATATTATACCCGGTCTTATAGTAAAATAAGACCGGGTCTTATATTAATTTTTGCTCCAAAAGACGCATTAGAGCTGATTGTCCGTCTAGGTCTTATTTTCGGGGAAACGTGGTAATATAATCCCTACCCCAAAAATAAGCCCCAGTAAAGATCATCAGCCAGATGGATGCATTTAGTACATCCGTTACAACACACAACAGACGTATTGAATTATAAAATAATATTAATATATAATTAAATATAAATAAATAATATTATTGACATTAATACTTAAATGATAATATAAATTAAGTATTTGTAAATACCCAAGCGGGTGCCTTTGGACGAGAAGTAAACACCTTTGTAAACAGATGAACTCGAGACTTATTGCCGAATGATCAATCAGAGTATAGACACAACGCACGAATAACATGCGCACTTGATAATGAATGGACGTGGTTGTGTCTAATATGAATCTTCATAATTCAATACGTCGTGTGTTGTAACGGACGTACTTAATTCATTCGTGTGAAATAAATGTTTTCTGAATTTTAGTGCTTGCAATTTTTCGTTGCTTTTGTGTGGACCATCATTATTCTTAACTGTCATCATTTTTGTTGCCACTCCTGTCTCGTAAGTCTTCAGTTAACACTTGATTTAATGGTAGATTTAAAGGGAATAATATTTTGACCCCCAGACAAGATGAGTGCAAAAAGAAAGAGCTATTCCATCGAATACAAGAAAGGAATTGTAGAGGACTCCCGGCGCAAGAATCTTACAGCTTTCTGCAAAGAGAAGTTGGATCCCTCAATGGTCCAAAAATGGCAAGCAGAGTATGATAACCTCAGTCAACACGTGGACGAGGGAAATGCTAAGAAGCACAAGTGCCAGTCAAGTCGGCAACCATTATTTCCTGAGCTGGAAGACATCATCTGTGAATGGATTGCTGACAGGAGAGCAAAGGCTTTGGCTGCGCAGGGCTGATATTCAAGCATTTGCCCTTGCAATGGCACCACAGTTAGAAATAGCCCCAGAAGAATTCAACGCATCACAACACTGGCTGGAAGGCTTCCTTCAGCGATATGAATTGTCTCTAAGATCAACAACACTGTTCAAGCTGGAAGATACTGAAGTTATTAAACATGCACTTGCTTTCGAGTCCTTTGTCGATGGCATCGACTTTTCTAAATACCAACTCTCCAACATGACTGCTATGGATGAAACTGTGGTGTTTATGGGCCAAGGATCTCAAACGACAGTTGATCAGAGGGGTGCCTTGTCAAGCTAGAGTCCCTCCACTGGTTACGAAACTGCACGTGTTACCTGTATTTTGGCAATTCGTCTGGGTGGAAAGAAAGCCCCACCTCTAATCACTAAGGGCAAGAAAGATAAGGTTGAACGTGTTTCAGGCATTTATGTTCTTGAAACCGAAAAAGCCTAGTGCACACAAGCAGTTATAAGGAAGTGGGTCAATTTAATAATGCTGCCACTTGTTTTGCGAGGTGGCCAAAGAGTTCTGCTAGTCTGGGATTCAGCCAGCACCATGCTAAAGATGTGAAGAACTTCCTTGCAGAGAGAAGAATAGATCAAATAATGATTCCCACAGGAATGACTGATTATCTCCAGACTCTTGATAGTGCAGTAAACAAGCCATTCAAGGACCATTTTCACATGGAAATCAATGACTACATTGAAAACAGAATGGAGAGAAATCGTGGAAACTTTGTGAAGCCTAGCCTGCAAGAGGTCGTGACTTGGGTGAAGAATTCATGAGATAAAATCACTGACAGCTGTGTTGCCAATGCACTGCGAGCAGGCTACATGGGCAAGAAGTGCTCATTTAAGGAGAGCTCCATTGCTGGACATGAGAGATTGGGGCCAATGGTTCTACAGGAAATGGAGTCGCAAGAAATTCAAGCCGGTGATCGCTGCACTGTACAGCTGAAGCTGAACAATAATGAATGTCAACTACAATTTTATATATATATATATATATATATATATATATATATATATATATGGTTACAAGAAGCAGAGTACAGCATTAGGAATAGAGACTGGAAATTTAATGGCTGGGTGCGATGTCAGAGGGATAGTGGATGGGGGGAGGGGGGTTGTCACTGTGTGAGGGATATAAATGATAAATGTCTAACTATTACATTGTTTTGTGCACTTGAAACTAATTTTAAAACATGTTATAAAAAAAAAATTCAAGCCGGAATTCGGGGTTTGGAGAGTTATAATGATGTTCCAGTAGATGAAATGACTGTATTTGAATAAATGTAGATTTTTGTATATGAATAAATGTAGATTGTTGTATATGAGAAAATAAGACATCCCCTGAAAATAAGCCCTAATGCATCTTTTGGAGCAAAAATTAGTATAAGACCTGGTCTTATATTCGAGGAAATATGGTAGCTTATTATTTCTAGTTGTAAGAAAATTGCTAGAAATATGTGATTCAGTAGGACTTTTCAAATCTGTATCACAGTTTAAGCTTTAATGGAAGTTCTATTTAGTTATTTTTCCTGCCCTTCTCTTCTGCATGCTCCCCTCTGCCCTCACCTAATATCTCATAGCATTTTGTGTTAATTGTTTTTAGGATAATGTTTTATATGACTTCAGTGTGTTTTTTATTGGTCTTTAGATTACCTGCCAACTTTTCAATACTCAAAAGATCTGTGACTCTTTTTTAAAAACAGCCGTCTTTAGAGCATAGTTTTGTTTTGCTTTGCTAAAGGGATAGTATAGAAATGCACACCTGGCCAATGCAGCCTTCCCTTGTCACCTGTTTTCTGTGACCTGTAGTAGTGTCATGATGATTGGGCTGTTGCTAGGCTCCAGATCCAAATCTCATCTCTTGTTTTCAAGAAACAGTCCACTCACCTGACTCTGTCTTTTTTCATATACTTTTTTGTACCCTCTCATATCTATTTGCTCATTTTCAAGAGGGCAGAACAGCTATTTCTGGTATTTTTATTATATGGAAAATAATTTTTAAAACTCTAGATTTACATTAAAAATTTAAAAATCAAATTCCAATGATAAAAATAGACATTAAACTAAAAATGTCAGAGCAACAAAACAGTTAATAGCCCATTTAACAAAATAGCCATTCATTCATTAGGTTGGTGCAAAAGTAATTGCAGTTTTTGCGATTTTTAATCTTAAACCGCAATTACTTTTGCACCAATCTAGTAACAAGTTTTTATTGAACACTTATTGTGTGCTAGGCACTGAGCTAGGTGTTGGGAATACAGTGGTGAAGCAATCACACATAGTCCTTTCTCTATTACAGTTTCAAGGCTGGTGGATTTCATGTGCTCTAAGTTTAATAAATTATAATGATCTAAAAATCAGAAACTAGAGACCTTGAAGAGTTGTGGGTTAAATATGAAAGCGGTTAGATCTGTCTATCAAAAGCATTTGAATAGTGCCTTAAGAATTTTTTGTGATGTAATTTGATCTATAGTGGTATCCATTGCCAGGAAACCAAGTGATTTGTTTTTTCAAGATATATTTCTTTAATGCTATGGAATGTACAGAATTTGTATTTACTTACTGGTTGGATGTTTAATATTAGTACTTTGATGATTCTCTTAACTAGTATCTCTTTTAAGAATGGTGCTAATTATTTCAATTAAATCTCATTGCTTTTTACTCTAAAATCATGAGTGTTTTCATTTTTCCTAGAAAAGAGAAATTTCTCTAGGAATTTTAGACTAAAAATCTCTAATGATTGTTGATACAAAAAAGCTATTTTAAAGCTAGAGGAATGTTGTTGATTTTGGAAAGACTTATAATGGTGAAATTAGTAGTGACTCTGAATGAAAACCTGTCTAGGATTAGTAATATTAGGAATTCTTAGTTTATTATTTTGTCTTTTGTGGTCAGGATTATGTTAGAGTGGACTGTCTTTGCTAAAGTAATATTTTTAAAATGTTAGTAATTTTCATTTTGTAAGATATACTTCATGTGATATCTGCTTCATTTCAAATGTTTTGGTGAGTTATAGTAGAAACAGATCATCCTGTATTTCACTAGTTTATATGTCACATTTGTTTTTGAGAAAACATCAAGTATCTATTGAGCAATCAGTACTCTCAGTGTTGAAATTATGCCAGGCAAAGATCTCTCTCTCCCCTTCCCTCCCTCCCTCCCTCCCTCCTTCCCTCCCTCCTTCCCTCCCTCCTCTCCCTCTCCCTCTCTCTTTCTCCGTGTCTCTTTCTCTCTCTCTCTCTCTCTCTCTCCCCCCCCGCATGTGTGTATGTGTGTATATATACACACACGTATATATGTATGTAATCTATATATGTATATATATCTATATCTGTATATATTGTAATCTATAGATATAGATTATATATAATGACAATTGGTTTATGATATATATACAGATATACTGATATCTGTAGACAATAACAAGGAAATCCCGTTTGCTTTTCATTACTCTGAGGGTGTTATGGTTGGAGTATAAAACTTATCTGTGTTAAAGGAATTCCAAGCATTTTTAAAGGGAGATTGAAGATCAGAATCAATGCTGAGTTGCCTTGGATTCACCTAGTTCGTAGTGATTATAATATGGGAGAGAAATATCAAGAATACTTAGCAAGATACACTCTATAAAACAAATATCTGTAGAACTGAGTATTTCCTGCCTTCCCCTCTCCCTATTCCAAAAAACAAAACTAAAAGTTTCAAATTTAAGGATTAAAATTGAAGATTTATTTCAGAGGTGGAGGGGGACCATGGGGATCTTATGCTATTAAGTCTTGTCAATTTAGGGATGAGGACCTTGACTCTTGGTGGATCATTAGCAAAGTCAGGAAGAGAACCCAGCCTTCTGCCTCACAAGGTATAATTTGTATACTTTGCTGCACTATTTTTCTGACATAAGGAAGTCTTTCTCTGTAGGTCATCTTTAATACATCCTCCCTCATAAAGTCGCTTCATTTTATAATCACCACCATTTCCTTTGTTATATATTAGTTTGGGTTAGGGGGACAAAGTTGACATTTGATCCATTTTTCCCCTCTTCAAAGGTATTTATCTTGTTTATCTTTCCCAATCAGCATTTTTTAATGTCAACAGTTATTAATAAGTTTATAAAAGGTAGAATTAAGGAGGGGAAGGTTGAACAAGCGCTATTACTGGTGAAGGTGCTATCTGTCTACTTAGCATCCTTGTAAACCTGATACGGTTTTAGTGAACTATCCACAGTTGCACATGGGGATTGTGTACTTAAAAATAAGCTTAACAGTCAGCATA